>NW_027395953.1:1200000-1705287 GCF_047715735.1 Aspergillus multicolor | reverse complement strand
AGAGAAGGTAGAGAAGGTAGAGAAGGTAGAGAAGGTAGAGAAGGTAGAGGGTATAGGAGGATGGTATAGGTACAGGAGGTAGAGGTAGAGTAAGCATAAGAGGAAAGAGGGAGAAAGGTCAGAAGTAGGAATTGATAATCATGGCTTGGTAATAGCGGATAGAGTTTAAAGAGAAGATCCTGGGAACAGGTGGCTAGGAATATATCAGAACTCGCCGGAGGAGGATGGAACCAGCAGAAAGAAGATGATGGCAGAGAATAGATTAATGGAAGCTGGAGGGGGGTGGAACCAGCAGGAAGAAGAAGGTAGCGGGAAAGACAATGAAGAAGGGAAGCTGGAGGATGGCGAAGCCAGCAAAAAGAGAATGATGGTAGAGAATAGAATAGAGAAAGCTGGAGGAGGTTGGAACCAGCAGAAGATAAGCTTGTGGAGAAGATGCTGGAGGATGACGGAACCAGCGGAAGAGCGAAAATCATGAAGAAGTCAAGGTTGAAGAAGATGAAAAGGTAGCTGGAGGGGGATGGCACCAGCAGGATAAGGAGAAAACGAAGTTATACAGGGGATGCTGATGCTAGCCCCATTGACCCAAGCCCGTCCCTACCACCCAGCCGGGGCTTGTGCACCTAAGAAGAAGTTAGCAATGATCTAGTAAACGAAGCCAACGCAATCTATAGACCCAGGCCTTACCCCTCCCTGCCTCCCACCTGGGTATTAAGAAAAAAGAAGGTGTGAGGAGATGGAAAAGGAGAGGGGGAGTGAGGAGATAGGAAAGGTGAGGAGGACGAGGAGGAGGTCGTGGAGGAGGTCGTGGAGGAGGTCGTGGAGGGGGACGAGAAGAAGAAGAAGACAGAGGGAGGCAGATATAGACCGGCGCCCGGAGCTCAACTCCATACCTAGGTAAGGTTTCTCAACCCTCGTTGGCCCGCGAGAATTGATAATGCATGGCTTCCAGCTGTTTCCTGCTGCTGCTAATTCTATAGATCCATAAGGCTTGTCAGAAACCATGTTTAAACTCCCGGAACTATCGTGTCGAAACAGCCAGAACCACTGTGCCAATGGTTGGCCAGGAACTCAGCCCTAAACTCAGGCACGGACATACAGCAAACGTTGATACTAACTCCGGGGTATGGCTTGATCATTGAGCTACAGCAGTGCATTCAATCTTAATCTTTGTGATTTGCCCTACTTTGGGTGCATTATACGCTCGTCGCCAAGCCCTAACTCGGGGTTAGGTTGGGAGGTAGGTCCGGGCGATGACGCCCACAAACCTGTAATCACCTCCCAACTGGAACTGGCTTGACGCGACCTCAGCGTACCATGTATAGATGGATATGGACTGTGGTAGTGACAAGGCTGTGTATGTCAAAAGAAGTATATACATCCCGGGCGTGCCTAACCCTAACAACTAGGCAGCATGTGCTTTAGGGCTACGTCAACTTCGAAAGCTTGCAAGGTATCTGAATCAGACGCTGGTCCTAATCATGATGGATGCGAGGCTCTTTAAGCGGTATCACCAAGTTCGTTGCATACGAAATGCATGGTCTAGGTGGCTTTTTCATGCATGACCTCTATTTCCAACCGGACTATACCAGATCTCCCAATTCCACTCGCGGCCTCACTGCCCAGTCCTCTTCAGGTAAGCCGCCCATCCCTCATCACGATACCTCTTCGCAGCCTCAACAGGGTCAGCAGCCTTGTAGATACCCCTACCCGCAATGATAAAGTCCGCGCCCCGACCAACCGCAGACTCGGGGGTCTGATACTGCTGCCCAAGCTTATCCCCCTTATCCGACAGATTGACACCAGTCGTAAAGACAACAAAGTCCTCGTCCTCCTCCTTCTTCTGAGCCTGCACCTCGCTGAGCGCCCTCGTGCTCACGAAACCCATAACAAAGCCCTTGTACTTGCGCGCATACTCGACCGAGCGCTCAGTGTACTCGCCCGTCGCCAGAGACCCCTTACTCGTCATTTCAGCGAGGATAAGGAGACCGCGCTCGTTTGCGTTCTTGAAGTCGGCGCCTTGGGTGGTTTGCGCGAGGGCTTCGACGATACCCTCACCGGGGAGGATAGCGCAGTTGATGATGTGCGCCCATTCGGAGATGCGCAGGGCGCCACCGTGGTACTGCTTTTGAACTGTGTTGCCGATGTCGATGAACTTGCGGTCTTCGAAGATCAGGAAGTTGTGCTTTTGTGCGAGGGCTTGGAGGTCGGAGAAGGTTGAGGGCGTGAGGTCGTCGAGGATGTCGATGTGGGTTTTGAGGACGGCAATGTAGGGGCCGAGGCCTATTTCCAGGTCAATTAGTCATCGAACTTTGAGGAGTAAATCAAAAGGTTGGAGAGCGGCGGGGCACGAGGGAAGGACGTACGGTCAGCGAGATCGAGGAGTTCGGCGGAGGTGGTTACGTCTGCGGAGACGGTGACGTTGGTCTTCTTCTCTTCAGCGATGGAGAAGAGCTTCGCGGTGAGCGGGTTGGGGTGGTTGGCCGCGCGAGTGGCGTAGGACAGGTGGGATTTCGATGACATGATGACGGTTCGTAAAGGACTGAATTGAGATGGATTGGGTAGATTGAAGCCCAAGTGGGATGGCTCTATAGAGAAAAAGTCACCCCGCCGCGGGCGGAATTTTTGCTCCGGCCCGATAAGATACGGTACTACAGCCCCTTATCAAATCTCCACCAGAATCCATTCTGCAGCTCAATAATCTAGATTATTATATTATACAAACATTTGAAACGAGCTTTCGTCCCTCGTCTCATCTCCATTTTCATGAGATAATCTACATGAAATCGCTCGCGACGCCAAAGGCGCTCAGTCCCCATAGTCCCGCCTGCGCAAACCAGCACAGCATGCCGTTGTACCGTCCATTGCCGTTCGGCTTATCGCTGTAGATGTAGCCAAGCATGTAGAGGGTACGGAAGACAACCCAGGCCGCGCCCAGGATCGCCGCAGCCTGAGGGTACTTGATGCCGGCGACCAGGATCGACAGCATCGTCTGCGGCGCGTTCTCGAGGAAGTTGCCGTGAGCGCGCTGGGCGCAGTTTAATTGGTGGGCTTTGGGCTATCCATTTCTCAATCAGTATCCTGGGGTGAGGCTACGAGAAATGAACTGGACGCGTACGTTGGCTTTGCATTGCTCGATGCTGGCGTACGCGTGAGGGTACGGCACCCCGGCAGCCTTACGGAACGAACCGACAAGGCCGCCGTGGATGAAGCCGAGGACAGGGATCACGCCGAGTGACACGGCGATGGCGTATCTATAGCGATGAAACAGGTGATATAGTTAGCAGGTGGCGGTTTCAGGGCCAGGGTGAGACTGGGCTGGCCAAGCTGTGTGCAGTGTCACCGTCGCGGACGTACCCGTAGTTGCCGGGGATGGAGATCTCGACCATGGTGGGCAATTGGCGAATGAGGTTTGCAGATTGAGTTGAGGATTCACAGATAAGGATTCTGACGCTTGCGATTCGCGTTCGTCTCGAGCTATGGCGTGATGAAAAGTGCGTAGAAAGGAGACTTATATAGTTGACGGTACTCGGAAGACGGGCCAGATAATCTATCCGGAGCTTGGGGACAGCCATGTTCCGGGATTGGCTTTCAACTATCCGGGGGCCGCCCCAGGTCTTTAGAAACTCCGTAAACAAATAAGAACATTACAATTGATCGCTAATCAAAATTTTACTTGTTTGAGAGGTAACTTGTCCTCATGACCGCTTCCATTACATTCGACAAGTATTTAGCTGGATTTCCACTACCCAATGCCCGTCCAGTGCATCTCCTAACCAAACTACGGATGTGTCTTGCTGACACTGCCATACTTCGCTTGCCACGCGAAGAAATACAGCAGAGCTCCAAGGGGCTGTCCAAGGACGCAAAATGTCACCCAGAAAAACGAGTTTCCAATCGCCTTGCCCAAAGGAGATTTGAGCTTCTCGAAAGGAGCTGTTAGAAGAATCAACGGGAGTTGAAACATCATTGCCAAGGACGCAACGCCTGATATCGTTAGAAGAAGCCCTAAGATGTGATATGGAAACATACCGATCATATTATGCGTAGGAACCCCCACGAGGATCTCGTGCAGTACAGCGGAAACCGTAAAGACTACGGTACCGGCCAACGTTGGGTTCCAGCCTCGCATAACAAGCGGCATGTACACATGCCGCTTCATGAAGGTGTAAACAGGGCGGTTCCAGGATCGCCAGTACACCCCGAAGCTCGGGCTGTTCCACCAGTCCGTATAGAACTCGCGGTCCCCGAACCGCATGATCTCAGCCAGACCGTTCATCAGCGACTGGAAAAGAGCATAGAAGCCGGCAAGCCAGATAACGAGGGAAATAGTGGAGAGCTTCAGCCCTCGCTCTAGTATGGATGTAATGTCCAACGTCGCAATCTTCTCGGTCGCGTTGCGCAGAAGCGGCGCGGCGTATTGCGCAGATAGCAGCCACACAACTACTGACAAACATACAAACTCGAATAAGCGCTTGCCGACGAATGACCAGCGGATTCGAGGCGTTCGGGGATAAACCGGCTGATATACCAGCGTTGGCGCCATCAAAAAGTATGCTAGGTTGCCAAGAGTGATGTTCCGAGGATACGGACAAGACCGGTAGAGTTCTGGAATATCAAAGTCCGCCGACGGGGAGCAAAGCATAGCGCGACGAAGATCGCGGTTCGTCAACGCGTACGAGTACGACTTGAGCGACACGATGATAACCTGAATCTCAACAACAGTGCCGATTCCCGGGTGGTTGATGTAGTAGAAGATGACATAGCTCGTCGCAGCCAAGCCGAAGAAGCTGACTATGGAATGCAGTAACGCGATCAGAAACCACGTCTTTCTAGACTCTTTCAAAACATCTTCCTTCTTCGCTCGCCCGATTACGCGCTGGGCATGCCCGGATGCAGCCAACTCGATGAAGTACGAGCACAGCAACTGGCAAGGGACCAGGGCAAAAAGTATTGCGCCAATCACGACGTCTTGCTTGCGATAGTCATGACATCGGATGCAGATCAAAACACCGTACTGCGCCGGTCAGACGGGCAGCCATTGCGTCCTATGCAGGGAGCTCACCTTGAGGAAGTTTTCGATGACCAGTCGAAGATTCATGGCCACTAACGCGGGTCAGCGATCGTAATACGATACACAGGAAAGTCTTACCCAACACGACCACCATCAGATTCCGAAACCCGATGAAGCTCGTGGCCTTGGTTGAGTCCCGGCTGAGGCACGAGTGCCGGACTTGCGAGTGAATAGCTACAACATGTCGATATGTGGCTGCCTTTTTGATACCCGCGCCGTTCGGTCCGTTGTTAGAGGCATGCCCATTAGAATAATTGATGTTGGCCTTGTGGGTACCGTTGGTTGCTGGAGCAGTAGGCGACGAGAAATTTCCGACGACCATCTTGCTCTCTCTATATTATTAATGATATATAATGAATATATGAGCAGTAACAATGAGGTAAATGATGAATAGATAGCGACCGAGTCTCGATAGCTGTCAGAGATAGCAGCGAGAATGTGTCGTCGTGCTCCCTAGGATCTACTCGGCCCTGCGGATAAGGTGGGGGTGATCAGTGCATCGGATAAGAATGTCAGTCGATGACAGACTACAACCGGTCAATTGACGACAGGAGATGGTCTGGCGCGCGAGTGTCCAGGAGGCGAGCAGCAGGAAAGCAGAGACAAACGGTGAGAAGAGGAGAACCCGAGCAGCACGGCGGGGTTGTCGAGGGTTCTCATACTGTCGCAAAAAAGGTTGAGCATAGGCCTCGACGAGCCGACTAAGAGACAGGGGAGGAGAGCCGTTGTTCCACCTGCATGCCTGGAATCCTGGGATCCAGCGACTGAGAGCTGGCGCTGTTGGCCGGGGACTTTCGAGGCCTTGGACGGTCGTCACCAAAGGGTCTTAGCGTCGGAGGCAGCTCTGGCCCGGCCCAATCATTCCTGCGGCCGCCTTTCACGTCTCAACGCTGCTGCTGCTCTAACCTTCTAGCTACATCCTACGACGTCGCAATCGACAGTTAATACCGTTCATTAAGCCCGATAGACCGATCTCGCCGTTCTTGCCGTGTCATCGCCGTCATTGACTCGTCGGCCCGTCGAGCTCTCCGCCTCCACCCTGCCATGGTCGCAGAGTTCGCCAGTTTCTTTGTTTGCTAACTCCGATCGCGATGGCTTACTACGACGATGGTGGAAACGACTCGCAGCCGTTCGGCAGGGGTCAAGGTGGTATTCAAGGGCCTCGTCGACCTAGTACGTATAATTAGTTGCTCGCTTGCTGGACGTCGCTTAACGCTCGCAGGGCTGGTAACCGATTATGGATCGTCGATGGTACAATGGATGCGCAACCGGCGACCAAAATGGCAGGGAGGCCATCGGATGGAGACAGAGAGACCAAGCGCCAGCTATATGGTGGATGTAGGTACTGTCTATCAGGTCGAACTGGCTCAGGGCTAATGGTTTGCCATCGCAGATGCTTCCTCCGCTGGCACGAGTACACTCCCCTGTCGACTCGATTCCCGTGCGACACCTGCACCAATCTATCGGAAAGTCGAAAAAGCCCATCACAGTTGTTAGGTGGACGCCAGAAGGGAGACGTCTCTTGACTGGCGGGCATACTGGAGAATTTATGCTATGGAATGGCACGGCGTTCAATTTTGAGACGGTCATGGATGTAGGTGGACATTCTTACTGTAAAGACCCCGAGGCTGACCATGTAGGCACACTATGATCAACTACAAGCAGGAGTTACGTCGTTAGCGTGGTCGCACAGTAACGACTGGTTGATCTCTGGAGGACAAAAGGGCGATGTGAAATACTGGCGGCCAAATTTCAACAACGTCGAGACGATAGACGACGCACATCACGACGCCGTCCGCGACCTAGCATGGTCCCCGAGCGATACGAAATTCCTTTCAGCCTCTGACGACACGACACTTAAGATTTACGACTTTACCGCAAGAACATGCGACACTGTCCTGACCGGTCATAACTGGGACGTCAAATCGTGCGACTGGCATCCGACAAAGGGTCTGCTCGTGTCGGGGTCGAAGGACCATCAGGTCAAATTCTGGGACCCCCGTACCACCCGCTGTTTGACGACGCTTCATAGTCATAAAAATACTGTGACCGCTACCAAATTCTCCAGAGTAAACAGCAACCTCCTCGCGACGTCGTCGCGCGACCAGACAGCGCGCGTATTCGACCTCCGCATGATGCGGGACATCTGCATTCTCCGCGGCCATGAAAAACCAATCTCCACGCTTACATGGCATCCGGTCCACGGCTCCTTGATCTCCACTGGTAGCGAAGATGGGTCTTTATACCACTATTTACTCGACGAGCCCAATCTACCACCAGGCCAGATGCCTACTGTCGCCCCCTACGACAGCCCCGATCCCGCAAACACACCTGCTCAGGTCATATTCCCAGCCCACCGAGTACAGTATGCTCACGCCGCTACTATTTGGACGCTCGACTGGCATCCTCTTGGTCATATTCTCGCTTCTGGGTCAAAAGACAACTTCACGCGTTTTTGGTCTCGAGCGCGACCTGGAGAGATAAGTTACTTGAAAGATAGGTTTCACATTGGTGAGGAAGCTGCGGAAGCTCAGGGGACGTGGAACCGCAACTTTGGAAGAAGACAAATGCGTGAAGAGGAAGAGCAAGAATTACAAGACGAGGCGGACAGCCTTGTCGATCAAAGGAAGACTCCAGGGACAGGTCTTCCTGGCATACAGAGCGCACCTCAACCAGACGGGATGGGCTCTTTACTGCCAGGTATTGGCGCGGCCCAACCTCCTCCACCTGGATTAGCCGCCTCCATGGCTCCAGGCACGGCTTTCCCTCCCAACCCTCCTTTCCCCGCATTTCCTTTTGCGCCACCGTTTTCAGGGGCTCCTCCTGCCTCCGGTACCCCACCGATGAATACGCCCAATGTCGACCTAGCAGAGCTTCAAAAGCAGCTCGCCGCGCAGGGAATCAAATTGCCGCCAGGCTTCCCCCATCACTTTACTCCTGTGTCTGCGCCAATGGGTGGCGGCGGGCTCCCTGGATTACAGGGTGGCTACCATCCAGACAACAACTATGGGCGGTGATTAGGAGTGGCTTGGTTTATGATGTGACTGGACTGGGGCGAAAGTGTAGGTGATTTTTCCGGATAGTAGCATGGCGGAGATATACTCTTATCTATGAATGTATCATAGCATCACGACGGTTGATCTGTTCCTAATCGGAGCAGAGGTTGCATTTTCGGCGTATTGTTTCTGATATCCTCGGCAATGAGTTTGGACTTCTCACATTAGATTCAAGTCATTACCTTCATATGGCCTCAATCATAACCCGCCTGGCATAGGGAAACTCGACAGTATCAGAACCATGATATTCACGCCGCCCCAGATTATCGGAATCCACGTCGACATTCGAAAATTCCCTGCTTCGTACACGGACCCTAGCCTATAAATTTTAGCACACACCCTCCTCAGTTGGATTATTCACCCAGCAACATACATTCCCCCGACAATACTCCCTGCTACAACCGCCTCTATACCCCCGATGACGGCATAGACCACAGGTACCCCCAAGCATATCCTCCAGTTTCGACCTTGCATGATGAGCGCAAAGGCTGCGACAGCCAGATGGCAGCTGACATAGAAAATCAGGGTCCAGTACAGCGTAAAGCGCCAGATGTCTTTGGTGTGGTATAGGTAGAACGCGACATTGCTGCGGCCGGGGAACGGATCGTAGAGGGACGGAAACGGGGGCGTCACGTAATTGATTGGGACACGGTTGTTTGCCATCTCGAACACACGAGTATAACGGCGTCTTCCATCAGCAAAAGCAGAGTGTATTTGAGAAAAATATCATGACTTTCCTTTCAGAGTTGAAGCTGTCAAGCTCGTTCTCTCCGCGGCGCTTTACGCGGAAAGAGCCTGTTTGCATCATTTGCACTTCCCCATAGTAACCTCGGCAGGTGATCGCCGCGGTAATCGTCCGCTGATAGCTGCTCCACGCCTGTTGACATCCTTCGGTCCATCACTGATACCCCTTATGCCATCTATAACCGCCAATTTGGGGCGTGCTTCCTGAAATGGCGACCGAGCGCTCCTTGGGCGCTCTTCTGCATTCCCTCCAAGCTCCATCTCACGCTCAAGATGGCTTAAGGTAACATAGGATCCGCGATAAGCTCCCCGGTCCGTTTACGAATGCGATAGCTAACGTCTACACTATTTTCCAGCTTGCTTCCCACCGCAACGAGCCTCCTCGCCGTCCTCAAGAACCCATTGAATATCACACTTCTCGCCTCGCAGCTGCTGGCAGCTCCGGCAATATGGGACCAACACGTCGACCTGCATGTCTGTCGTCGGATCATCAGCGTCTTCAATACAGCCGCCATGGCGATTCTCCAGAGCGAAGAGTCGGAGGACCCGCGGATACCATGGGGCGGGCCTGGCCCGAAGAAGCTGGATCGGGAGGAATGGGTTAAGGCTGTTGTTGGAGGCGCCGATGAGAAGTCACCGCGATGGAGGCATCTGCTTCTTATTGGAGGTGTTCTGTTGGGGTTCGAGGGTCAGGATAGGCAGGGATTGCCGTGGAACGTGCGGAAGAAGCTCGAGTCTGCGCTTGTCACGGCGGCGCAATTCGCGCTGGAAGAATTGGACCCGCGGGATGAAATCGACGGTCGCTGTATTACGATGGTGCTCAATTACAACTTTCTACTTATCTCGGATGTGGAGAGGGAGAGGTTGAATTACAATCGGCTGTTGCCGATCATGGTCCAGGCGATCTACTTCTCGCCTGAGGGTTTCGAAAGCGCCTACTTCCTAGGGTCTATTGACCAGGATATCATTGAGACGCCGTCAAAGCGATTTGCGTGGCCGCCGCAGTCGTCCACCGTTCAGCGGGTAACGGCAATCGCTTCAACTCCGCTCGTTTCTGCTTTAGGTCCGCTCTCTAGGTTAATCGCTCATGCGGTCGATAATGCTCGGGATCCTAGGTTAGTCGCACGGTCGGTCGATCAGATTGCGGACTTTGTCCGGACGATGATGGTGCAATGGCGACAGAACAAGTTATCGGAGGTTGATAAGGCCGAAGAGCTTGAGTTTCTGGAGCCCGACTCACTGCGGGATACGATACCAGGCCTATGGAAGCTGCTCCGCAACTGTCTATACTCTGTTGTGATCATTCTTCGAGCGGTTCTTGGACGAGTGATTAATGATCGTGCCCTGGCCTCCGACAAAAGTGAGTGCCCCAAATTTACTATAAGGGCCGTTACTAATAAAGTATAGGTGCACCATTTATCTCGATGCAAGCACTCCATATCCTTCGCAACTTATATTTCATCTCCTCTCGAGTTGGCCAGAACTCTTCTTCTCAGCATACATTCGTGACACTTGCGGCTGTTGATATCCTCGCCCAGTGCCCGGATTTGGCGGAAAACTTCCTGAAGAGCATCAAACCAAGTGAGATGGGACAAATTCCTGCTCATCCCGTTGAGCGGTGCCTTGATCTTTACTTCTTGAATACCTCCGAGCTCTTTACAACGGTTGTGTCTCCGAAACTCAGTGAAGACCTACTCATTCAAGCCGCTATGCCATACCTTCCAGCAGGTGGAAACAATCACCTTCTCGAGATATTCGAGGCCGCCCACAGCTTAGCGCTTGCCGTCTTTTCAATTCCTAACAATGCAGTCGTGGCGGCAAAGCATCTTCCTTTCTATATCGACAATCTTTTTGCCGTAAGTCAATAATCATTTCACTGTCAGGATGCCAGCTTAAATTCTTTCCAGGTCTTCCCAACCAACCTCTCTGGTCGCCAATTCCGCCTCGCCTTCAAAACAGTCCTTCAAGTCACCGCGCCACCATCCCCAATCGCGAACCGCCAGCCCCTCCTCCCTTCAATCCTCCTCGAAGTACTCTATGACCGCGCCCTCAACAACGCCTCCACAACACCCCTTCCACCATCTTCACAGCCGCCCAGCCTCTCGCCCGATCCGGACATGGCGAAAGAGGCCCCGGTCCCGCTCTCCGAACAAGCGTTTCTCACGCTCGCTCTCATTGATAGCCTTCGCTTCCTCCGAGTTGAAGACTTGGAAAAGTGGCTGCCCTTGACTGCGAAGCTGATAAATGCTATTTCTGCGACGGAAATGCGGAGGACCTGCGTAGAAAGATTCTGGGACGCACTGTGCAATGGGGAAATGGATGTTGAGAGGGCGCATTACTGCGTTACTTGGTGGAGTACAAAAGGTGGGAGGGAAATGGTACTGCTGGGGGCTGACGATGCGAATGCGCAAAGTGATGGTCAGGGAGCTTTCATGTCTGGGGCTCTTGGACCAGTTGCCCCTGAGAGTAAGCTCTGAATATGCCTTGTTTAAAAGCGAGTCTATATGGTATCTGAGGCACCTGATACCACTGATTGAGCCCAGCACGTCGGATTGCTATAATATCCTTTGCCTCACAGTAGGCAATGGGCAGTGATCTACTTGTATATAGCTGATAGAACATGATTCAACGATTTCACCCTATGCGATACCCGGAATACCAACGATGGTCCTCTTCTTGTACTCCACATACTCCTCCCCAAAGAACGCAATCAAGAAGCGCTCCTCCCCTAGCCATACCATTAGTGTCTGACATGAAGAAAAAATCCGAAAGGGGGAAACTCACTCTGGATCCTACTGTTAAAGAACTTCCACAGCACAACCGCATACCCCAGGAAGCAAACCACATTCCCAAGCACCAACTGCGTCCCGAGCCCCCACCAGAAGAACCCAAAGTAACTCGGGTGCCTCAATACACTGTAGATCCCATGCGTAACAAGCATATGTCCATCCTTCCGTTCAACCTGCACCGTATGGTTGAAGTTACTCCCGGCTTGCGCCATAGCCAGCGAGCGAATCGCCTGACCCACCACCATAACCAACAGCCCAACCACAACCTGCACTTTCACGCCGTCCACGGAAGCCGTGAACCCGAAGTACGAGTCACGCGGGCAGAAGATGTACCCCAGCAGACACTCGACTGCCGCCGAAGAATGCGCGACGTTGTAGGCCCATCCGTTCGTAGAGAGCAGGAACGCGGAGATATCGGCGTAGCGTGTGTTGTGTGCTGCGGTGATGTAGTACTCGAGGAAGTGGAAGAGCGCGAGACTGGATAGGAAGAAGGGCAGGCGCCAGAGGTAGTGAGGTGACCAGTCGATTTCGTGATTGAAGAGGTCGGTTATGTTTAGCAGAGTGAGGGTCAGCGCGGTGGACAGGCCGAGCGTTGTGCCGAGGAGGAACGCGCGTAGCGAGATTCCCGAGAGGGATTTCGAGCCCGAGGGGTAGAGGAGGGCGTCGGTTGTTGTGGTTTTCGTTGCGATCGGTGTTGAAGATTGCGATGGTGAGGCTTTGGGGGGGTTCCAGGTGTTGTATTCTGTTGCTGGCGCTGCTGCTGTCTCGGTGGACGCGGAGGGGGTTCCGGTGTCGTTGGCCATGGTTTGTGCTAGTTCCGTGTTGTTCTTTGGCGATCTGAGAAGGCGAGAATGTAGAGCTGTTCTAAGGAAGAAGCATGGCAGGAATTGGGAATAGAGTACGTTCTTTAAAGGTTGGAGCAGAGAGGAAAAGATTGATTGAGAACAATCGGAGAGTTGGCGGAGAACAATATCAAGTGGGGATAGCTGGCCGGTTCGGTTCCAACGGAGCCTCAGGGACCAATGCGCGTCATGTTTGCGGTCTTTGTTCTTCGCACCCTGTCTGGTTCTCTGGATCTAGAACACGAAGAGATCTGATTTATCTTGGGTCACTCTATATAGTCCCTTACAATTCATATCAATCAGAAATACCGTGTCCGTGAGACTGCGAGGGAAGAAACTTGAGTGCCTAACTTGACACCACCAAGCCTAAAAAGGACTAGCCGGCCACATCTATATATAACGGTAACGGCGGGCGATCTCCAACGCGAGCTTCAGGTCCCCGCTTCCGAAAGTCAATCGACCGCATAGTAAACCCAAGATGCCCGACACAGAGAAAGACAAGATGCTGCGCGGAGAGCTTTTTCGCGCCTTCACTCCTGAACTAACAGCAGAGCGGGCTCGTTGTCGGCATGCCTGTAATCGATTCAACACGGCCGGCGAAGTGTCGCGACGACGGTTAATAGAACTCTATAAAGAGTGAGCAATAATTGCCTATTGCTGACGTGGTGACGGCAGACTTGCTGACCCGGCGCATAGCATATTTCAAGACATGACGCCTCTCCCATCGTCCAAAGAAGACCCAGCCGAAGATGACATCGTCCTGGACAAAGAACCCTGGATCGAACCGCCCATTAGAGTCGACTACGGCTACAATGTAAAACTCGGGCAGGGCGTCTTTATCAATTTCGACTGCGTCATAATCGACACCTGTTTAGTTACCATCGGCGCACGAACTCTGTTCGGACCTAAGGTGAGCTTGTACAGCGGGACACACCCTTTAGACCCGGACCTTCGCAATGGCACGTCAGGCCCGGAGTCAGGAAAGGAGATCCATATTGGCGAGGACTGCTGGTTAGCAGGGAATGTGACCGTGCTTCCAGGGGTGACCATAGGAGACGGTGCGGTGATTGGAGCGGGAAGTGTGGTAACCAAGGTACGTATGCTTGCCCTCGCCCGTTATTCATCAAGGTTAAGAGACTTGGTTTTGACTCACGGATGCGATCAGGATGTCCCTGCGTATCATCTTGCTGTTGGAAATCCTGCTAGGATTGTTCGTGAGATTGAGCGTTCTGGAAGAAGTAGATAAGCCAGCTCTGGCACCAAATCAATCCATGTATACCTACCCTGCGGTCAGTAAGCTTCTAATCTGCGGCAGCCTCGACTGGGCGGCCAGCTAAGAATTGACATGTGCGCTCATTCAGATAATGGTCCAGGCCTGATCCACACCCTTATCATATAAAGAGTGTCTCCATCATCGTGTTTGAATACCTCACCGGCTGCAAGGGATCAAGAATTTTCGTCCGTAGACATGAGCTAGGGAGTATTGTGATAAAATGGATCATAACCACGATGTGACGGGGTTAAAAGAAGCGTGGTGAAAGCAAAGTCAATAAAGTGAGATAAGTGCTAGCTGTGTTGACATTCCTTCAGCGCTCGGTGTTGCGGGGAGCTCAGAAGAGAGACACCTGAGCATGTACACATCTGTAGTGACCAAATGCTGGAGCGCGGATTTTGATCCCAGTGAAAATCAACAGTAAGAAAGATTAGCCATCTAGGTTTGTCAGAGGTTGCGTAGGTGATTGTGAAATAGAAATAATAATGGTGTGAAAGTGAAAGAAGCCTTGCGCCCGCGTCGGCCGCTCCACCGCCAACGTCAGAGCTGCTTCCCCGGCTCCTTCAACACCGCGTTACTTTTCCAGCTCCAACCCGCCATAAAAAGACAGAAGGCACATCGGAATATCTTCATTTGCAAGCGCTGAGCTTAAGAGACGCGATATTTCATTAGTAAAGGTTCTCTGACCCTGGTGCTGCCTCCATTATTATCTTCTGCTTCTACTCTCTTTTTTCACTCCGCTCTCCGTCATTCCCTCAGGTACCTTTTTCCGACCTTAGTTATCGCTCACTCTCAGCTCCTCTTCCAGCCCTCCACTCTTCCCTCGAGCTTTACTGTTGATTGCTAAGGCCTGCCGAGTTTCAAATTACTAGTCCTCAACGGCCGAGCTTTGAAAATGTCATGGCAGTTGCCCCGCTAGAGAGCTCTAGCACCCCGCCTGGCGCTACATCGACCGACACAACGCGTTCTCCCGGTGATTCCATGGAAGAAATCGACACCCAATCCACTCGGAAACGTCCTCGTCTCGACAGTGGGAGTGGTGCTTGTGAATATCTGCCTGCTCCCGACGAGGCGTCCACCGCGCTCTCCGAAACTGCCCCGAATGCTCCTGCCATAGCGGACCAGGTAGCCGCTGTGCCGAATCGCCCAGCTAGCAGAATGACTATCAACATGAAATCTCCTACCGCCGCCGCCGCCGACGACCTCCCCTCCGCTCGCGAGGATACTCCCGCTGGGGAGCACATCGCAGACGCCAACACCGACGCCGATGCGCGGAACAGCGGCGAACAACCTTCGAATGTGGTTTCCCTCTCACCATCACCTACCAAAAGCCCGGAGATAGAAGTGGCGGAGCTGGAAGATATGGATCAAGATCCTAGCACTACAAGCTGGAAGTCCTTAGGTGAAGCCCTGCGGGACCCTTCGGTGCCAGACGTGGTGCAGCTCCGAGAGCAGGTCGACCTACTAGATACTTTTCCGGCTATCAATCATGAAAATCCGCGTGAGAACCTGGAGGAGGCAATTTATCTGATTGAAAAAGGTTTGATTTGTCCTAGGGTCTCCATCTTCAGTTGAACATGGGCTAAAACCGTATCCAGGACATGAGGCTGACACAATAGCCTTCACATACGTCAAGCAATGGTTGGATGATGTGGTATCCTCTCTAAAGCAATTCACCTACGAGACTTATATGGATTCAAGGGTTTTTTGGGATGAGGTTCCGCTTCTAACAGAGAGCCTGCTTCGCAGAGCGTAAGTGGCCTTTGCGTCCCTTCGATTGTCACATAATTGGACCCTTGCGGTCTAGTATGATTACTCTAACGAAAGTCACATATTCGCAGTGAGCTATTTCAGTCAGATGACAGCGCCGAGATTTGGAGGTGTATAGAAGGTTTCCTCATCAACTATACTCGGCTGACTTTTCACCTCATTTACTTGGACGCCCAGTATCTCGGACGGCTGACTACAGAAACTAACTTAGAAGGGTTGGACCTAATATCTCGGAACTATCTTCACCCCCTGGGTTGGTTGGTAAGCTACGAGAAAACCCCGTTTTTTGTTGCTCTTCAGAGGCAATACGGGCACGAGGTTTGGAACATGATAACCCGCCTCAACGACCAAGTCCTAGCCGCTCCAATAAATGGTGTCCAGCCTCTTTGCAAGTACGCGTCCACTATGACGGCACTCATACCCCAATGTCCTCAGCTTTTACCGTCCTTGCTTCAAGCGTTAAAAATCGTTAATGCCTTGGCGGAATCAAGGAACAGCCACGGCGGATACGGTGGAGATGACCATTTGACGGATTCCCAGGGGGATCAACGAGCTATGAGTACGGTGTATAACCTCATACGATCCGTAGACGAGGCATACCAAGCTCACATCACCAAAAAGTCCCCTTGGGTGAACAACGAGGCGAGCGCCACGGTGATTCGGCATCTGTCAAGCACATATATGGCCCTCTGCAATCAGAGCACAAAATTTGCTTCGAAGATTGCCGATGATCTGGCTATACGTATCCCCGAAGACGTGCCCTCGATTAGTGTTCCAGCCATCGTTTATCACAGCTGGAGATTTGGCGTTCTAAAAAAGCACATCATGGGCGGACGAATGGAATTACGTGTCGCGGGAATTGATGCGATGCAGAATGACTTTGTCACTGTCTTTCAGCAGTACATGCGAGGAGATCCATCAATTGGACTGCATAATCCTGTTGTCCAACACATGCTCAAGCTGCTCAGAGAGAGTAGGATTGTCGAGTATATCGTCGGCATCGAATCCCATCCTCAGCTAATTCTAAGGAGCTATAACATTGTAGGCTTCCTTGCCGTTACCAAAACATACATTGATGCCGATACCGACACGATCTGGAAAACCATCACCGATAGTCCGGATCCTCGTACGGTGTCAGAAGTGCTTGGGATGCTTCAAAAGACGATTACGCTGCATACCGACGTGTCCAGCCTCCTTTATCTGTGTTCGAAATTGCTAGAGCTGCCTCTCACACATTTTGACCAGCGAATGGTAGAGTTCACCCAACAGCTTTTCGTCACGCTGCGGGGCGGAAATCTAAGCAGACAAGACTCCTTTGACAAGCCACACGTTGACGTAAGGCCTTTACATTTATGTGTGCGCCTAATTCGTGAGAGCGCTGCTACCGAAGACCTAGCTGTTGATCAAAAAGCCCAACTGCAAAAGTTCGCTAGCAGCCAATTAAGCTCCTTTATGAATGTCGGACTAAGCGACGCTGACAAGATGGATATATACGAGCGATGTGTCCAGGATATTGCCGAAAAGAATCATTTTAGCGTCGGCAGTATTCAGGCCTTGAATGCTCTTCTTAGCAGCCAAGATCCTCAAGAAATTCGGAAGCTCGCCACTGAATTTAATCTCACACAGCTAGCTATTTCCGAGGTAGCTGAGCTGGTGCAACGGAATCGAACCGATTTCGCAGATACCTTCTCAAACAATGGGTTCAGCTCCCGTGTTCAACTGCTTTCCAGGATAATTGAAGGCGCACCTGACTCCATTACTCCGGAATTGGGTGACATCCTATGGCAGGATGTTTTCATGTCTTCGTCTCTTCCCCGACAAGGAAGAAGACCCCTCTGGGAGATGTTGTGCACGACCACTCGGCACAGCATGATCGAGAACTCCTTTATCGATCGCTGCATCCAACACCATCTACCTAAGCTGTCGCCCTCTGATTATTGCCCGGAGGTGCTCGCATTTGCCAAGGAGACCATCAACTACGAGATCCGGTTTGATCCCCCTGCGTCAGTCACCGAGCATGAGGTGGTCTCTATTCCTGGCATGGACCGAATATGGAACTTTATCTTGACCGCGCCTCCGAGCACAATTGAAGTCGACGCGACCGGTTTCGCCATAGAGGTTTATCTCGACCACAATATCATCAATCGTTCTCACAGTTCATCGGTCGAGGCGACGCACATGGCCTTAGTTGATCGTTGTGTAGATCAACTTAAATCTGCTGCGTCAAGGCTCAAATCGCTTTCCAGTTGCCGTACAGATCCTAAGGCGGACATGATGGTTGTTGAAGCCCCTAATGAAGGAACGCTCGCGGACGAACTGAAATTTAGTCGCTCGCTTTTCTTTCTTCGGCAATTTCTGCAAGCGTTACGTGCTCGACCCCAGTATAGTCCACCGCAAAACTCACCCGCCAATTTGCCAACCCAGCCACAGAATGGCCAGCTGATCGATATTCGCTACCAAGCATTTGACGGCGGCGCTCAATCAAAGGTTCGGTCATTGCGTATCGGAGATTTATCGACAGCTTCCGAGCTTGTTGAAACGCTTTCGAAAGTGACTGGATTCCCTAAACTTATGATCATATTCTCCGGACAAAGGATTGAGCTTCTTGAAAAACCAGACCAGACGCTCCGCGACTTGAAGCTTTCTTCGGGGCTGTTGATCGTCCGGAAGGACCCGAGCTGCCGCGGGGTGGCCGCACGGAAATCCCAGCCCTTGACTTCGGTTGATAATGAGGTGCTTAAGCACTTTGATGATCTATACGAACTCCTCAGCCTTGACGACTGTTTAGCCCGGGAGGTGCGTACTAATATCCCGGATTCTTCCCCGGGTTCCAATATGTGCTAATTTTCCTTGACAGATATACGATTTTCTTATGGTCTTTCCACCTCAGGAGAAAGTTATGAATCTGGTCAAGTCAGTTGCAGATGATGACAATCTGTTTCTCACGGCCAAGCCATATAACCTACTCTACTCAGTTCATGCGCTTTCTGAGTGCCTTCGACAGGAAGCCCTCGAGGTTTGTGACCTGTTACAAGCCTACTTACCCGAGATGCTAATGCTACTGCTCAGCCAACTCCAAGTGAAGCTTTCATTACTCGCAGTATGAAGGTTGTGGTCGCCGCCTTGACTCGGCGTGAAATACCAGAGTCCCTGGCGACATCAATGACGAGCATATTGATGGCTCACAGCTTGATCGATTGCCTATACACTGCCTTAATTGGTAAGTCGACTACCGTCAACTATCCTTGGTATGGTTGGATAAAATATTAATTGGCCATTAGTGAAAGCCGGTCCGTCAGATGTGTCAGACGATGTACCTCTAGTCCCGGATTCCTCTGACTTGGTGACTCGGTTAATCCGCATCCTGGAGGTTGGGCAGGGCTTACGAAACATTCAACTTCCAGAGATCATCATACACAGATTGATCTGCTGCATTTTTGCCGTTTTTATCCAAGGGTCTCTTCGAGACCCCTGGTTCTGGGGTGCAACCAAGCAGCAAGTCAAATTTGAACAGCTCCTATTCTCCCTTCTAATCGAGGAACCCCGTCAGCCCATCAGAAAGGGGATATCGGAAACCATCTGTCTCATCTGTAGCTCTTCAAAGCAGTTCAAAAAACCAAAGCTTCCATCTCCTCAAGCACAAGAAACACGCGAAATGGCTCTTTCAGAAACCCCTACCAGGATTGATATACTCGCGACGATATGGGATGCATTCGTCCGTGCCTTCTCCCGTGTGCTAGAACACCCAACGCAATCCCAGGAGTTCTTCGATACCGCCTACGTCGTATTCTCCTCAGTCGCGGAGAAGTCACCTCATGACCTGATATTTAGCGAATATCTCAGACAATGGAGCAGCATTATGCTCACCCACAGAACAACTGAGGTTCGGCCCATTTACCCTAAATAGCCACTCCCTCGGCTAACGTTTTCAAGTTTGTGGGTAGAGAGCCCGTAGATCACATCATCTTTGGCTTTTCCCGGCTCTTGAAGTCCTGCTTAGAAATTGCAGAGACATCTAATATATCGCTCGACACCTTGTGAGTTGGAACATTCTCCGATCCAATTCTCACCGCTAACAGCATTCATTCGCAGCAACCTCACGGAGCAACTTTTTGATACTTATCTTTTCCCAGACCTCTCCCTGCCTTCGCAGGACCTAATTTTTCCGCAAATCCCCGTCATGCACAATCAAACGCGCCAAGAGCTCTATGGGATAGTCTATCATCTTTCAAAGTATGGCGATAACTATAGTCAACTCATATCGCGTCTGGAGGATATAATTCCGGAAGGTTCGTACTGGATGCCTCCAATCCACCAACACCGTTGTGACTGACAACTCGTTCTATAGATCACACATATCAGCCCGGTTGGTCCTTTGAGCGACAAAAATTGATCCGCTCACCGGAGGGCTATTCAGGGTTGAAGAACTTGTCAAACACGTGTTACCTCAACTCACTTCTAAGCCAGCTTTTCATGAACGTGGGGTTTCGTGATTTCATGCTCGGGCTTAACCTTACCGACCCATCTGCATCACAAAGGCTGCTCAATGAAACCAAGAAAGTGTTCGCATACATGCAGGAATCATGGCTCAAAGGCTTCGAACCCCAAGCATTCGTTGAATCCATTCGCACGTACGATAATGAGCCTGTGGATGTGACCATTCAAATGGACGTTGATGAGTTCTACAATCTCCTTTTTGACCGTTGGGAAGCCCAGATATCGAACCCTGTGGACAAGAAGAAATTCAGGTCGTTCTATGGCGGCCAGCTTGTTCAACAAATCAAATCAAAGGAGTGCGACCATATTTCCGAGCGCCTTGAGCCGTTCTCCGCTATTCAGTGTGATATCAAAGGGAAAGCAAGCCTCGAGGAGAGTCTGCAGGCTTATGTCGAAGGAGAAATCATGCAGGGAGGTAAGTGCGCCAAGATCACTTGGTGATTTTTTTCTGACTTGACAGATAACAAATATTCCTGCACCTCTTGTGGGCGTCATGTTGATGCCGTGAAGCGGTATGTTATAATCTCGCTTCCCCTTTCCCTGATACTGACTTGCGTGCAGAGCTTGTCTCAAGGACGTGCCTGACAACCTCATATTCCATCTCAAACGATTTGACTTTGACATGGTAACCATGCTACGCAGCAAGATCAACGATCAATTTGAATTCCCCGAGAGGATAGATATGACACCCTTTACCGTTGATTATCTCTCGGATTCGAATGTGAACACCCAGCAGGACGTCTTTGAGTTAGTCGGCGTCCTAGTGCATAGTGGAACGGCCGAGTCTGGTCACTACTACTCATACATTCGTGAAAGGCCTAGCGGGAACGGGAAAGGCACATGGGTAGAGTTCAATGACTCCGATGTCAGCAGGTTTGACCCAGGTAAGATCGGAGAGCAATGCTTTGGCGGATACAGCGACTCTCTGCACTCAACCTCTGTGGGGCAAATGCGGTTCCATAAAGTCTGGAATGCTTATATGCTGTTTTATCAACGTGTTTCAAGCATTGAATCTGCCAAGTCAACATACAATGTGGCAGACAATCACTACCCGATACGCGTTCCTCTGCCAGTACCGCTTGCCAACCATATCGTGATGGAAAACGAAGTGTTCGTCCGCGCCTACTGTCTCGTGGATCCGTACTATGCCCTTTTCGTTCGTTATCTCGTCAACCAGCTCAACGAGGAAAAGCTTGCCAAGAGCGAATCAAGGAAAAAGCTCGAAAAAGCAACAATCTATCTTGCTCTTGACACAATCGAGCAGCTGGTATCCAGAACAAAGGATACGGCGGGATTTGAAAATCTTCTTGTGGAGGTCTATCGGATCATGAAGGAAAATCCCAAGACTTCTCAAAAAGTTGTCGACTGGGTTTATGATAGGCCATCTGCAATTTCCCATCTTCTGAGGAGCTTCCATCCCCAAGTTCGCTCAGAATCAACCAGGCTACTTGTATTCGCTTCGTCAAAGGTTCGAGAGATCCTCATGGAGACCGAAAATGGAAGCCTCGAAAAATCCAAGTGGAACGCTCTTTACTGGGATGGGATAGAATATATCGCTCACACTCTTGATGACATGTGGCCGGCGCTGCAGAACGTCAGCCGCTCATGGGATGATTACTTTGAGTTTTTGTGCTCGCTAGCCCTTCTTGGCCGCCAAGAAGTTGAATTGATCCTCAGTCTCGGATTCCTTCTTAGATGCCTAGAGATGGTATGGCTAGACGCCGATGACTCTTTGAGGCTAAGGCGCCAATACATGACCTACTACAAGCTTGTTGAGAAGGGCAGAAAGTTCTCGCACCGGAAGCTAATGGATTTGATGTCAGAATTACTCGCAAGGATTGATTTTACCGCGCGGCCGGTTTCAGATGATGAACGAGGGGTGCTATCAAATGGCAAGTTCCCAGCCACGCATTCAGAAAATGATCTCCTTCGGCCTTTGGGGCAACGCAGAGAGCTAGTCGTCCTAAAGAAAATCCTTACCCAGTGGCAGAGCCCCCACGCATGCAGGAGAATCCTTAGTCTCCTCATGGACGCGGAGCCAGATGCCGGTCTCATGGAGCCGGTCTTCCAGGTTCTCGTCGAAGGTCTTCGTATTGCACCGGCTGAGCGCTGTGCTCCGTTCCTCGATGCCGCCGTCGTCCTCTGCAGAAGAAGTCCCGACAAGGAAAGGATTCTTTCAATTCTCGACTATGCCGCGAAGGGTGTGGACACTATCAATGATAGTGGAGGCATAGAGCACCTTTATTTCTTCCAAAATATGATGAGCAGCCAAAACGATCGCTTGGGGCTGGACGACACATGGTTCTCTTCCCGCGTTATTGACCTGATTCCCGATTGGGTTCCAGCTCTGCTTTTGTACCCTGACAGAACCATACGAACCGGTACAATGGATTTCCTGCGCAAGATTCTGTTCAGTGAAGAATCGGCAGCTGTTGAAGACGAAGGGCAGCCGCATTATGCAGACGTGGCCAAAAAGTTGGTGGTTGCGAGCGTCGACAAGCTACGGAAGATGTATCTTGCAACCCCGGGTATTAGTGTCGAAACCGGTGCATTGGAGGCCATTAGGACCGTGATGGACCATTGCTTAACCTCTTACTTTGCCGACTCTGAGGAAGACCAGAAGATTGTCAATCAAGCACAAGGTATGTTTTGTTGAAGCTGGATTTAGTTGTGCCACTTTCTAATGTGCATCTCAGCGGTCATAACGGCTATTGAAGAGATGGTAGTTGAGGTACCTGAAGAATTACCATCTGGTAGGTTTTCTTTTTACTTTGTCTGCAGTTTAGCGTCTAACTCTTGGGCCCCAGAATCTGATGTGCCTTCTCCAGAAGAATGGGATGACGGCTCAATGATAGCGAGCGACTCGGAGATGGGAATTGCGGGAACCCCCTGAAAGGCGAGACACGGCGAACGATCGCAACGAGATGACGTGTCACATCACACATGAAGAAACGATTTTATGAAAAACGAAAAATGCACAATGCCTTTACCAATCTATGCTTGCATCAACCGGCGTTTCTCACCCACAGTACAGCTGTACTAGAGACGGGCTCCGGGCTACGCGCTATGGGCTTTTTCAATTGCAGCAACTCCGGCCTGGGTTTTCTTTGTATGAGTGCGGAGAATGGCGTTATCGGGATTCCAGAGACGGCCTGTTCTTTTGTTTTTGTTTCCTTTTCCATGGGCGCACGTATCTAGCTAGTTGACAAGTATCCTCCAGCGGGCCTGCCTACGATATGTTGTGGTTTTTCTTCTCCTAGTTTCTTTTTTCTTGGTTGAGGGTTGCTGCATTGGCTCGTTCACGCATGTCACATTGGGGAGAGGAGTAAGCATCGTACCTAGTTGATAGGCAACGCCCTGTGTGTATCTAATGCAGAAACATTGAGGCCAAAACCAGGCTATCCGGGGCAATTTCTTCTTATTTTTAGGGCTTCAACAGACTTACTATACCGCTTTGGGGAGACCTGTCTAGATAGCTGTCTATGAATCGTAACAAGCGGCCGTGTCATTGCTTAGATATAACCGCTCCCGTCCCCTGGCTGAGTACGCAGAGCGCTCCAGTCAAGTAACGGTTCTGTGGTCGATGGTTCCATCGGGTCAGTTTAGTGCGTGGGCGAAGAGGGAAACGGCAAAACAGCGCTGGGTATCAATGTCTCGAAATCGACTTGAGAGAACAAGACAAGGCCGTGAATTGGGCGAAGAGGATTAGAATTAAATTAATATCCAGGGGGTCAATAAGCATGGTCCAAACAAACGATGGCTGGCGTCGAGGGCTCGGTGGTTGATATGAGGCAATAGGCTCATTTCCTGCTGCTCCTTCCATTTCATCTATCCATCCCATCTATTTTAACTCTCCCCTTGTCCACTCGCCATCCATCCTCTGCGATTACTTTCTTATATCCTTCAAGGTCTCACTCTCATCAGGAACCGGCTATCCACAATGGGCCATAACGTTACAGCCCCCGACTTTTCCAAGGAGAATTTTCAGCATCAGTTGAATCAGCTGTACCGGGATCTCGACCGATACCAGAAGAAGTCGAAGGGAAAATACGGAAGGAGAACTTTGGGCCCAAGCTCCAAAACCTCATGTCGAGCCGTGAACATCTCTTCAACGTCTTCAAGCTCAGACAGGGAGATCAAACTTTCGATGTCCGAACTATATCTGGCTTTCGTGAACGCCACGGTATTACCGTTTTATCTTAGTAAGTTCTCGAGAAACAGGGTGACGATGTTTCTTTCTTTACAAGAACAGTGTGCTTACACAGAATATATGTTCTTCTACAGCTTCGTTTCTAAACTTCGAGGGTAAGGACCCGGACGGCGACAGGGAAACAGCCCGTTTCCAACTCAGAGCGATCTTCAGATACGCGGCATTCGAAGAGCGGAGTGGGATCCTGAGCGACAATGGGATTTTTCAGAATTTTGCCGTCGCCCTCGCTCTTTCTGTTCGCAAGCAGACTGTGCACATAGATGCCAAACCTGCTACATGGGTTTTGATGCGCACCAGTGTAGATGTTACGCTAGCCTCGGACGTGACGGCTGATACCTGGAAAGTGGTGCCGGCTATTGACGGTCCACAACTCCACATAACCGCGAGGCCCGATTATGCGGTTCGGTATGGGTATGGCTATGGGTTTGGACATTGGGGTTGGGGCGTGGATCACTTGCCCATCAAGCTAGTCGCAGTCGTCATTGATAAACCGAGTCACACTGGAGAGAAGACAGACACCAAACGCGAAGCCGAAGCTGAAGCCGAAGCTGAAGCCGAAACTGCCGATACTGAATATCGAATCTCCAAGTGCCTTGGACATCTAGCTGCTGTTTATCGGAGACAGCAGGAAAATGGGAGTGGAAGATGTGGTGTCGGTTGGTCACAGATGGAGAGGTTTACCATTCCCTTATGGTCAGAGACCCATGGGCGTCTGGATAGGCTATCAACTTTGACGATTTTGGAGTAGCAGAGTTCTACGTGACGAAAAAGATGACTTGGGCGGAAGACGCGCCGCTGATTTGGTCGACTTGTCGGGCTATTGTGCATGCCGCAGCATTAGAGGTGTCAACTATCGATGAGCTCTGGAGAAATATCTGCCCCTTGATGTGACATCCAGGATGAAGAATGGTTCGCCGGCGCACCCAGAATAAGTGGCGTTGCATTTTTATTTACTACTAGAGTTTGTTGGGATGTATAGACAGAATCAGTTGTCCTCCGTGCCATTTTGTTCATCTTCTGATTCCTGCTCCACCTCAGCCAGTGCTTCCCGAGCTGACTTTCGCTTAGTCGCATTGGGCTCAGCATCCGCATTTTGTCCGGCGGCACTAGCAGGCTTGGCTGCGGCGATGCCACCGGAGGTGATGTATAGAAACTCCTCCTGGGCATAATGGTCAATGTGATTGAAGAACGAGGAGAAGCTGTGAGCATGGTTAGCTGCCTATACTGCAACAAGGGATATTGGAATCATACGCATGGGTCTGTTCTTCCTCCCTGAAGATCCGATCGTAGATCTCCCGCTGCTTGAACTCGTTGATCTCCTTCTCATACTTGGTGAAATCAATCGGATCCTTGTGAAAGTCCGCAGCCTTCTTATTATACGCATCAAAGACTGGCCGTTCAAGAAGCAGTCCAAGACCAGGGGCCTTGGGAATCGCCATCTTGAATGAACCGTACGAGTCCGCAATACGCTTGGGATCACAGCCGCAACGGACAACCATCGTCGCCATAGCAACCATCTTGCGGATCTGGTGCATCATGAAACTCTGCCCGTGCACCTTTAGACTAAGCCACTCGGTGCCGTCGATAATGATGGGTTCTGGGTTGAGCTGGAAGGACTTGATGTGGCGCTTGGCGGAGGGATCGCGGAACTGCTTCTGGATGGTGTAGTTGTAGAAGTTCTTTGTGCCGACGTACTGGTCCAGAGCCTCTTGGATGCGGGCGAGGCGGACGGGCGGGATGCGGTATTCCCGGCGGGCCTTGAGGTACGCGGTCTTGACGGTCTTGATGGCCTCGTAAATCTGTTTGCGGAAGGCGATGGCGGCCTCGTCTAGGGGCTCGAATTCGGCGGGTTTCGACTCTGATGAGCGTTCGGTGGCGGCAGGGGTTTCGACCTCTGTTTGTTGCTCGCCTTCAGTTTCTGGGACACCGTCGGCCTCGTCGTCCATGTGCAGAGCTTTCTCGACGGGCTTGCGGATTTCCTCTGGGAAACTTTCCAGGAGCGGCTGGATGATCTTCTCGTCGATATCCTCCCAGTACATGGCGACCTCTCCCTGGCGCGCTTTGTGAGCTTCCAAGTCACCCTCCTTCTCGGCAAATTCCACGAGCTTTTTCCCTAGGTATGTGCTGGGGTGCGGGGGGAGAAAGCAGTATGATGGGATGAGGTATTCGTAGATACGGGAATCGCATAGCTGGTAGCTGCTGAAGGACTTGTTGGCGACGATGATGCCCCAAACACGAATCTGGGAGCTGAGGCTCGCGTTGATCTTCTCGACAACGTCGGGGTCCTCGACGATCAGCTTCAGTGAGACAATGTTTCCGGCGGCGTGGACACCCTTGTCTGTGCGTGCGCAACGGACGAGGGACGATTTCTTCGGGTCGGCGGCGTTGGCCTTGGAGATTGCGCCGGCTGCGACGAACGCAGTGAACAGTTCTCCTTCAATAGTCTTTTCGGTTGTGCTCCTAATGCAGTTAGCATATATATCCCTCCGCCGAGAGATGATCTTACAATTGCATTCCTTTGTACCCCGTTCCAGAGTATCCGATCAACACAGCAACCTTCTTCTTTGGCCGCCTTTGCTCGTTGTCGATATCCTCCTGGGAAAACTCCGTAGCATAGATCGGTGCAACAACTTCCTCGCCATTATCTAGTTTCCGCCGCTTCGCTTGCTCCGCGCGCTCATTCCGCTCTCTCTTGTCCGGCATGTTGCGACTAGTCTGTGTCAGCTGGGTTCGGATTTCATTGATGCGGGGAACCGCGGGAATTGTATCCTTGAGTACGTCGACGTACCTACCTCCACTCGTTCCTGCCCATATCTCTTTTCTTATGCTTGCGACCAGCTTCTTGGGGTCTCTCAGGTCCTCCGGCGTTATGCTCCATTCTTCCTGTTGGCGTACCATCCACCATTGTAGGCGGGCTCCGTGGCAATTGGATGGGAGAGCAAGGCGGTTTGCGGTTGATGATCGGAGGACTCGCGCGGATCCTCGGTTGCACAAGATACTAGGTGCTGACAGCTGCCGTAGGAGGAGGTGGGAGCGCATGGGAGCGAGGTGACAGTGTTGGCCTCTTCTTTTTCTTGTCGGGGGGCTTTTTCACATCTCCGCCGCTAGACCTGTCTGGGTCTAGCGTCGAGCTCAGTCTGGGCCGAGCCTGATTCAATTTCTCGAACTTGCGCAGACATCATTCATTCCGTTCAGTTGTCTCTTTCATCCCATCCTTTCAACATATCGGCGGTCGGATGGCATTTCTTTTCACTTAATAGTTCTCTTTTTTACGGTCCTTACCTACAGTACTTGGGGACACGGAGATATGTTGAGATCTGCAACTCAGGTCTAGGAACCGCATCATCACTCTCCGCGCAAGCGGCGCCCTCCCACTCCCTGACTCTTATAACCCCTCACTCCCTTCAGATATCGCTCTATACGCTGTCACCATGGATCTCGCCAACACTCTTATCCGGACGGTCGCCCGCTCCTTCTACGAGACTCGCCATATCCTCGTGATCGATGCGCTCTTCATCCACTCGGTGTATGTGTGACTTGCGGATGCAGAGAGAGGGATACTGGAGCTTTCATTGGCTGACTGCTTACTATGAAAAAGGCTTCATGCCGAAGATCTTGCGTTCCTCCTAGGAATGCAGCAGAAAGATCTGCGCAAACTATGCGCCAAGCTGCGCGAAGACCGCCTTATCGCAGTGTATGGCCTGCCTTGTCATCCTGGACACTACGTTTCTATGCAACACATGGCTAATAAAGGGCTTCTTGTGTAACTGTAGTAACACACGAGCCGAAATTCGCGATGGATCGACCCGCCCCGTCAACCGGGAGTACTACTACATCCCGCTGCACCCGGTGGTCGACGCAATTAAATACAAAGTCTCGAAACTCACCTCGACTATCAAACTGCAGTATACGCCGAGCCAGGAACGCAAGGAATATATTTGCTTGCGATGCGGCGCCGAGTGGACAGAGTTGGACGTTCTCAGTCTGTATTCGGACGAGGGCTTTGAGTGTCAGAATTGCGGAGCTATCCTTGAGCGCACAGAGGACGTCAAAGGAAGCGAGGGAATCGACCGCACGGGTCACGAGAAAAACAGCAAACTCATGGCACAGCTAGATGGGATGCTAAAGTTACTCAAGCAAATCGACTCCGTTGAGGTCCCTCCCAACGACTTTGATACCGCTTGGGACCACAAGGTCGATGTCGTCCGGAATCAGCACACCAACCCTACAAGAGCTGCGGTTGTCGTCCCATCCAAGAAGCAAGAAGCCGTCCGCGGCAACCTTAAGACGGACGCCGCCGCACTCGAAATCTCCCTTACTTCGACGGAAGAAAAGAGCGCCGCGGAGCAAAAAGAAGAAGCGGCCCGCAAGGCGGCTCTCGAGAAACAAAACGCCCTTCCAGTCTGGCACACCCACTCAACCGTCTCCACAACTGCCGGTAATGTTGGTGCCATCAAGACTGAGAACGACATCACAATCAAACCTGAGCTCAAGGAGGAAGAAGACCAGAAGCCCAACCTTGTCGACCTCGACGACAAAGTCGCTGCCTATTATGCCGAGATGGAGCGTGAAAAGGCACTTCAGGCACAAGAAGACGCTAGTAGTGCGGACGAAGACTCGGATGAGTTCGACGAGTTTGAAGACGTCGGTGTTTCTGCATCTGCTAGTGATACCGCTTCGCCGGCTGTTGGAGTCGTGAATGGCTCTGCCCCGACTAGTGCTCCTACTGGTATAAAGAGAGAGCTTGATACGGACTCTGGGACGAGTGCGCCGCAGACGGCAAACGGGACTCCTTCGACGCCCGCGGATGATGGGCCGGCGGCGAAAAAAATCAAGAGTGAGCCGGACATTGAGATAAAAAAGGAGGAATCTGATGAGGATGATGAGGAGTTTGAGGATGTCTAGTTATTTTCTTTGGGTGCTGGCGCTCAGAGCATTATAGATCAAAATGTCTCTCTTTTTTTCTTCTCCTTTTTCAAACACAGCATCCTACTGATTGAATCGAGATTGGTGAAAAGAGTCGGAATTGCTTTATATTATTACCGCTGCCTCAACAAGGCTTCCTGGAGTATCTCTTACTCAAACATACTATATACAGGTCCGGGCTAGAGTTCTGGCCATGAACGACAGGCTAATTCAAGTTGAATTCAATTGATATCCTAGAACAGCCTATGCTATGTTTCTGAGCAAGACACGCCAGTGTTCCCCTCAGGTTATACAGCAAGTGCCCTTAGTTCGTCGTTCTCTAGAAGTTTCAAATCAAGCGCTTCTGCCTTGGGTTGGAAGACATGGGAACCGAGTACCTCGGCATGGCAGGCATTCATATGGGAAACTATATGGACCTGGAAAACGGTAAGGAGGTACGTGCGACGACTCGTCCTTAGAGTCTGGATAGTGCTAAGGCGTACTCGCATCATGTCAGTGGAGTAAGTACATTCATTCATAGTGAGACCCGAATATATGCACACCAGAAAAGCCTAGTCATCAATATCTACACCCTCAGGCGAAGATCCGGCCCTTCATGCAGGATGGTCTTCCTAAGGACTGGGAGATGTTCAAGGCGAGCGGTGATAGGGACTATCACATTGACTACAATGGAAGGAGGATTGTCTTGACCAAGCCGAAGGGCTAAGAAATCTTGACGCCCACGCGGCCAAGAGGGGCTCTAATCATAAAGCCTAGCGAGTCCTGACGCTAGCAGTAACATCAATATAAGAAGAGATGCTACACTACTATGGCTTTAACTGCATAGGCTAAAGTGCACTTAGTCAGTGTTGGGTTAACGTCTAGATTTAGGTAGTTCGGTTTGCTTTCGTGGGGTTATGCCCTTTTTCATCGGAGGAAACCCAAGGATTAATTGAAAAAGTAAATAGTACTTATATGCAAAGCGTAAAATGAGGGAAACCAAGATACAAATCGGCCTAAATGGTATGCATGACAGGATATCATGATCCAAGATAGCAAAACCACGTCTCAAGTTCAAATATCGTGAGATTCATCCTCAAACTCATGCGGCTTCAACAACCTCCTCATGACCTCCGGCAACGGTACCTCTGGATAACAAGCACCCGCCACAGACCACGGATCTGCCCATGTCGCGCTACCTCGGCGAGAGAAGTGCTTCAACATGTTCATCCTCAGCCTCCTCGCCTTCAGCGCGTCGACCATGTCCCCTTTTCCGTGGTCCAAGCATAGATTGTACCAGACCTGCAGAGCCAATACAAGGTCTGTGTGTTTGTGCGATGAGCCGTCAGAGAGAACATATATGAAATTTTGGGTTCTTGTATAAACGCGCTAGAAAGATATAAAAGAAATCTGTAGTCCAAATGGGCGTGATTGGGGAACGAAGGAAGGGGAACGCAGGGAAGGGGCTCCGGCAGAACGTGGCCATGGCTTCATCAAGCAAAACTTCTTGGCTTGTTTTCCAGGTATTACCCTTGTAGGAGCGCAGTTCCAGCCTCAACTTTGGCTTGATGAGGTCGAGCTTCCTTGAGTGGCAATCCAAGAGAACCTGGACGAAGAGTTCGAACTTGAGCATGAGAGAAAGCAATTGGACCTGGTTTCTTGTTCTGGGGTTTGGGTCAAATTCAGGCGCGTGAACGATGAGCCGGGTCTTATTGAGCTTGTGGAAGAGTATGCGGCGTAAGCCACCTTTCGTTTTGTAGACGTCGTCTTCATCCAGGACGTAGCGGTTGGCGTTTTGAAGGCCGCAAAAAGTCACCTTGTACCAGGGTTCAGCGATGCCTGGGTAGAAGTGCAAGTCGAGGGTGTCGTAAAGACGAGGCTCGATTTCCTCCTTGATGGCACGGCTTGTGGACATGAGGGCTTAGGCGGTGCCATTGGAGACTGCGTGCTCGTAGACAGAAAGACGAAGCTCGGGAGGAAGACGATCAAACGTGCCGAGAGGTGAGATAACTCCAGGCATGGGTGCCAGGGCTGAATGAAATCTGGATGGGGTTGTTTGCTGAGGTTGAGATGGTGGGGCAGGAGTTGCGCTTCCGGCTTGCGAATGAAGTCGTCGCTATTTGAGCTTATGGAGATTGAGCTCTTGTAGGTCATCATCAGTGGGTTGCTTGCGCTTAGTGTAAGCCATAATGATAGTTGTCTATTACAATATGTCAGGACAAACGACCAAGCTCACAATCTACCACGCTTGGTGAGCCCTACTTGTGTGACACTGGAAGTTCTGACAACCAGTAAGACTATATGGGATAGATGAGATCAGATTAGATGGTATGAGATGACGAGGACAGGTTTGAGGTATGATCCAAACAGAGCTGTAGACAGACAAGGCGTGGATGAGAATAATGGACGATGAGGAAGCTTGGTGTAGATTGTTGGTAGATGATTCAGAGGTCGACGATGTTGTAATATTGGTTACTGAGGACCAAGCGTTGTACTGTAGGTCGAAGCACCGCTCCTTCCTCAACTTCCTTAAGCCACCACGCATAGTGGCAAGTCGTACAGCTGTTATCATCAACCTTCTCAAGGGAGCGAGCGCAAAGGCGACAACGCTACCTAGGGTAATATACGACGTAGATGGCGAAGAATGATATATTATTGCTCTTTTGATATCTATTGGGTCAGCTCTCTCCGGGTCTTACAATGAATTCCGACCATGTCCTTGATATACACGCTTCTCCCAAGAATCCATTACTCGCCGAATCTCGACCCCTCCGAGCCCTACCCAACTATACCGGAATAATCGTCTTCAGCCCCTTTGCGATCCGCTGAATCTGCCCCGTATAATACGTCTGCACCGCATTAGCCAACCGCGCTCAAAACACGCAAAGGGATGGAAGACAAAGAAAACATACACTCTCCGCGCCGGCCCCAATAGCAGCAAGCGGAATCATCTTGGCCCAGAACGGCAAAGGGATTTTGTTCAGCTTTAACTGCGCCCCGCTCTCCTCAATGCTTTCATCCAGCAACAACTTTGAGAAATGCGGGTCAACTGCCGCAGGCCGCCCAATACCAACCAGGTCACATGCATTCTGGGAGAGTGCATAGTTTGCACCGGCACGAGAGCGGAACCCGCCTGTTAGCATTAGGATAAGGGTTGGGTAGCGCGTACGGACGGCAGCGGCGAACTCCAGGAAGAAGGCTTCACGGGCGGCAGTGCGGGCGGATTTCTCTGGTTGCGGCTGTTCTTGACCGGCATTGAACATCTTGGGATCTTCATAGCTGCCACCGCTGATCTCAATGAAGTCGATTCCCGCGTCGACGAGGAGACCGATTTGGGTCATAGTGTCTTCGAAGCTGGATGAGGTGTGATCCGCCGAGTTGAACTTGATGCCGATGCAGAAGTTGGAGGGTACAACGGCACGTGTTTGCTGGAGGATATCGAGGACGAATTTAGCGCGGTTCGCGGCGCTGCCACCGTAGGCGTCGGTGCGGACGTTGCTCTATATCCTCGTTAGTACTCAATCTGTTTTGCCTGCATGCCCTGTAAGTAGGTGGGGCACCTTAGGGTTTAGGAACTGGTCTTGAGAACGTCAGCACATATACACTAAAGCCAGCAAGAGAGAAAGGAGAGCATACCAATTAAGTACCCATGTGCTCCATGCAACTCAACACCCGAGAAACCGGCATCAGCCATCAGTCTCGCAGCATCAACAAACTGCCTCGTAACGGAATCGATATCAGCCTGCGTCATTTCCCGCGGTGGCGCGAACGCAGCCCAGCCTAGCCAGCGCTGCACAAAGCCACTACCCATATCCAATGGAATTGGGCTGGGGGCAATTGTAGAAGCAAAGACGCCCCGACGCCCTGCAGGACGCGGAGACTGCCTACCCGGGTGGCAGAGCTGGACAATAGTCGGGGTGCCGTGCGCTTGCGAGACCTCGGCGTACTTGCGGTACTTCTCCAAGAGCTCTTTGTTGGTCTCGGCGTCGGTGTACTCCCCTGAAAGAGCCGGGTCGAAAGGCGTCCCGAGGTGGTTAACGTCAACTTGGACGTTTCCTTTGAGACTGTTGTGTCAGAGCTGTTTTCTTTTTCCCAGTCTGGGCCGTAGATGGTGTTAGAGAGGCGAACCTGTTAGGACCGCGCCCCAATCGCCCTTTGCCCATTGATCGTAGACATTGATCAGAGACGGGGTAGGAAGATTCTGGAAACCGGCCAGCATCTCAGCCATTGCGGCCTGTGAGGTCAGTTCAGTGCTACATAATGAAAGTTGTGGCCTTGACGTACCTTGACGAGGCGGTTAGGAAAAACCAACCCGCATGGGAGCTTGACCGAATCACTTAGAGACGACATAATAAAATGAACAATGCAGTTCGAAACAAACGAACAGGGCCAGGCCTCAAGAAATACGATCGAGAAACGCTCAACCAAAAGACGGCACGGTGAATAAAAGGCAGCCGAGGTTTTCCCTTTCCACATGGGTGGGACCACCAGTCCTCTCCTCCTCTATGCCATCACCATCCCCTACCTACAGCACACAATCCATATCGATGACGAATGCTCCTCGCAAAGAGCGACAACGTCAAATTAAAGCCAGTCACCTAACCCTAGAAGGCCAAAAGCCCGCGGAAGAGTCCAAGTCCGGGCCCGTGCTGAAAATAGCAGAGGGAACTATGACATCCGCCCATCCGACCCGGATCGCAGTCGTCCGGACGGACTGGGACCTGCAGAACCACCTCACCACGCGGTCCACCCCCGGACTCAGATCCGATCGTCTGACCGTTTGAAAAAAAAAAAAAAGCCCTGCAGTCCCGAAGCTTAAATCCTGCCACGAGGGGGAACCGTGGGTCAGGGGTAGGACCCTGTGCCCCTCGGGTCCCTGACCACGCCGGTTGATGCCAAGAATTGGTGCATGTGCGGCTCTACATGTCTTGCGTCATTAGTTGTCACTACTACCAAGGTCATAAGGCTCTGCTTCCGACTTCATTACTGGGGTATGGGGAAGACTTCTACATGTCCTTAAGGTTGACCAAGAGTTGGGAGTAGGACAGTCTGAATAATTGACTACAAGATGAACAAGAGTTATAACCATGAATCATTCAATTTTATTCAATCCGCTATGAGCTAAGCCCAACCCAAATAATGGGCATGCAACAGTGTAATAAAGATGGCAATAAAAGATAGCCAGTATCCGTGAAAGGATGGGGTATACGAGAAGATCGACATGCATCCTCTCAAGCCAAGGAGCGTATCAACGAAACGAAATGGAGCGCGCTGGAAATCAAAATCGACGAGCAAACCTGGACATGCCAGTATTAGACACGGAAACAAGAAACAGAAATGCGAGTGGTGTCACTGGTTATGTCGTGACTTTTATAGAGGTGGTGAGGGAAGTTGAGGGTGGGTGAGGTGTCGGTTCTTACAGCTTAGCCTCGTCCGAGGAGCCATTGGTGAAGTTGTGACCCGGAGCACCCAGGGTAGACAGGATGGAGCCAACCTCCCGCTCGAGTTGGTGAACCTCGGAGTGAGCGTCGTACATGTGAAGCTTGATCCACGCGTCAAGGGCCTCGTCGTTCATTGTGCGAAGAGTGGCCTCGCGGTCGACCTTGGCTTCTTGGGCAGCCCGGATGACGTTGCGGGCCACGACAACGCTGACCTGACGAATGCGGGTCAGGTCGGGGTAGAGGAGACCACGCTCAATCTCCTCCGCAGTGAGAGCCTTGGAGAGGGCCTCACCGGAAGCATAGATCATGCTGTCGGTAACCTTGACGGACTTGGACAAGATGGTGCCCAGTCCGATACCGGGGAAGACGTACATGTTGTTACCCTGGCCAGGGTAGTACATCTTGGTTTCGCCAGCGGAGTTGGTGAAGGACATGGTGGGAAAGGGAGATCCGGAGGCGAAGAGGACGCGGCCGTCGGTGTGCGTGACGGCAGCCTCGAAGTCACACTCGGACTTGTGAGAAGGGTTTGATAGAGGGAAGACCATGGGCTTGTCGTTCCACTCGGCCATCTTGCGCAGAATCTCGGGTGTGAAAACGCCACCCATGGTGGAGAGACCCATGAGGATGGAGGGCTTGACATGGTCGACAACCTCCTCAAGGGTCTTGAACTGCTGACCCTGGTTATCAGTCCGGGCGAAGTAGACCTTGTGCTCGGCAAGCTTGTCACCTCGGTCTGCGGTCACAAGACCCTTGGTGTCGACAAGGTAGAAGCATGACCGAGCTTCATCCTCGGTCATACCCTCGCGCATGAAGAAAGCCACAATCTGCTTAGCAACACCAACTCCGGCACTTCCCGCACCAAAGAAAACAGCACGCTGGTCCTTGCAGGGAACCCCGGAGCGCTTCACGGCGTTGATGACACCACCAAGGATGACGGCACCAGTGCCCTGAATGTCGTCGTTGAAGCAAGTGTAGACATCCTGGTAGCGCTCAAGAGCAGGGAAGGGGTTTTTGAAATCTTCGAATTGAATCACAATACTGCAAGAGGAATTCCCGTTAGTCTCAGTACCCTCGGAAGGAATTGGGTTGATCATGCTTACCCGGGCCAGCGCTCGGTCAGAGCAGCCATAAGCTCGTCCAAGAACTCACGCTCCTCGTCGGGAGTAACCTTGTCGCGGCGGCTACCCAAGTACAGCGGGTCTTCCCGGAGAGTCTTGTTGCTTGTTCCGAGATCGAGAGTCAAGGGCAGGGTGGCTTCAGGTCGGATACCAGCACATGCAGTGTAGAGAGCAAGCTTGCCAATGGGAATACCCATTCCGTTGATGCCAAGGTCACCCAAACCGAGAATTCGGGAACCATCGGTAATGCATGTGATCTCCACGTTGGGCTGGGGCCAGTTGGCAATGACAGAAGCCAAGTTACCCCGGTCTTCCCAGCTGAGGTACATACCTAGTTCAAACGTTAGTGCTCGGAAGCTCGTGCTATTCGCTGTATTACGGAACTAACCTTCCGGTTGTTGGTAGATCTCGGACCACCGCTGGCAGGCCTCGCCAACGACTGGGGTGTAGATGAGGGGAGTCATTTCCTATTCGACGGTTAGCTCTGTGATCTGCAAGCAGCTTGATGCAATCCCGAAAAACTTACTCGCAGGTGGTCTGTGACCAGACGGTAAAACAGGTGTACATTGTTCTTACGGAGGGTGCTGAGGTAGAGGAATTTGTCGATGGGAGTCTGCTTCAACGCCAACTGGGCGAGACCTGATTCCGTTAGCACCCGAATTGAGCATTACTCCAATATGTTATACATACACCGAGTCTTCTGGGTCTCGTAGCTTTCTGCGCGAGGAGGAGTCAGGCCGTATGTGCGGAGGTACTTGCGGATGTAGGCAGGGTTGGCGGTGTCATAGTTTTGTTCACTAGGAGTAGATATCCGTCAGCACCCGGCTCTTGAGCAGCAAACTATACAGACAGCAACGTACATTGGCCCATTGTGGTTGACATGGGGGGTCGCATGGACCGGACGGTTTTGTTGTGAGGGAAATCGAGCCATTTTGAGTTTGTGAGTCACAGCAGCAACACTATGGCAGCGAGGACCAAAAGCAATTGAAGAAGATGAAGAGACGGAGAGAGTCAATTGAGCTGACGGCGATGGTCTTGTTTTATGTAGTAATCCGCGAGACACTAGCATTGAACCCCCCTGGGAAGGAATCCACCGCATTCCGAGATTGCAAAGTCACGATGATGACCCTGCGAGCTTCAAGGAGGTGGTCGCGAGGACTATGAACTCCGAACCAGGGCTGGAGCTGTGACCAAACGATGAGTCTGGGGCCAGGAATCGGGAAGAGTCGGGGAGTAGAAGACCACTCAGGGAGGTCGGGATCGCAACGGTGGATATTTTGGGGGGCACGATGGTTGCATGGCAGCGAACCGTTTTGATTTCTGGCTGGAACAGTGGTGGGAAGGGTGGGAATCGATGGGAAACGAAGCTTTTCAGCAAATGAGCGCGTCCTCGGGGGCGACGTGGAGTAAACGGGACGTTTCCGACTGTCCTTAGGCAGCTAGTTTTGCCTGAAATAAATGCGGAGAAAGCAAAATGAACAAAGAGACGGAGACTATGTCTGATTGTGGTGAGGATTATTGGAGGAAGCAGAGAATTTTGGTGAGGTATTTCTTTGCAGTCCGGGAGCTACAATGTAGGGGGCAGACCGCTTGAAGCACACGCGACCTTGACCTGTCTGTTTGTCTCTCATACTTCACGACTAGTCTGACTAAGTTTCAAGCCTCGTTTTCCCAACAATAATACCTCATATTATGCCGCCGCGTCTCCAACCGCTCCCTCTGCATAATCATATCCCAACAGCCATGCTTCGACAGTCATGATGTGGACTCCCGAGCAAAGCTCCCGATGTTTTTTGCTGTGGAGCAGCCTCCAACCCCAATCCCACGCTAGAGAAGGAACAGGACTAGGTCTACCGAGTAGTTTCAAGTCCCCGAAAGGGCCCAGCTGGCCGTCTTAGCCTCTTAGCCTAAACTGCCACATGAGCCCCGATCCACCTCACTGCGACTGCGCAGCTCAACTCCCGAGCCTAACGCCTTGAGGAAGGATTCTGGACGAGACTGGGGCATCCGGCTCTTGACCACTCGTTTAGTTTTCGTGGCTCAACGAATTCTTCATCGCCCTTCCCCGCAGCCACACGCGGCCCGATTACTATGCACCCGGCTTCAATTCGTGTTGGAAGCTTGTGCTTTGAACCATGTCCCTTGCTGCGGGAGACAAAGTACGCCTTGACATCAAAGTACATACATATGCACGGGAGGAAAATGCCGCATTCTGGAGAGTCCCAGGCACTTCTCAGCATCTCGTCCTACCCGAGCTCAGACGTCAGGCCAGAGTAAACGACAGCATACTCTCACAGCAGCAGCTCCGACAAGACGGCAATTGAGAAGCCGACTCGATCGGACCCGGCCGAGAATATCGGAATCGTTGCGCTGCTGATTTGAATGGATTCTCCGCACCTTTTGAAGTTGAAACAGCGCCGTCAAATGAGATTGTCAATCTCGGATCCATTATTGGCGCTCACGAATATATACCGGGTTGAACATTAATAATGTCAGGCGGCCAGCCCAGGGTGAGCCATCAGACTCGGGATACGAGCTCTGCGACATCTCCGAGACTGTAGCCCTAGCCGCTCTACACGCAGTAATAATTTAGGGGTCAATGGAGTCGCCTTCTGCACGGTGTCTACTCTGGTCTTTCTTCAGCTCGTCAGAGATAAAAATTGTAAGCGCAGTATGGAGCACACTCGGCCAGACTCCGTGCTTTGCATACAATCCTCTTGCAGTAAAAGTAAGCCTTTGTACTTTTTCTCCGAAGATTAACCATCGCGACCCGGTCCACAGTCTCAAATGCCGCCATGTTACACTCTAGGAACCGCCGGAAGCACTTGACTTGGTGCCCGATGGGGACGATCATCATGGTGGTCCTTGAGCCTCTAGACCTCGAAGATCTCAGCTCCTGAGTGTGGGTCAAGATGCTGTGCAATCCGTACCACTTATGCAATTGCATAAGTGTCAGAAGCCCTAAAAGGCCCTTTCACCCCAGTCCCTGGGTGCATTGGACTCCTTCGAAAGCAATCATGCACTTCTGATTCCATCCACGTACATACATATGTCGTGCGGAGTAACCATCCAAGCTATACACTAGTCCGGATGCTGCAGACTACAAAGCTTGACAATGCCGATCACGAATTGCTCCTGATGACAACATGAGACAGCGGAGTTGTCCAGGAATGGATAACCCGAGGAGTCTATAATTCCTTCTTGAAATGTGTAACTCCATTATCTTGGTGATGCCGATTCTAGATCGATCATTGGTGGAGAGAAATCACCTGACGATAAAGCGGCGGCAGTGACGCAAGAGTGAGCTGGCCGGCGCCCGAGCTCTAAGCAAGGAGGCAGCATCTCCAGACCCCAGCTCCAAGAACCAAGGTTGCCCACGTCTGTCATGCAATCTTCCCCATTGCATCCCCCCATCATCCGGCTGGGTCCGTGCATCATCCCATCACCCACGTCGTGAGCGATCTTCATCCCAACAAAGCACCTCGGTGAGCTTGCATCCCAAGTCGTACACCAACTCGATCCTCGCGCCCACCATGTCCCGGGCAGAAACGGAACCCCTCCTCCCTCGCTATGACGACGAAACGAGCCGTCAGCGTCGGCTGCATCAGAAGATCCATACCTATCAGATGCTCCGCGCTTTTGCCGAGGGTTATATGCCATCGACCGAGCAAGCAATCGCCAATCTCCGCACTTTGCTAGCGTTCGACATCTTCAACCCTCGAAATCCCGATATAGGCTCCGTAGGCCGTCAGCTGGTCCGCGATTGCCGCCTGTGGATCCAGTTGTTTATTGAGTTCTTGCAGACCAAGAATGGTGAGGATCAGTTGCAGGAATTCGTTTGGCATCTCTCCCACAGCAGGGCCACTATCCATGCCGGGGAGCTTACTCAACGCGCGGCCCATAACAAGGCCAAAGCAGATACCAAAGCGGGTATGACCTTAAACCATTCTTCCTTTCTTAGATGCTAATGTTGTGCTAGCGTATGATAGCCTTCGAACCGTCGGAAACCTTTTGCTAACCAACGCCGACTTTCGCCTATTCGTTGAGGACTTGACCACTGTTGGTCGTGAGATATTTTCTGATACAGCGTTCTCTCTTTCTAGAGCGTCGCGAAAAGCCGGGAAGAAGCTCAAGCCGAAGCCAGCAGATCAAAAGGCTTTATCTGGCGCTGGTGCGGATGAGGATCATGAAGTATCGAATGAGGAGCTGCGGGAAGAACTAGGCCACGTTGCAGAAGTTGCCAAAAATGGAATTGTCCAAACCGGCAAAGAGGCGAAAGAGTCTGCCGAAGAACACCTTACCGGAAAGGAGCAGGAGACCTTGTTGTACAGGCTGAAGCAGACAGTGCTCAAGCTTCGTGACCGCAGAGACTATACTGACTCGGTTGCGATTCTTGCACGCTTATTGCAAAAGTATGCCTCAGTTTACGTTCATGCCGCCACTGACGCCGTTTCGACTGTGGAGGATGAGACTGAGATCAATGAGGACCTCAAGGAAGCCATACGTAAGTTTTGGGCCTTACTCCAAACCATCGGCGACCGCAAAGAATGGCAGGATTTGGAGCGGTGTCTTCACGACGTGCTCCAGCACGCCAGTGGAGATCCTGAATTCGAAGATCTGGTGTCAGAGATAGGGTCGGCTCTGCAGGAATTGATGACCGACCCTGATTCCTTCGACTCGGCACCGGAGAAAATTGAGGAGCTCAAGGAGAAATCAAAGCAAGTCGGTTCAGAGTCTAGCCTGCGGAAGGATGTGGATGAACTCCTTGCCCAGGCAAAGCGAGCTCTGCAATCTATCTCTCAGGATGACACAGTCTCCAAATTGACCACCGCCTCCCGCAAACTCTACAGGGATGTCTCGGACGGCTACCACAACCGGCGCGGAAATCTACCGGCCGATATGCTCGAGATCTTCTTGCCTCTTGTTATTCGTAACATCCAGTACATCCCTATCCCTCGCCTGGAAATTTCCGCACCGGAGGTGGACCTTTTGATTGAGAATCTGATCCTAGAGCCTGGTCATACGGTGAACTACTCTTCATTCCTGCCTTATCGAATGCATGTCACTACACGCAACGACATTGACGTCGTCAAGCGCCATTCGAAGAGGACTACGGCAAACCTGAAGACAATGTTTACTGTGTCAGTTAGCGGAATCAACGTGAGTGCTCAAGAATTCGGCTTCTGGCTTCGCACCCATAAAGCACTCTTTTTTTATCTCAAAGATCAAGGCATTGCCAGCTTCTTCCTTGACAAACGAGGTATCGATATCTCCTTGGACGTGGAAGTCGGTCGGGACCGCCTTGAGCAAATCTTCACCTTGCGCGGAGTACGTGTCCGCATCCACAAGCTCGACTATAAGGTGCACAGCGGCCGATGGAGATTCTTGGTCTGGCTCACAAAGCCCTTCCTCAAGCACATGATCCGTCGGGTGCTAGAAAAGCAGATTGCAGAGTCAATCGTCCAGGCGGCTCATGCACTCAACAGGGAACTGGTATTTGCTCGAGAGCGTCTTCGAGCCGCGCGTATTGCCAGCCCCCGCGATCTGTATACCTTCGTCCGCGCGGTCCTGGCCCGCTTGACACCGGCGCCTAATCCTGATATTGATGCACGTGTTGGTATTGACGCACCTGGTCAAGGAGTTTTCAAGAACGTCTATGCTCCTGGAAGCCTTGTCAAGGTATGGCATGAGGAGGCTTTGCAAGCGCATGACTCCATCGAAGAGGGCGAGGAAACTCCAGGGTTGCACAGGACCTGGAGAAATACCATATTTGATGTTCCAGTATAACGATGTATATGCCAACTCTGACGCGTTATGACCTGTCCACTCAGCTTTTCTTCGTTTCACAAGCTTTATGAATTATGTCACTACTTTCCTATTCAATTTGAATCCACTGCTTTGTTGACAGTCAAAAGTTTCACTCGGAGATGTCCTACAGTAGAAGTATACACGTGATCATCGGAAAGGATCAACCATCCCCGGTCCGGCCACCTCATCGAAAGCCCAGCCAACGAATCCCATTCGCGGAAGTACACCATTATCTCCGAGTCCTTCATTTCGCCCTTCACACTTGGCTTTACTTGAGATCTTGACTGATCTTGAGGTTGTAAATTGATCTTGCATACCTTACTCTACGGTTGATCTCCCTTCCCACCAACAACAAGCTGCACGAATAGAACTATTATCGCCCGATTAAGTCCGCGGGAGTCGAGGTCCGATAGCTTCATTCCGATACGGCTTCACTGGACAACTGTACAACACTCACCTTCACACACAACTTCTACGACTCCAGCTGCAAATGCGCTGAGAACATCTAACCACAATGCGTTTCATGCGAGGTCTTCTCCTTTCGTTTGCTTTTGCGCTGTTGCTTCTGCAATTGGTGCTTGCGGCGGAGGACTACTATAAGATCTTGGGGTTGGACAAGGGCGCTTCGGAGAAAGATATCAAGCGCGCATACCGCACACTGAGCAAGAAGTTTCACCCGGACAAGAATCCGTAAGTCATAACACTTCCATCTTAGGCGTTAGGCGGATAGGTTTGTATACTAACAGAATGCAGTGGAGATGATTCCGCGCGCGAGAAATTCGTCGAGATAGCCGAAGCGTACGAAGTCCTGTCCACACCAGCTACACGCAAGATTTACGATCAGTACGGACGCGAAGGAGTCGAGCAGCACCGACAGGGCGGACAAGCGGGCGGCCACTCGCACGATCCCTTCGATCTCTTCTCCAGGTTCTTCGGCGGCGGCGGACACTTTGGACATGCGCCGGGCCACCGACGCGGACCGGATATGGAGTTCCGGATTGGACTTCCTCTGCGCGACTTCTACACCGGTCGATCTTTTGAGCTTAACATCGAGCGCCAGCAGATTTGCGAGACGTGTCAGGGAACAGGGTCTGCGGATCGCGAGGTCGAAACGTGCGATAAGTGCGCGGGACGGGGTGTGGTTATCCAGAAACACATGCTTGCGCCGGGGATGTTCCAGCAGGTGCAGATGCAGTGTGACAAGTGTCGTGGACAGGGCAAGACCATTAAAAAGCCTTGCCATGTTTGTCACGGACACCGGGTTGTTAGGAAGGATGTCGAGACATCTGTTACAATTGAGCCGGGTATGGACAAGGGCACGCGCCTTGTGTATGAGAACGAGGGAGATGAAAGCCCTGACTACATTGCCGGTGACCTGGTGTTGATTCTCGAGGAGAAGGAGCCGGAGCTGGGCACGTCAGAGGAGCACCGAACAGACGGCACATTCTTCCGCCGACGAGGTCGCGATCTATTCTGGAAAGAGACACTGTCACTGCGAGAGGCATGGATGGGCGACTGGACGCGCAACATCACACACCTTGACGGTCATGTCGTCCAGCTTAGCCGGACACGCGGCGAGATCGTGCAGCCGCTGTCCGTTGAGACGGTCGCCGGCGAAGGGATGCCATTCTGGTCGGACGGCCACCTCCACGATCATGAGGATGAGAGTCCCGGCAACCTGTATGTCGAGTACACCATCATTCTCCCCGACCAGATGGAGAGTGGCATGGAGAAGGACTTCCATGCACTGTGGGAGAAATGGCGCAAGAAGAACGGCGTCGATCTATCGAAGGACAGCGAGCGGCCGCCTGTTCCTGTCAAAGACGAGTTATGATGTACATTAGATAGAGCATACACTTCATGACCTGTTCAATCCTTTTCTTCTGCATTTGTACGGTTCCGTTCTCCGCAAACCCTCGAATGTAAAGAACTGTTTGCCCCGTTTGCACCAGCAGAACCCTCACCGCCCCGCTACTATCCCGAAAATTTATCCAAACCACCAGCAAGAACAACTCCGCATAACCCAAGCAAACCACATCAAATCCGTACATTACAACCGCTAAAATGGTCCGCAAACTCAAGCACCACGAGCAGAAGTCCGTTCTTTCTCTCACTCCCCCCAAACAAACCCACCCGCCCAACAACCAACTAACAAACCAACGAACCCAGACTCCTCCGCAAAGTAAACCTAACAACCTACAAATCCGACCACGCCCACCGCGAATCCCAAATCAGCCAGCGCTACTACCTGCAAAACCCCCTCGACTACAAAAAGTACTCTGCGATCGTAGGATCTCTGCGTCAGCTCGCGCATAAACTGTCCGCTTTGGATCCAGACTCCGACCCTGTCCGCCAGAAGACCGAGTCCGAGGTCCTGGATAAATTGTGGCGCATGGGGATTCTCAAGCAGAGCCGTGAGCAGGGAGCTGGATTGAGTAAGATCGAGCGCGAGGTTACGGTTAGTGCGTTTTGTCGACGGCGCTTGGCGGTTGTTATGGCGAGGGCGGGGATGGTGGAGAATATTAAGACGGTATGATGCGCCTCTCCTTGTTGCATGGAGAGGAGTGTGCTGACGATGTGAATAGGCGGTTACGTTCATCGAGCAGGGCCATGTGCGCGTTGGGTCGGAGGTTGTCACGGACCCGGCGTTCCTGGTTACGCGGAATATGGAGGATTTCGTGACGTGGGTGGACTCGAGCAAGATTAAGCGGAATATCATGCGGTACCGCGAGAATCTGGATGATTTTGATCTTATGTAGGCTGGCCAGCTGCATACATTCGATATGTGTTGGGGCGATGTGGATTGCTACGATACCCTGTTGAACATTTGTTACTGTTACTACTGCATTGCATTGCATATGGATATCAAAACGATAGGAAAAGGATGGCGTTGAGGCGAATTTATATGAATATGATATGAAATGCATTCAGAGTTCTATGTGTATATGTATATGGTGGGTAGGTATCTGTATCGGCATCTGGGTATCACATGCAAACGCAAACTCATAAGATCAGGTATGCCAGCCATGGATCAAGGAAAGCAGTCAAACGCTAACGACGATAGAAGTAGAAGCGCACAATCATAACCAGCTGGAGCTCGTCTTGCTCCTGTTCCTGCTCTTGCCCTTGATTTGTACAACGAGCCTCGGCTTGATTTTCAGTCCTGTCCCACGTCTCCGGCACTCAGCAGGCTCATCAGGGAGATCCATCCGGAACCTGCGGACGCTCCCTTCATAGTTCGCCTTGCCGTCTTTGCTCTCTTCGAAGAAAGGAACTCGTTTATCACCGAACTGGCACCACCGGGGTGCGACTTTCCGCCAGAGCCCGCGGACGCCGCTGCTGGCACGGTCGATCTTCTCATACTCACGGCGGCGGGTAGAGGGGGACGTCCATTCGATTATGGTGGGCTTCGTTTCAGTGGTGGTGAGGTTGACTTCGACGCGCTCGATGGGGATGTCTTTTGAGTGCGTGCTGGAGTAGGAGGGCCGGAGGGCGGGTGATGGATGGCTTTCGAGGATTGGTGTGACGGGAGGAGAGCTCAGGTTGGAGTATGTTCTTGCGGTACGGGGAGAGATTGGTGGAGATGAAGAGATAGACAACTGGCGAGTGACAGTGGCAGTGGTAAGGCTGTTGTCCTGGAAAAGCCGGCAAGATTCGCGGTGCAGGGCTATGAGGTTCTCTCGCCGAATGGGCGAGTCTGGAACGGATGGCGTAAGGGAAGCGACGGTATTTGTCCGGCGATGGGAATGAAGCGAGCTCTGGCGACTATGGGTATGGCCTCCATTTATACTTCCTCCAGAGCGTCGTGTGCTGCGTGAGGTCGAGCGGATCTCGCCGGGAGATTTTGTGGATGAGGTAGTGGGAGAGACAGTTCTTTTCCGTTTCGGCGTCCGCAGCCTCTCTGACGAGGACGAGGGTGGAGGGGATGAGGGAGGGTCGGCCATGCCGCCGTGTGCAGCTTTGGAAGTATTTTCACTGCCCGGTGTTGTGGTTTCAGTTTCAGAAAGTATATAAAAGCCACCAGCAAGGTCGAAGGAGTGGCAAGGGTGAGGTTTATCAGATACAGCGCCCGAGGCGGTACTAGTATCCGAGGGGATGTCGAGAGACGGCACTGGCACTGCCACTGCCAGGGATGTGGGCGTGGGATACGGGTGTTGGTCCGGATTGGAGACGGGTGGAGTAGAACTAGTCGTAGTAGCTGCAAGGGTCGATACAGCTAAATGAAGCGGAGGGGTACCATTATTATGGTCAACATAGTGGTCATAGCCACCTGGGCCGGGAGAAAGATGACGATGGCATGTGATGGAGACCATGGTTGATAGGCTGCGTCATGAGAGCCTGAAGTCGAATTCCAACGAGGGACGGGATGGCCTCACATGCCCCAACGATCGCGAGTGGAGGGTCGGAACGATCAGCAAGGGTCTGGCGGGATATACGGGATAGGAAAGGGCGTGAATGGTCGAGAAGGTCAGGCAGAGCGCCACCAGGACGTCAAGGCGATAAGATTAGGGCTCTGGGAGGGGAAGTCTGGCCTGGTCAGTCCGTGCGGCAATAACATAATAGCAGGCTGCAGTTGGACAATACGTACTGGAGGGAATACATCTTGGCTTTAAGAGAGAGAAGAGGGAGCGGATAAGTGTCCGTGGTGTGGACGAGGTCAGCGGACAGGGCCGAGAGAAAGAGAGAAAGCAGGCGTTGAGATTTATAGCTCACACTTCGTTCTTGCAGCCGACATCGCCCCTCACCGTCTATTTATTGTTAGTCTCGACTCTCGAGTTTCTAGCCTGCTCTGGCGGCAACAGAAACAGTAGCGTAGGGACCGACGGCCACGCTGCAGAACGAGTGGAGGGTCGACTGCCCTGGGCGGCTAGTGATGCAGTCTAGTTCCTCGATCGTCAGCACTTTGCAGGTTTAGACTTCTCAGATTTGTCACGAAGCGCAAAAGGTGAACTCTAGCTTCTGATGCCCCGCATTCCTCTCTCCAACTCAGCAGTGCCTTGCAGCAGTGCTTACCGTGCTGACCCTGCATTCCGATCCTCACGCTGAAGATGATGGAGTCAACAATAATCTGCCTCTTTCCGACCATATCGCCCTATCCCCTATCCCCCTCAATCTATCGCAATATAACTGCAATCTAGGATGTTGCCTGGATCTAGACCGTTGTATAGTGCAGCACCGGCCCCATCCCGGGCCTGTGATTGGCTGCAGCCATTGACCGCCACTCTTCGGCAGTGAGGCCCGCAGTCCAGGGCGGTGAACGCCTTTCGAGTGATCTGCAGCAGAACTTGGAACCACGGCTCCTCTTTCTGTCCCTGAGCTTGGTCCATCCGCCAAATAACGTGGCACATATACGTCAACCTCTGTCCACTTTGGCATTTTGGACTTGTCACTTCAGAAATATGACGGAGCTACAGCGGATTAAATGCCGTCGCATCCCCAGCACCCCACAGGTTTCCCGAGAAATTCTCTAGGGTCTCAAAATCAGGAACCCAGAACGGCCCATGTCCGTCTTCGAGATCTATCCAAGGCGCAAGCTGTAGTGCCATCCGCACGCCGTGATCCTGACTCGCCGGGTCGACGAGTCCCTGGGCTGTATTCAAATCGGGGGTGACGCCTGTGTGATGCGGATGTGTAGTACCAGGATACTCCGGCGCGGCAGCCATGGCAGGACCAGGGGCCTGGCCGTGACTGGCAGGCGTGCCGATCCCAAGGTTGTACCCAGCACCGAGCCCAACTCCGAGTCCGGCATGTTGGGCTGTCATCAACTCGGCCATCCCCGCTGTTTTGGCCGCTTCGTTGCCCTGCAGTTTTTCCATGGCTGCGTTGACGAGCAGCTCAAAGGCGTCGCGGTACTTCTTTACCCATGTGGCACGCTCGCCCATAACGAAGAGTACAGTCGAACAGGCGCGGATGTCATTGCTTATTCGGACCGACCAGACTTGGTCGCTATGAGTCCAAAGGGCGTAAAGGAGGGTTATCCCGGAAATGAAGACTGTCTGTACGGCGAGAAAGGAGTGGCCGTATTCCAGTGTTTGGTGGAGCCGTTTATGTGTCTGGCATATGTCCCCCGCTGCGCGCAGGCAGATATGGTAATAGGGGTCTGTGAGGGGGAGTGATGGGAGAAAGGGTTGGATAAGGAGGCGGAGGGCTCGGTTGTAGTGGAGCATAGGGTAGTCAAGGTCAGAGCCTGTGAAGCGTTGAAGAGCAGATGCCTTCCACTCCTCCAATTCGAGGAAGAGGCGGTCCATTTTCGAACGGAGTGAGTGGATCGGCCTGTCTGCGCGGTATATCTTGTGTTGAATGCGGGAGTCGATGCGGCGGAGTGTGATTAGGTAGATGGAAAAGGTGAGTGACGTGATACGGTGGTTAGCACCACCCTCGGGGGAGGTTGTCGGAGACGCAGGCGGAAGCAGGGCCGGATCACGAACGTCATCATCAACATCAAGGGGAAGGGGAAGGTCAATATGCCTGTCCGCAATGCTAAACGGTCGTCCGAGGGACACTGAGACAACGCGCTCTAGGTAGTAAACCGTCCAAAAGAGACGCCGACGCATCTGAGCCGTGATTGGGTCGAGATTGATTTCGTTGGCCTTGCGATGCAGCCCAAGATCGATTGCCGTACGCATAGCCATGCCAATCATATACCAGACACCTTGACTCGACGCAGAGCGGAGGTGGTATACAACAAGCAGTGTCATCGCCTCGACGTTCTCTACGGATCGGGTCTCACACATCGCTGGCACTTGCTGGAGGGCTGTAATGTAGAAGCGCTGGACGCGGTTAACAAATGCTTTGGCGTGCCGGACAGTCAACCTACCTCTGGCGGGACATAGTCGTACTTCTCACTCAACTGCATCGTAGTCGCCCCAATCGCATACGTGAGATACAGCTTGAAGATACCAAATCGTTCAGACTTGGTAAGCTCTTCTCGTTTCGCTTTGGCCAGCCGCCACCGGTCCTCGTGCAAGCGCCATAGTTCTTTGCGGTCGAGAAACGGATACCGAACATGGAGTCTAGTCAAGTACGCATGGAGAATCCGCCCACCCATCTCATCATTCGGCGGTTCTGTGCTCTTCGCAAGCAACTCCTCCATGCGCAGTGTACGCGGGCGGTCCAAACCAGGCGCCCGATCAGACGGCGTAGGCTGCGGAGGCAAGCCACTAACACCAGCATCTGCACTTCCTCTCCCATCACCAGACAAAGACGGCTGATTGCGCGACGAAGACAACACCTGGTTCCACACGGTAGCCTGGACCATCTCACCCAGGTTCGCTGCGAGGGAGAGTCCCGAACTCGAACCAATGTACGCAGGCGCCTCGGACGAGTTGATAGCAAGGAACCCAACTAGCTCTCCAACAGCATTGTGGTCAATGCCATTCCCAATCCCACTTCCAGGACCAAGTCCCCCGGCAGAGCCAGCCTGTCCAGCACCAGCACCAGCACCCGTAGCATCATGGCTATGCGGCGACAGAAACGCAGCTACGGGATGCGCACTCGTAGTCCTACTACTGCTGGTCCCGGCCTCAATCTGCGCCTCCAGAAACGCAATGCGCTCTTCCAGAGCACGCGTATACCTATTGCTACCCGTGTAAGCAGCTCCCGTAAGAAACAATGCACATGCGCGCTGACACGACCTACTCGCTCTGGGAGCCACTTTCCTGGCGCACCAAGGCCTTGTCGCATTCCGCGCCGGCTCTAAGGCAGTTAGAGCAGACGGGGTACTCGTTATCGCACTGGACTTGTTAACCTGTTGCGTTTAGCAATACATGTGCTCACCTGACCGACCTTTTGCTTCCGGGTCTTGCAGCGCGTGCATGCTGTTCTGCCTCGTTTGCGGGGGTTGTAGTCGCGGTAGGGGGAGGTGGCTCTTGTCTGGGAGGCAGGCAAGTCAGAGGGATTCATCGCGGGATGTACAGGTAGTCATTGTTGGTGTTGATTTGGGGTGGATGGTTGGAGAAGGTTGGGTTGGGCTCATTTGGATCTGAAAGACCCGCCAAGACGCGTTCCGTGGACGGTTCCTGGGCCTAAGACACTACGCAGCACATCGCACTAGCTAGATATATTGATAAGTTTATCGAACTAGACATGGGGTCTTATCTCTTATCATTTACATGGGTTTTTTGAGGGGACTGTTAGAGTTCAGAACAAGGCCGGACAAAGGCCAGTGTATTAGCAGAAAATGTAGGATATGCATCCTATCTATTGAATTATATTGAAGGACCGGCTGGTTTCGAGCCCGGGTATACACTAAAATACGGAATCGACACTGTATGTGGGGAATAGATGATGAACAGAAAAGGAACTATAGAAAAGATAGGCAGAAAGGTGGGTGCGAATGAGATATCACGAGCGAGCGGAATTGAGATAGTAGAAGAGATGAGGACGGCAAGGAGAAGTAGTTAGGTAGTATTCGCCGAATCAGGTCGGGTATTAGGTAGAGTAAAGGTGAAATGCGTTCCGCTGGAGAAGGTGAAATGTGTAATGCAAGGAGAATCGAGAGAAGTGAAGGGCCCAAGTCTCATGTAGGGCTATTGTGAGCATGTGCCGAGGCCAATGAAACATCCATGGGACCAGTTGCACCCCAAGGAGACGGCGCCCCGCGAGTACTAGCCCTGCGAGCGCTGTCATATCTATGCGCATCGTTCAGGCGTTCGGCTGCGCTCTCAACAATGCCCTGAGCAGCGGCTGTAGGCGCCGTGGGACCCGCGTGTGGAATTCCGCCATGCTCAGGCATAGGTTGCGGAGCAACATATTGTTCACCAGTGACGTTCCCTTGATTTGGGAAGAAACTCTGGTTTAGAGCTCCACACGTACTACAAGAGAATTCGATCTTGAAATTGGAAAGAACCATCTGGGGTGCAGAAGGATGACCATGCCCAGGTTGCTGAGTTTGCGTTGGGGATTTGGTGAGACCTGTTTGTCGAGTAGGTTGACTAGTAGTTGGTAGGGAATATGTAGGCTGTTGAGGAGGTGGCTGAGATTGAAGGGAATGGTTAAGGGTCTGCTCATGGTGTGGGACAGCTGGCGCTTGAAGAACGGGAGTGGGAGGAGGTAGTGGCTGTTGTGTCTGAACCGTAGATCGCACATGCTGAGGATTATGTAGCTGCTGCAGATGTTGCTGTATGGGCTGCCCCTGTAGAGGTGTGGTCGAAAAGGTCGTGTTTCGTGGATCTCCGTTCAGAGGCGGTTGGGTACTATCAACAAGACTCGGTGGAACAGACTCGGGCAGCCATCTCTGGCCCGGAATCCCACCATACGCTGAGCCCTCGCTCTGCCCTTCTACAGGCGGCAGCTGACTCTCCCGGTCCTCCCCACTTGACGAATTGGCTGCATCGCTCTGCTGCTGTGAATCCCGCTGCTGCAACCTGATCAGAGCGCGCTGGGCCTGTCTGGTCGATATGTCGTATCCATGATACCGCTTCACCGCGTCCACAACCTCCTGTGCCTTGATCTTGTTCTGCATATTGAACAGTTTCGGAATCTCACGAAGCAGGAACCGCACGTGGGAGGCTTCTGACCGAGCCGGGGTTTTCGTCGTGGAAGTCGCATTGTGTCGACAGCTGTGATTGTCCAACAGACTGCTAATATACGTTGCGTTCCTGTTTGCGCGACAAACGACGCGAAAGTAGCAATCGGGCCCAGGCTTGGGCCCAGACCGGCAGCCTATTACCACGCTCTTCTTGTTGCTCCGCGTCACGCGAAGCTCCCAATGCTGCCGAACAGATATACTCCGTACCAGGGCCTTGAAGTCCTCCAACGATGGGAACCGCTGGCCCACATGGAGGCCCGAATACATCTCCGTCATTTCGATCAGGGTTCACGGCGCAAAACGAATGGCGACGAGTCGGTACCGAAAGAACTTTCCATCAGTGGAATTTCATTCGATGTTGCTGGTCCCAAGAACGCGACGGCCGGTTTCGCATCGTTTACGTCAATCGGCGCCAGTACTCGTAGGTCTGAAAGGGATTGAGTTCGAGAGAGCAATGGTGAGTACGACGGACGCAGAGAAGGGATCCCAGTAGGTTATCGGGCCGATCTGAGTAAGTCAGCCGGAAAGCCGGGGTTGAGGTGAGCCAGCAGATGCCGGCGGGGATGGCCAAATATAAGAAAGAAAATTAGGGAGAGACGGAGCAGTAGCAGTAACAACAATAGTAGCGGATTAGCAGTAATAGTTTGAGAAAGCAACCCGCATGGGGGGTTTGAGAGGAGACGGAGGGTCACCTTTCCGCCTAGCGTGTTTCTCCATCTTCAACTGACCGCTACCGCTCCCTTTAAGCCAGACCCAAGCTCCTCTCGGTGGCCGAGCAAGCGGAACACGCGCTCCCCCACCTCCATCACCTTTTATTCAGCGTAGCGGATAAGCACATCCATCATGACGTCTTATGGGCTGCTCGACCAGGCGGACGAAGGTCGGTTCGTCCCAACGCAGATTTGTTTCGAGGCTAATCTTTGGCAATCTAGATGCCCTCCACAAGTCGCGTCTGCTGAATGTCGAGGAAAAACCATTTAAGAGAATTTCCAAGCGCCTTCTAAACCCTGAATCGATCGTCATCGCGAATGCGACGCTTCCTACGCCCCCGCCCGAGGGGACCGAGGAAGAGGCTGCAGCGGCTGCGGAGGCAGACAAACAGAAAAGGCTCGAGGAATGGCGCCAATTTCGTGAAGATGCGTCTCTAGACTTTGCGGCCTTTGAGGGCAGCATTGCACGGATACAATTTCTGCTCACAAGCAACGAGAAGGAACGAGAGCGATACGTGGCTGAGAAGGAGCGAATTCTTTCCACAATGCAAGCAGTCCGCAATAGCACTACCGAGCTACGCGTTCAATTGGAGGAAGCGCAACGGATTCTGGTACTAAGAAAAAGCTACGACGAACAGACGGAAAAGATCACCAGCAACAGACTGCTGAAGCCGCGGGAGGACCAACAGGCAAATCTGCAAAAACTGCAGGCGGAGATTGCAGAGTTGGAAAACGAGAGCAGAGACTACGCGAAGACATGGGCAGAGAGACGGGAACAATTTGGTCGCATTGTGGAGGAAGGAATGCAGCTTCGACGTTTGATTCGAGACGAGAAGGAGGAGGTAGAGCGCCGAGAAGGCATGCAAGAGGACGAGGATGAAGACGACGAGAAAGCTTCCAAGGGGAAATTGAGCGGTGCCAACACGCCTCGGCCAGAAGAGAGCGCAACACCTTCCCAGCCGGGTCAAGATGAAGCGGGTCGGTCGCCTCTCGTAGTACCGGCGGACAAAGCCACGCCTGGGGCTGCGACACCTCTACGGCAAGTTACCACTGCCGAGGCAGATAAGGAAGACGCGAACATGGTGGATGAAGGCGAGGTGACGGGCGATGAGGGTGAACACCATGACGATCTAGAGGAAGGCGAAGAATTACCGGATGATCGCAACGGCGACGAAATGGACACTACATAGAGGATATGGGTTTATGCATTCACGGAGTCAGGAGTCATGCGGTGGCGTGTTGGAAAAGGATTTTTCTTATTTTTACCTACTTCCTGTCCCAATGGACATGTTTATCATTGATTTCTGGACTCGTCAGTCGATCAAGCAATCTCTCGCTCAGCGACCCTGGCCTTTGCAATGGCATCTTTAGCGGCATTGATATGTTCGACGTTGCTTTCGGCCCCCTTCTTCCCCTCTTCAATCTGAAGCAAGCCTCAGTACCGTCACACAAGGCTTATCAAAACAACAGACTCACCAGTAGACCATCGAGCTTGGCAATGGACTCCTCAATCTTCTGCTTCAGACTGGGGAAAATCCTCTCCGTCTCATCCAGTGCAGCACGCTGACACACGATCAGCATGCCGCGTCTGATAGGTTAAGAGTGCCAAGAACGCAGCTTACCTCTTGCTTCAGCATGTAGTCTCTGTTTTCATCTGCGCTAGGGTCTTGAGCTTCTAGCTTTTTGATTCTTTCTTTCTGCTGCTCTGCCTCGCGGCGGTATGATGCCTCTTCCTTGATCAGGCGCTGGACAGCGCTTGTGGTGATTTCTAGCTGAGAGCGCGGGGCCATTGTGATACTGTTCCTAATCATTCATGAGTTTTCTGTCTATCACGGTCTAGATAAAGTAGAATATGAAGAGATAACAGTGGCCGACTAGACCCTGTCAATATTCGGGGTATGGGCGGGGGAGCATAGGTCCAGAGAGCACGATAGCTCTCTGTAGCTCTTCAAGACGCGGTGTGTGACTCAAGATTTGAAGAAACAAAGTCCCATGACTCACCTATGCTGTACTATCTCAATTGCAACTTATGTCTCTGTAAATCCAACTTTTGGACGCTTGATGAGGTAGCGATGCGACTCGAGCTTCTGCCCCTCCACTGATGCTAGTGATAAAGGTGTTTGCACTGTTTGCTTTGCTTATCAGGCAGAAGCATGAGCTTTCTTCATACGAGCATCTGATTGGCCCAAACTTGAAAGACTGCTTTTACAGCTCTCTCCATGAGTGTCTCTTTTGTCCCCAACACGATCAAAACTTCATGCTCAATAATATTGTCACAGCGGCCGTACAAGCCGGGCAAATCTAAGCAACTCAGGCGTTTCGCTGAGCCGTCTTATCCAGGGGCAGTGATACGGAGCTTCGCAAGGCTGCGCAAACTTACCGAAGTTAGGTCAAGAGGGTCGGCAGTTTCAGCCTTGCCGACCATCATAGCCTCTGATACCAAGGCAGCTTCGCCCATCATTTCTCGCCGTGATTGGTCATTCCAGTCAGAAGATCATCCTACCATGAGGCTCGTCTTCCCCGCGATCAACGTCCGGGCCCCCGGGGCACAGCAACCAACCAGTAACAACAACGCATAGTCCGCTGCGAATTGCCCGGCACCTCAGAGCGTGCATCGCTACTGCATGTGCTCGCTTTCTCTGGCAGCAATAGGAAGGGACGGCGGTGCATGATGCGGATGAGTAGGCCTGTAAACCTTGTTGTCAAACATCTTTACAGCCTTTAAGACCGGGCGACTGGGCACTACCCAGTCGTCCCTGGCAAACGGCAAAGAGAGTTCCTTTGACTCATTTACATGTCTTGCATAAGTAGAACGCTGCGTATATAAGTGGCCCTGCGCCTGTCGTAATCCTACCTCCTTGCATCTTTCCTCAATCCTTCTCATACTTCGTCGAAGTCGAAATATATATCCGTTATCCGTCAACAAAATGAGGTATGTATTATCATTTTAAGACTCTTATGTACTTCATCTAATATTGGCTTGCAGATACTGCATTGCTGAACCCAGCGAATATCTCGTGCTTACTGGAGCCGGGATCGCAGACATCGAGATCCTCAAAAAGGCCTGGGTGTGGCCATGGCAGCGGGTATGTCCTACGAAACACAGTCATCAGCGACTCTTCTGACCATGTCTGCAGTGCGCAAGAATATCGGTCATGCCGTTCGACTTCTCCCTTAGCCTGCAGGCCATGACGATCGAGAAGCTTCAGTTCTCGCTGCCTGCCGTGTTCACTATCGGCCCGGAGGACAAGCTGTCGTCCCTCAAGAAATACGCGCTCTTGCTATCGGGCAAGACGGACCAAAAGTCCGCCAGGCAGCCTGCAGTAGAAGAGCTGAGCACACCGGCTACTAGAAACCATGTCCAGGATATCGTCAAGGGTATCATTGAAGGCGAAACCCGCGTCATCGTCTCCAGCATGACGATGGAGGAAATCTTCAAGGAGCGCCAGATCTTCAAGTCAAAAGTCATCGCCAATGTCCAGAATGAGCTTGAGCAATTTGGACTCAAGATGTACGTTCCGTCATGTTCCTGCAATCGCCTACAGCTGATCATGCCCTAGTTACAATGCCAACGTCAAGGAGCTCCAGGACACCAAGGGTAGCGAGTACTTCGCGACCCTAAGTCGGAAGGCCCACGAAGGCGCCCTGAACCAGGCCAAGATCGATGTCGCGGAAGCCCGGATGAGAGGTGAGATTGGCGAGGCCGAGAAGAAGGGGCGGACAAAGCAAGAAATCTCCAAGATCGATGCGGACACCGCCGTCCTCGAAACCAAGCGAAAGGCTGAAAAAGCCAAGGCCGATTCTGAGCTCATGAACCGCCAGACAGAGCTCGACTCGCAAGTGGAAATGGGCAAGATCATTGCGAAGCGTCAGACGGAGACGAAAGACGCGGAGCTGCAGAAGCAGGTTGAGACCAAGCGGGCGGAGACAGAGCTCGAGCGCCTTAGGGCTAAGCAGGTCACCAAGAGTAAGGTGGAGCGAGAGTCTGCCCAGGAAGTGGCAGATGCGCAGTACTACTCCAGCACGAAAGCTGCTGAAGCGAGGCTCTACGAAGAAAAGATGGAAGCAGATGCGAAATGTAAGACGCTGAACCATATCTTCCTGCCGAGAGTTGTACTAATCCAGCGCAGTCTACCGCTCGTCCAGAGACGCAGATGCTGCGTTCAACACGAAGAAGCGCGAAGCGGAAGGAGTCCTGGAAATGGCTAAGGCTTACGGTGCCCTTATTGACGTCCTTGGTGGTGCGGACGCCTTCCTCCAGTGGAAGATGATCGAGACCGGCATGTACGAGAGACTGGCCCAGGCGAACGGCCAAGCTATTCAGGGCCTGCAACCAAAGATCACCACATGGAACACTGGCGGTAAGTGTTTCCCCATGCTCACAAGCATGGACCGTACTAATAAATCGTGCGAACAGATGCAGGCGGTTCTGGCGATGCCCTGGGCCCAATTCGAAATATCATGCAAGGTCTTCCTCCCCTGCTTAGCACGATTCATGATCAGACTGGCATCAAGCCTCCACAATGGTTTGCTCAGCTACCAGATGGCGAAGGCGGAGCAAAGTCCAGAGCCGTGGCCAGCAAGTAGGGCTATCTGGGTGATGAGCCCTATTTCACTCAGCTTCTTGGTACCTTGTGATTCCCGCGACTCTTTTGTCGACTGTTTTGCCATCTGTTAAGTCTTATTTCTTGAACGACTCCCTCGTCTCTGTTGTTGTTTAAGTCTGAGTCAGTCATACATGCGCTGATAACCCACTTCATCTGTTTTCTGGAACAATTTCCCGCGTTGCGTACGTAGTCCACGCGTCGAAGCACATAAATTTTCAATCGCAGATAAATGTCAACAGTACGTATTCCATTTTCCGAAGACTAGCACCATAGTCACGAGCCTGCAAGGCCGATGCTCGCCTTACGACGTATCAATCACACAGTCAGCCCAGATTAGAAAACCAAAGTGTCCTCAAGTCGAGACAATATATGCGCGGCTGGCCAATAGGGCCATTCTTCTGAACTTGGGATCCTATTCAAGATGGAAACTGGACTCAAAACATGTCACTCTTAAGTCCTCTTTATTGCACAGAGCGTGCTGTCGCTGAAGTGACCAAACTTGGTAACGGAGGTAGAATGGCTGAATATTAAAGAATGGTGAAACTCGGTCACTTTTGATCTCGACCAATCATGTGATGTCATCCGTTTCGGGCGGGATCGACACCGCCGCCGGCCATATATAATCGCTGGAACTGCAGCTTGAACACCAATTCACTTCGTCTTATCTTTGATTGTCGCATTTTGGGCGATTATTGCATGCTTTCCTGCTAGTATGATATGTCATAACTCGCCCATGCTCTCTTTTTGGTCTCATTTCGGTTGTCGTCTGAGTCGTCCACTATGTCACCCCCAACCTTGCGCCAGCTCTGTACTGCGACTGCGATTCGGAACGTGAAGTGTAAGTGGACGCCATTACGCTCTCAGGCGCTCTTGTTGACCTCACTTGCTCTTTAGATCTTAACGATATCGGCAACATTCCTTATGCGCTTGCTCGCCCTTTCCTGCTCAAGATTGAGAGTCCGGAGAAGCTGGTCAGTTGCCGACCTGGACCCTTACCGTTACCCGCCCCTAACCCGCTAGCCAGAGGTCCCTCGAAGTGCAATCACCACATCTTATGAACGATGATGCTGAACTATGGCTCGAGTTTATAAAGCGCGATATACCTAAATGGGACGAATACCCCCTGCCAGAGCAGCCGGACTGCTGGTACGATTTATATTGCGAATTACGAGACGAAGTGCAAAGAGGAGTCGATGAGGATGCGGAAAAGCTCAAGATGGCCCTGGATGGCTTGAGCTCGGAACGAGAGAAGCATAGCACGAAATTCGTGGCCGACCGAAGGACCATCGGCGTCCCGCGGAGCCGGACGAGTGCCCGGCATCGACATAGCACATTCGCGGGCTTCGCACCAAAGAAGAAAAACATCTTCTCCGCGACAAGGAGAAACAACGCTCTAGCTGTTCCGACAAAGCAGCTCAACAACAGGGCGACGCAGGTGCAGCAGGCTCCGCGCTCTTTAGTAGAGGCCCATCGTCGACCTGCTGAGCCAGCCGTCGCTCGGCGACCGTCACTACGGGTGCCCGGCCGCCCGAGCATGCAAGATGGTTCAGGAATCAGAAGTCAAAGCGGCGCTCCGGCTGCTAATAACTCATCTTTGCGGGAGAGAGAAGCTAGACTACGTGCCATTGCTTCGGGCCACGTTGCAGCCTCTTCCCGGTCACACACCCCTCAACGAATGTCCTCTTCGGAAAGGTCCATTTCAGCCAGAACTTCATCAGGCGCTCTACCTGCCACATTGGGGTCTTCCCGCCCTGGTGCTAATACCGCTCCAGAAGCGCCAAGGGTGTCACCACCTCGCGCAACATCCCGGAAACGGCCAGCTCCTAATCTCTTCATTCAGCCCAAAAAGAGGAGGATGAACTAACTCTTTCTTCGGCGGTATATATCTCTAGTTATCTTTAGCAATGGGCGTTGGCTTGTTCGGTATGTGGCTTTGACTACGAACTTGTATCTCGTTTGCTTCTTGGCGTTATTGAGCTGGCGGATATTGGCTGCGGAGTTTAGGGAACATATATACACGGGTTTTTTTTTTTTTTTTTTGAGCCAGGTTGGCGTTGGAGTGCCGTCTGACAGTGACGCGCCGGTGCGGGTCTCAAGCAATTCCACTTCGTCTACGCCTGTTTAGGATACTACGCGCTCGCATTCGTGCTTACGGTCATTCGAACATCTACGTACTCGCGCGTCCAGTTTACTCGATGCCGAACGAGCGGCAGAGAGATAGTTTATCGTGTGGATTCATATGTCACATGAGGTAAGTGCGCCCATGGGTGTCATACTCGTGGTTCATGCTGAAAACTCCGGGTGTATGACATTCTCCTTTGCTCCCAGCGGCAGAACACCAAGATCGAGATATCATGCCCGTCTTCAAGTTGGGTATATTAAAGCGCAAACCACCTTGCAGTGCCTAGATTTCGCGTCGTTTCTATTATGCAGCCCGGCTCCACCGTTCCAACTTATCATCATGGTCGAAACAGAAGACATGTCGCTTGTGTTTTCAAAGGGGTAAATCGTTCGGTTGTTGGGCTTGAAGAGGCCATCTAGAGGGCGTCGCAGCCGCCACGGAGGGCAAGGACGAGATGAAGTGTCGCGCCACCTTCGAGGTTGTAGTCCTGGGCGGTCTTGTCATCGGCCCTACAAGCAAGAAGACAGGTAAGCGATAGGAATACTAATGTTAGAAGACTCGACATACATCTGCTTTCCACCGAAAATCAGTCGCTGCTGGACAGGCGGAATACCCTCCTTCTCCTCAACACGCTCCTTTATCCGAGATACCTGGTGTAGCTATTAGCATCGTCGCGAGGAAATTTGCCGCGTAGCGGCTCGCGCAGTATATATGTACCTTGTAGTCGGCTTCGATGTCCAGCTCGATCTCCTTTCCGGTAAGTGTACGGACCCTGTCGGAGAATATCCCGTTAGCCGCTACAAGAGCATGGATGAGGCGCAGGGGTATACTGACTTGATCAACATTTTGAGAAATGCGGTGCTTTTATCGCTTGCTTAGAAGTTCTTTGGTAAAACAAGGTATTGGTGATAGAGGCCTATTGGAGGTGAGTGAGGGGAAGATGTTCAAGAGAGTTAGAGAGGATGACAGAAAGCCCGCAATGGGCGTGGCGGGGTCTTATAGTGGGGCAGCAGGACTATAGGAACTCATGCCTAGCATAGGCTTCTGTGAATAGATCATTCACAACAGAAGTGAATGACATGTTTGTGAATGCAGGGAATGTGCTAGCTTATCTGGAAGCTCATGCCTGAGTTAAGGCTATCATGCATGATGATCCATGACTGATGTCTCGCAATAGGGAAGGAAATATATACATGCAGTAGCTCATGCTTTTCGTCGCTATATATAGCCACTTTCCCTGGACAACTGGCGACTCTAAATTGAAATTCGATATCAACGTCAATCAAGTATCTATCCATTAAGCTTGGTACCGTAATGGCGTCGCCCCCAACGAACCCTTTCAATCAGCTACTTGTCGACTGCCAAAATAATCCAGTAAGTACCCTTATTCCCAGGATCAACGACCAAACCCATGCTTATTCCAATATAGAATGTGATCCAAGCGCGGTACGAAACTCACCGAGCGAATAGAAACGCCCTGTTCAGAGAGAAACTTCTTCATGAAGACTTCCCAGGCTGGCAAATTGACGAGATCCTGAGCAAGCTAGTCGCGCAACCCGTTGCTCAGAATCAGGATGAATCCGCAGCGCTTGAAGCACCGACATTAGCACCCGTCAAGTTTACTGACCACCGTCACAACTTGAATCTATACGCTCGGCCACCAAAGCACATCAAGAAGCTGGTCGCTGAGATCCAGCGGGAGATTCGTGATGTAGCGCCTTGTTCGTACCAAACCAGTCTCTTTCCCCCTGCAGATAGTCGAGATCTACTAACATCTACGAGCTCTCTGGTTCTCACCTCCTGAATCGCTGCATATCACCACGCTGGAGATAGCCAGTTCACGCACGCAAGAAGAGATTGATGATCTAGCTGGATGGCTCTTACAGGACGGCACCGCTCAGAAGCTCGCAAACTACATACCTGATAACAATCATTGCGTACGCCTTTTCAAGCCGATTGTCAGCTATGACGCCTCGGCAATGGCGCTGAGCTTTCTCCCTGCTGCTGGAGAGCCTACTACGGTAGATAAACAGCAGCATGAAGATGCGTATACCTACCACCATTTACGCCGGGACCTGGCTGCTACAGTCCTCGAGTCCGGAATTGCCTTAGGGGCGAGGTATGTTGTGCCTTCGGCGCATGTTACCATTGCGAGATTCGTGACCCAGGATGGGTTCTTGCTCGAGGATAAGAAAGTCGGTGGCAGTAATGTGGCCGCATTAGTTCGGAGAATAGAGAGGGTGAATGCGATGTTGAGAGAAAAGTACTGGTCTCGAGAAGGTGGAGAGGGTAGTATACCAGCAAAGGGAGAATGGGTTGTTGGGCAGGAGCAGGGCTTGGAGTTTAACAAGGGGACGTCATGGTATGGGGGTGGTGAGAAGGTGCTGGTTGGGAGAGCGTCAGTGACCCAACTTACATGAGACACCGAGCTCAACCCTGACACAACATTAAACAGAGCAATAGATAAGTAAAGCTAGAGAGGACGATGTTCAAGATGTTCGCGCCTCAGGCAATATGGAGTAGAGTTGGTTGGATCCGAAGTCTTGGCACGTCCAAAAAAGGGTTAGACTGTCCACACGCCGATAGGGCCGGCCTAAGCGAAACGAAATCCCACAACCACGCCTGATCCGACTTGATCTCACGACAAGAGACCACTAACGACCAGCAAATCCCGCGAGCCGGCCAACACAGTCAAAATGGTAAGAGACCATATTCCATTCTCGAGCACGCTGTCGGTACCTGGATTTTGGAGAAATTCGATTCGAAATATGCGTCTTTTGCGGAGCAATTCAATGTACGACTACGGCGAACACGGCAACGAGAAAAGGATGGCGAATACACTATGGCATGACATCCGACACCTGTGATTCTATTTTTTCAATGCAAGCGACTAGACATGCGGAACGATGGCGGAAGAGACAGACTGTGGAAGCAGTGTTATGACGGAACGACTTGCGGTTATTTCGATTATTACGGCCAGCGTGCGATCGGATAACAGAATCTCCAGCCCGCAATAGACGACAACCACGACGCTTCATCAGTACCGGCTACATCCCATAGGCGCGACGTCGAATTTATCTTCAAAATCCGGAGACATGGCAGCGTGGCGAAGCTTCGACTCCGACCGGAATATGTCACTTCTCGCACCAGAAACTGACGAACTACTTGCAATAGGTCAACGTTCCCAAGACGCGCAAGACGTACTGCAAGGGCAAGGAGTGCCACAAGCACACCCAGCACAAGGTCACTCAGTACAAGGCTGGCAAGGTGAACACCACCGCATCCCACGGACACAACTGAACGAATGCTGATCTGGATGCAATTCTTCAGGCCTCCCTCTTCGCGCAGGGTAAGCGCCGTTACGACCGTAAGCAGAGCGGTTACGGTGGTCAGACCAAGCCTGTCTTCCACAAGAAGGCCAAGACCACCAAGAAGGTCGTCCTTCGTCTTGAGTGCACCGCTTGCAAGACCAAGAAGCAGCTCGCTCTCAAGCGTTGCAAGCACTTCGAGCTTGGGTATGTTACGCTATATACGTTTGTTGAGGCGGCCAGAGGCTAATGTATGTGTTCGTATAGTGGTGACAAGAAGACCAAGGGTGCTGCTCTCGTCTTCTAGTTTCGCAATTTCTCTGTTCGGCTCTGGGTTCCCGCATGGCAATGGAAAACGAAATAGGATTTCATATTTAGAAATCAAAAAGAAATTTATATGACTCCGGACGGCTGATCGAGTCTCTTGACGAATCCAACGTGTTCACTCAGTGCACCTCCCCTAGCCCTTCATATCGGCTAAGCGTGTGTCGTTATCTTTGTAGTCCTAGTTATTGGTACTGACGACTCGTGATGAACATCTTCCATTTTTACTATGATTCTCGTTAATCTCATACTACTGCTACATATCTACATTAGGTGCCAAGGTCCAACCGGTCGGCTTCATTTAGGAATCCAACTTCTTCCGGTACAGCTCGCCGCCGCAGCCCCGTAACCGGGCGGCCGCCTGCTCCGGGGTGATATCACGCTGAGGCTCAGCCATCAACTCGTATCTGTTTATCATCAGCAGCCACCCACCGATTTCAGTGTTAGTGAAGAACTCACCCGACCAAAAACTTCCTGACCGTCGCACTCCTCAATAATGGCGGATAGAAATGCAAATGCAGATACGACGCCTCAATCTCCTCCTCGGACCCCTCCAACGGCGCCTGATGAATCCCCATACTGTACGGAAAGTGCGTCTCAAAGAGGTTATCGTACCTCCTAGTAACCTCCGCAATCGCCTCCGCAAGCTGTGTCTTCTCGCTATCATCAAGATCAACAAGAGCACGCTTGTGCGTCTTGCTAACAATCATAGTCTCAAACGGCCAAATCGCCCACCACGGACAAACGACCAGGAACGCCTCGTTCTCAAAGACCACGCGCTCCTGCTTCTTGCTCTCGAGGGCCGCGTAATCGGCCAGCATGTGTTGGCCGCCGTGCTCGCGTCGGTACTTCTTCATCTGCTCGAGTTCGGCGGCGAGCTCTTCGGGCAGGGAACTGGTTGTCCAGATCTGGCCGTGCGGGTGCGGGTTCGAGCAGCCCATTGCCGCGCCCTTGTTCTCGAAGATCTGCATGTAGCGGTATTGCTCTTTGGGCTTGGAGAGGCTTGCTGCGGGGGAGTCGGGGGAGATGGGGATCTTGGATGCGGCGGCTGCGAGAGCGCTGTTGGGTGAGAGGTGCGCGATGTAGACATCGGTCCAGGCGTTGATGACGGGGACGATTTCGGCTGGGGAGAGGTCCGCTAGGGTGAGGTTGTGGGCGGCGGAGAAGGTGAGCACGTAGCATCTTCCGGTGACTGGGTCCGCGCGGAGGAAGAACGATTCGGCATCTGAGGGTCTGTTAAAGTGTTTGTAAGGAATGGTCTTTCGCTGCGACGTACCGTCTGCGGACTCTGGTTGGTAGGGGGCCTGTTCCTCCTTGACTGCGCTGTAATCGTTTACAAAAATGAAAGTCTTTTCGTACTTGGGGTTGTGGTCTCCCTGCGCACGCTTGTTACCAGGGCAAAGGTAGCAAGTAGCGTCGTAGTCGGGGAGGGTTGTCTTGGAGGGTGTTTCTTGGGCTCCTCTGTCGCATTGTCAGAACACACCTTTTCCAAATTTCGCGCGCCATTATGCCCTCGAAGAAATCTACTAGAAATTGGATACAACTTACTGCCAGGGACGCTTGGTACGGTGGGGAGAGACCAGCACGTAGGCACCGCGGAGAGGATTATATCTCCGGTGGGAGATGTCGTCGAGGACGTTTTCGACCATTTTCAATTGCTATGTTAGTGATCAACGGACGGGCAACACAGGGGAAAATAAGAAGATGGAATTAAATTAGGGAAAGAATTTATTATGAGCTAGTCTTAGACATGTGGAGGGGAAGACCGCGGGGAACCAAAGCATGAATTCTTCCGGGCGCGGAGGGGCATTTCCTGTCAGGATGCGACGCTACATCACTCGCCCTTGTTATTTGCTGGGGCGGGTAATTTCCTCGGGGCATTTAATTGCGAGGGCTTTCTGGATTCTCAGACTCTGAGTTTGCCCTCATGTCCTGCCATATATCGCGCATGTGATGGGTGCGCCAACCACAGCTATCTCAACACTATGCATGTCACAAGCATCATCAGGGAAATCCTCCCGAAGACGAAGCAGTATTGCTGCCACATTGACCTTCTCCTTTGTGAGGAGTCAGGAACGCGGAGAGAGCCGAAACAATTTGGCCGACTCGGGCCGATGTGTGCCTGATTACTGAGGCAGTAAATGACGTCACGAGGGACTTCTGTAGTTGGGGTAGGATACGGAGTACGACTGCTAGACGTTGCAAATAATGCTTATCGCCAGCTAGATAAGCCTCAAGTACCTGGATCAATGTAAGACCGCTTGCTTCATGTTATACCATATCTGGTAGAGGCATGGTCAGCTCTTCCTATTTAGTCAAGATCTAAGCGATATCCATCCCCCCAGCTACCCCGCACTCTAGGAAGTGAGCGAGACATCTATCACTATGGCTGTCGACACTGCATCAGAACTTCATCTATATTCGCTGCCTAATGAGGTATCACCTACGGCTACGCCGCTGAGATATACCCTAATATATGACAGGTCTTCGTCCAGATTCTCACCCCGTTCACTGTCCGTGAGCTCCTCGACCTGGCCGCAGTCTCCCAACGCTTCCATGCTTTAGTTCTGCGTCTCTTGCACTATCGACTCCTTCTTTCAGCACAATTGACAGACCATAAATTGATCTTAGAATGCTACCACCCCACATCGAAGCTGACCGAGCCGTACGCTTTCTGTAAGTACCTCGGCACGCCGGGCCTAAGTGACAAGTACGAGGGGGAGGGTTCGCTCTACGAAAACATAGAAACCGCACATAAGCTTGGGAGGCTTGGAGCGTTATACTCGGTATTCAAGCCAGAAGAGGCCGAAGCTACACTGGGTGAGTATGGGCCCGATTCTGGTGTAAAGTCTATTATAGGCTGACCGAGCAAGATGATACGGTTCTGAAAGCAGATGCGCTCGCCGTACGGCGGCCTGTTAGCATTGAGAGCTTCGAAGACTTCTACCAGCTGTGTGTCGTCGTGAACGTGGTCAAGGTCCTCCCAGGTACCGATGTTATTCTGAGTGCCGTAGGTGTCGAGGACGGAGTAATGAGGCTGTTCAGAGCTTGGCTGAAAAGCAAGGCAGATCACACACCAGACTCGCAGCATCTTGATGATGATGGAGTTCTGTGGGTTGATCAAAGCAAGAATGTTGGTCTGAAATTTCGAGTCTATGAAGCCACCAAGCCAGATTCCGATCTTCCTGTGCTCGTTCATCGAGATGAGGAAACGGTTTCCAGCTATGAGATTGTGATTGATGGTATTGCACTTTGCCTTAAATCTTAGGTCAAGGCTGACATTTGCTATAGAGCTTCATATACGTACGACGTGTCTGCTTTTGGCTGTAGAGCAGTCGCTTCGGGAGCAACAGAGCCATCCCAAGGCTGTTATCTTCACGAGCATGGGATAGATATCCATTCAGCTCGTAGAAGACAGTCTATTCCCTGTGCATAGTTACTAGAGGTAAGAGACTTCGTTTTTTGTGCTACATATATTTTATTCCCCTCCAGCGGGAAGTTACCATGCTTCTTGAATACAACTGTACAAGATACTCGAAGTGGTGGGATGGCATGATCTATAAGTTGAATTTCTATTCACTGGATACCCTTTATTCCATGTGTGTGAGTAGGTCCAGTGTCAGGAAGCCTGTTTGGTGAATATATGCTCATTGTACCTTGGGGCTGTGTTAATGAGAATTCATTGTCCTATTCACCTACATACAGAACATGTAACACATCTCCTCTATCTTGCCTATATTATGCCCTTCTAGCATCTTGTTCCATCCTCTCACTCTCCATCTTCCTCTTTCCTCTCAACACCCTCTTCCTCTTCCAGACACTACAACACCAAACAATGGCGAAACCAAGCATCCTCTTTGTGACCAACAGAGAGCTAGGACAGGCTACTGTTGTCCTAGCAGTTTGCCATGAGTTCCTCATTCGCCAGTCCTACGACGTTCATATCGCCTCGTTTTCAGGGCTTGAGCCAACCGTGTCCGACCTGAACGCCCAAGTTGCCCGGACCACCTTGTTGCAGTCCTCATCTATCACCGCAACCTTCCATACTCTGCCTGGCCGGGCCATGGTTGAGGCTGTGACTTTCAACACTAATCCATCTGACAGCAGTTCCTCCGATGGCTCATCCAGCACCTGGTTCAACTCCCATGAAATTGGCTTCTTCGGCGCCCAAAAGGCTTATCCCATGCTATGCAATGTCATGGTACCTTGGACTGGAGATGAGTACATTGCAGCATACGACAAGTGCGTTGAGATCATCAAGAAAGTTCAGCCTTCGATCGTTGTTATTGAGCCGCTTCTTGCCCATGCTATCGATGCTTGCCGCATGCTTGATTGCAAGTATGTGCTCTTGAGTCCTAACACTGTAAAGGACCATGTGGTACAGCCGTATCTAGCGAATCTCTGGAAGTTCCCGAGGTAAGTCTTGCATATATCTGCTTTGAGATAGTTTTGATTGACTGACATGTATATAGCCTCTGCTCTGGATACTCATTTCCCCTCCCCTGGAAATACATCCTGCCCAATGCGTACCTTGCCATCTGCACCGGACTCACATTCGTCAACTCTCCTGTCTTCAAGGCCATCAACGAACGCCGCCATGCCGAAGGCATCACAGGCCCATACCCGGTCATGACGTCCTCCGACAAAAACCCCACGCCTGTACTCATGGCTTCGCATCCTGCCATCGACTTCCCCTGCTACATCCCAGACTGCATTACCAGCTGCGGCCCGATTCTGCGTCCCTGTGCCCCCATCAGCGAGGCGTGCCCGGACCTCGCCAAATGGCTGACCTACGGTCCTACCATTCTGATCAATCTCGGATCGCACGTTTGCTATGACCGCATCCAGGCTCGAAAATTCGCGGATAGTCTGCGCCTGATCTTGGATGCTAGACCTGACGTCCAAATCCTATGGAAGCTGAAGCCCGATCGCAAGGTAGAACCCGCGGATTGGATCCCACAGGCTCTGACGGAGATCTTCGACGAAGTCTCTATCGGCCGTGTGCGTATCGAAGAGTGGCTTCCCGTCGAACCCATCTGCATTCTCCAGAGCGGACGTGTTTGCTGTATGGTTCACCATGGTGGTGCGAACTCGTATAACGAGGCTGTACGGTGAGTTTCCTTGACAACTCCTAACTTTGTGGGAGCGCTGGCTGACATACTTCTTAGGGCTGGTGTGCCGCAGATCGTCCTCCCCGTCTGGTTCGACACCTACGACTTCGCCGCCCGCGTCGAGTACCTCGGCATAGGAGTTTGGGGAAGCAAGACGAGTGCGCCTGCAGTCAATGTGCCCGAACTCGGCAAAGCATTCCTCACTGTCTTGCATAGCGAGGACTGCATGGCGATTCGTGACAACGCCAAGGCGATTGCAGAGAAGCTCGGCTCTTCCGAAGGACGAGTCGTGGCCTGTGAAAAGATCATCGAGATGATTGAAAACTAGAGTCTAGAGACTAGAGACTAGAAGCTGGATAGCCACTTCTTGGGAGTATTAGCAGAATTCAGAATATTCGTTCTGTTCCTCGTTTAATGTCATGTTGTTAATTGAGCAATCAATAAGTCTTAGTGATATAGTTCGCTCGGTGTAGAGCTTCGGACGATTTCGGCAGCAGTCGGGGCCACACCAAGCCTGCCATGGTCTAGCCTCCGCCATGAGGCCGGGCTCGGCCATACGTAGCCTTGTATAGATGTAGAAGTAGACTAATCAATTGAAACAAGCTTCTGAGCTGGGGCAGAGTGGGGGGACGATCGCTCGTGACTTAACTTGGAAGGACTCCTCCTCTCCTCGGTAAGCAGCCGGTTAATCTCTAAACCGCGTACTTAAACGACTGCGTAACCTCTCGACATCCTTCCTTATCAATTGCTTGAGCACATTCATCACAATCCAGTTTTTAGCTGATTCAACACTCATCAGACACAATGGCATCCGAAACCGTAGCCTGGATTGGCCTGGGGAACATCGGCCGGGTAAGCCACCGTGCCCCTCACAGAGGAACCACAACTAACCAGCGCAGGGAATGAGCCGCAACATCGCGCTCAAAGGTCCCCAGAAGACCCCCGTGAACCTCTACAACAGAACCGCCTCAAAGGCAAGCGCATTCGCAGAGTCCATCAACGCCTCAAAGCCCCAAGCAGCCGTCGCAGTCTTATCCCTCCCCGCAGCCATCAAAGACGCCTCTATCACCTTCATCTGCGTCGGCGACGACCACGCCCTCGACCAGATCATCAACACCATCACCTCCGATGATTCTGTCAGCCTCAAGGACAAGATCATCGTCGACTGCTCGACCGTGCACCCGGACACCTCGCGCCGGATCCACGCCACCCTCGCCGCCAAGGGCGCAACATTCATCGCGTGCCCCGTCTTCGGCGCCCCCAACGCCGCAGACGCAGGGCAGATGGTCGTTGTGCCCGCCGGATCCCAGTCGGGCATCGCGCGCATCCAGCCCTTCCTCGAAGGCGTCACCTCCAAAGCCGTGCTGGACGTCGGCCCCGAAGCCGAGAAGGACGTCGGGCGCGCCTCGCTGCTCAAGGTACTGGGAAACACCTTCATCCTAAACACTGTTGAAACACTAGCGGAGGGACTCGTTGTCGCTGAGAAGTCCGGGCTCGGCACGGACGTGTACTCGCAGTGGGTGTCGACAATGTTCCCCGGCCCGTTTGCGAAGTATGCGGAGCGCATGGCGACGGGGGAGTACTTCAAACGTGAGGAGCCGCTGTTTGCGGTGGACTTGGCGAGGAAGGATCTTAGGCATGCTGCTAATCTTGCGGAGGGGGCGGGGATGACGCTGCCCAGTGTGAAGGTTACGGATGATCTACTGAAGGTGGTCAAGGAGGAGAAGGGGGAGAAGGGGGATATTGCGGGTGTCTATGGGGCTATTAGGAAGGCGTCTGGGTTGCCTTATGAAAATCAGTAATTTGTGCATGTAGATAGGTGACTTTATCTAGTTGACTGATCATTTACCTCACTTGAAACCTGTAGCCGTAGCCCTACTCTATCTACCATCTGCCCATTCCTGAAACGAACGAAGCATGTGTACATCGGCAACAGGTAATGTATCCAATCATACCCATGGCCACTAGTAGAGACACGTACAGGATAAATTATCCGGAAGGCTAAATGTGAAGAATCATAAATGCAAGGGCAAGATCCACAAGGAGAATGAAGGCATGCAGGGCGCGAAACCTGCTACAAGCACATAGATAAAGACAGACTGCCTACCTAGGGCAGCCTTGTCCCTCCCCAGAGCCTTTCAAAGAGTCATTAGCTTGACATAAAACATCAAGAGCTTGCGGAACCACACGTACCCTATCTCTTCTCTACGCCCGCTACTCGACCTTGCCTACCAACATACACAATACACAAAATGAAGCTCTCACTGTCTACACTCATTCTCCCGCTCTTCATTGCCACGGGAATGGCTGCACCGGTGCAACCGGTATGTTTTCCTATACGCTTATCCACTGATCCTCCTTTTTAGGTTAGGGCTAACACCTACGGAATACAACAGAACACACCAGTAGTTCCCCGTCAGATCTCTGGCGGGAGTTTACCGGAAGCGCTAGGAAATGCCGGCGGGGTATTGGGAGCTCTCAAGCAAATCAAGTTACCCTTGTTGTCGAGTTTGGGGCAGTGATCAAGAATCAGGAAAGATCGGTTTTCATTCAGAAAATATCAGGGAGGATGCACAGGATGGAATTTCTTGATAATGTGTGGTATTGATGTCTGGTTCATTCTTGATCTTTTGAGGGTTATCGCTATCGCTAGTTATCGCTGGTTTGGTTATCATGCAGAATAAGGATAATAAAGACAAAGCGTTGTTGTCATGGCCATCGTCATGTCTCGTCATCAGTCGTCAAGGGCTGGTAATAGGCGGAAAGGTTGAGAAAAGAAAGCAAGAGTACAAAGTGAGCGTGACCTGTGTCGGGTATAAAGTTATGCAAGAACAGCGATAAAAGTGAGTGTAAGAGCAATTTTAATCCGCCATGTCCAAATCGTCTTCAACTTCCACGCGCGTTCCTAGCGCTTGCTTGCCTTCTTTGATCATGGCTTGTAGTTGTCGATTCAGGCGCTGTAAGCTGGCGTCCTCTTCACGTTCCAATCGCCGTTGTTTGGCAAGGTAGCGCTGGGTTTCGACCGAGACCGGACTTTCATGTGGCTTTGCGGGAGCGGAGAAAGGAGAATGTGGGATGAGCGTTCGTCTAGAAGGGCTGCGGCGGTGAACCACGCGGCGAGGAGCATGACTTTTGCGTGAGCGCGTTCGAGTAGAAGGCATGTTGTGGCTGGCCTCGTCTTCATTTCGAATTATGACCCAACTTCCGCGGAGGGCTTCCTCTCCAGCATCCAGTGGATATTCGCCGGGCACGGAGACAGTCGGTTTTTCGGCCGGTGTCGGAGACAAGGATGAAGATCGAGGAGGGATGGAGATAGGGTATGGCGTGGATGAAGGACGGTTTTCCTGGACATCGTCGACGGTAGGTTGTGGAGGGTCGAGTGAATAGCCTCGACCACCACCGGCATAGAATCCGCGAAACGGACCAGACCAACAGAAGTCCCAAACCTTTTCTACCACGCTGAGGACCGCATGACTCCACCGGAAAGACCTAGCTTCAGTCGCCATTTGCTCGGGCGCCGAAGCTTTTTCGTCTATACCGGAAGGTGAGGCAGCGATGACCAAGGATGGGTCATCAAGGCGGCATCGTTTGCGACGAAAGTCATCAACAGAGTCTGTTAAACTTGCGTCAAGAGGAGTCCGAGGATAATCGTGATAGCGACTAGGACGGTGAATATCATGGCCCTCGTGATCATAAGTCTCATCGAGGTCCTGGAAGTAATCATTCGCTAGCGGTGGGGGTCGATGAGGGGTCTGGAGTACATTCACGCGACTGTAATCCTGACTCTGGCCTTGACGGCACCGTTTACGCTGAGATACGGAGATGGAGCGGTATAGAGCAGATGACGCTGAGGCTGTTGGGGGCACCTGAAACAGTGGAGACGGAGCACCCACAAGATCGAGATGCGGGGGAACAGGCGAGTCAAAGAGGAAGGAGGAGGCTTGCATTATCATAGACCCTTAGATTCTTCAATGATTCATTAATGCATGAGATATAGATTGAGTGGTTAAAAGAGCGAAAAGATGGAGATGGAGAGTTGCAGGAAGAGAAATGGAAAGGCGGAGTTTCTCCAAATCAAATCGTGAGGAGCTCGAGCTAATTCCCAGCCACCACTTGTGGTATTCACCGTTTTTTCAATATCCCTCAAAATTTAGGGTCTAACTCCTTGAATTTAGGGCTCTACAGTCTCTGGCTCGTCCAGTTTACACCAGCAGCCTCTAACCCCTCTTCACCGTCTACCAACACACACCATCCCTCCGATCCGCGACCTCCATCGCCCGCTATCACCGCTTCGAAGTGCGACCGCGCAAAGTCCAGCACTGCATTGTCAAAGGTCCCTGGTTGCAGCCAGACGGCGGGGATACCGATCGAGTGGGCTTCCTGGAGCAGAGGAAGGGTGACTGCGGGGGGAGTCACGACTGACAGTGAAGTCTGCGACGGGGAGGACAACAGACGAGGCGAGGCGACGGTGTCGTAGGAGTGGGAAGGCGACAGTTGAATACTGGGAGCGCGGGGATTCAGAGGGGTCACCGGCAAAGAATGCTGATGATACCAGGCCAGAACTATCACCAAGGTCAGTATACATGATCTCCTCTAGCTTCTAGGGCTCGTACGCTTGTAGCCAAACTTGTGGGAGTCGTTGCTGGCTCCTGCGACGGCAAAGCGGGGTGATGAGAAGAATCGTTTGACTGCCTCCATTATGCAAAGCTGGATCCTATAAAGCGTAGATAGAGGAAGGTTTTGTAGAAGAAGACTGGCGAAGAGGAAGGGTGAGGGGCAGCTGTCATCATTAAATAACTCCGATCATCCCTCGATTTCATCAATTCCAAACCTCGGTTCCTCATCAGCTCAACACCGTCAGATGCAATCGCCCAATTTTGTCTTGCTCTATTGCTTTTAACTTCCATACCTACTGGATGCCCCCTTTCATTCCTTCCAAACGTCAGTCCTCCGAGGAACCTCCCCCTCCTAAACGCCATGCCACTACTGCGGCGACTACGCCCTCCAGTAGCTCTCCTCTAACACCCGCCTCCGATTCTTCCTTGACTCCCATTCCCACAGACTCCGACAATAATCTGAGTGATGATGAAGATACAAAAAATGTCTCTGAATCTGGTGATGGTGACTCCGACGAGGTCGATTGGGAAGATGCCATCCAGGAAGACGCAATCCAGTCCGCGGCTCCCGCCACCAGCTTCGTCTCCCCGCACGAGAACCTCGAGCTGACTTTAGATCGGAATGAGGTGCACCTGGAAGATATCCTCCAAGGTCAGAAAGCGCCATCAAAGATTGAGCGCCAGATCCGTATTCTAATTCATCGCCTGCATGTGCAGTGTCTACTCGCCCATAATGCCGTGCGCAACGACTGGATCAATGACGCGAAATGCCATGATATTCTACAAGAGAAGCTACCGCCTGCAATCAAAAGCGAAATACAGAAATGGCGCCGAGCGTCTGGCCTCGAGCCGCCAGAGCCGCCTAAGGAGCCGCCACCGCAGAAGAAGAAGAAAGGCAGGCAAACCAAACGCCAGGTCCAGTCGCAACAACGCGATTGGGGAGAGAATTCGTCTCGACAGGAACCTGGTCAACCTGATCTGAGCAATGGCGATCCCATAATCCACCTGATGCGTATCCTTGCTGCATACTGGAAGAGCAAGTTCAAAGTTACCGCGCCAGGTCTCCGAAAACGTGGCTACCGGCCTATGTCCCAACTACAGACACAAATGGCCTCCTTTCATAAAGACAAACACGACCCTGAGCTGTACGGAGAGCTAGTTCCAAGTGTCGAAGAGTTCCGTCAAGCTGCGGAGCGCATGGAAGGCTCTCGCGATATCGGCGCGCAGCTTTTCACCGCGCTACTTCGCGCGCTCTTAATTGAATCTCGCCTTGTCGCTAGTCTACAACCGCTCGGCTTTAGTTGGACAAAGGCAGAGTCGTACATTTCACCCAAGTCGAAGGAGAAGCAGACGCCTACTAAGACAGCAACGAATGGAGATGACTCTTTTGATAGTGATGACGAGGACGAGGAAGTTCAGCCCTCGTCGCGTGGCCGGAAGCCTGCACGACGGTACGATCAGGACCTCCCTTTTCCGATCTACTGGACAGAGGCAATCTCTCCGATCACGCATCAAGTGGTCTCTGTCGACCCTCTTGTGCTCTCCAACGCGGTGGCGGCTACCCAAGAGCTCCAAGCAGCTTGGGAGCCGCGTGGCGCGAAAGCAGAGAAGGCTAAACAGGTAATATGCTACGTTATTGCATTCTCAGCCGACAAGACTGCCAAAGACGTCACCACTCGGTATCTACGCAGGCGGACCTGGCCAGGAAAGACCAAGGGCTTCCGGCTGGGAAAGAAAGGACCTGATGACGACCCGCTGGACTGGTTTCGCGTTCTCATGCGCAACTATGAACGCCCGCATCAGGATCGCAGCGCTGTTGATGACATCGAAGATGCTCAAGACCTTGTTCCCAACCGGCCGACAAAGAGCAAGCCAACCGATGAAACAGTCGACACTCTGCAGAGCTTACGAACATCCACTGAGTTTGTTCTAGAGCGCTTTCTCCGCCGGGAAGAAGCCCTCCGACCAGGCGCTCAGCCGGTCCGCACCTTCACCCCCGGTGGCAAGAAGAAGACCAATGTTAAGGGCAAGGGCATAGCAACGCCGCCAGCAGAAAGCCCCAAAGCCGAAAACGTCTATCGCCGCTCCGACGTAGTCAATTGTCAATCCGCCGAAAGCTGGCACAAAGAAGGCCGCGAGCCACGACCTTCTGCAGTGCCCCTCAAGCGTGTCCCCATCCGCGCCGTCACCCTTCTCCGCAAACGCGAAGTAGATGAAGAACTTCGGCGAACAGGCCAAAAGCCGCTTCAGGGCCTTTACTCCCGCGAGCAAACGCAAGAGATTATCCCTCCACCAATTGAAGACGGGGTCATACCGAAGAACCAATACGGCAACATCGACTGCTTCGTCCCTCGCATGGTTCCGGAAGGGGCAGTGCATATTCCGTACTCAGGTACCGCGCGCATCTGCAAGAAACTAGGCATCGACTACGCTGAAGCCGTCACGGGATTTGAATTCGGCAGCCAGATGGCCGTCCCCGTTATTGAGGGCGTTGTCGTGGCGATCGAGAATAAAGATCTCGTCAAGGACGCATGGCGCGCAGATTACGAGGAAAAGCAACGCAAGGAAGCGCGAAAGGCTGAAGCGAAGATCTTGGCGACATGGCGAAAGTTCTTGTTTGGGTTGCGCATTGCCCAGCGCGTGCAGGAGGAATACGCCGAAGATGAAGAAGGGCATTTGCCTGATGCGCATAACCCGTTTGCAAGTCGAAAGGCAGCACCTGCACAAGCACGGACGCAAACCAGTACGCCGATAGGAGAAGAACGTCCGGCAGGTCTTATAGACGAAGACGAGGAGAAAGCTGCTGATCGGGGTGGCGGTTTCCTTCTGGCTGGGGACGATGATGTCGACGACGGTCTGATTGTGGAGAGGAACCCTCCTGTACGAAGAGTGCCGCAGATCTCACACAAAGAAGAGTTTCCTCCTCTTGAAGATGAAGCTCATTTTGGCGGCGGATTCCTGCTTGACGGTGACGAAGATATCGATAACAAGGATTTGATCGTGGAAGAGAGGAAGCCACCTGTGCAACGAGCTCGAGAGGTTACCTACAGAGATGAGTCCTCAGAATCGGACGAGGAAGCTCATCTTGGCGGCGGATTTCTACTTGATGGAGACGATGATGTCGATGGCGAGGATCCAGTCGTGGAAGCGAGGAAGCCGCCTGTGCGGCGGACACGAAACGTTTCTTACAAAGATGAGTCTTCAGACTTGGATGAGGAATCGTCGCCGGAGGAGCACACGGAGGATGTGCCACCCCCACCTCAAAAGCGCAGACGTACTAGCAATTCCAGGAAGACATGAAATGAGACGGCGGCTTCTCTCAGTTCTTCGGAGTTCGGGTCCTTTTTGGGATGGGTAGGCGGACGGGAAGGCGTTTTGTTACGATAGCAGGGCTTACGACTCATGTATTATATGTCTTTATGCTGCGCTGAATCTAGACATTATCGATGTAAAGAAATGCGAACCTCAGATCATCGTGTCCAAGGAGATGCTATATCACCATCTTCCCCTGGACCGCGATGGTGACTCAGCGGCAGCATATTCCAGGTCCTCCCGCGCACGATCATCATCCGAATTTTCATAACCATCGGCGCTGAGATCAAAGTCCCCAATCGGACTGACATGCACGGCGGGTGATGCAACAGGACTCAATGCAATCCGTGGTCTGGACTTGAAAACACTCGCGTAGTCAGCCTGCTCCTCGAATAACTCATCCCGCGGGGTTGATGCACGGCTGGGGAAATCGTTTGCAGTAGAGGATGTCCTGGGAGGCGTTTCGAATTGGTTCACCGGAAAAGAGACGCGGGATTTGCGAGATCGTCGGGGACGCGGGGGATCGCGAGGTGGAGGAAGTAAAGACATGGATTTGCGAGTGCGTTCGGCGAGGGTGTAGGTTTCTCGAGGCTGTTCTTCCTCTTCGGGGGCTGGCTCTGAAGGCTGTTCGAACGGGGGAGATTCGGGTTTGGCCTTGGGGGGACTTTCGGGGATTCCCTCGTAAAAGGATATGGATTTGCGAGTGCGTTCGGTGAGGGTGAATGTTTCCCTAGATCGACGTTTAAACGGTTCTTCGTGAGTGTAGTCAGAAGTAGTGGGTTTTGCAGGTGGTTCGAAAATCTCGGGTCTTGCGATAGTTGGAATCGGCCTTGAAACTTCCGGGTTGGGTTCTGGTTCTGGTGCTGGTACAGATTCGGAATCGTACCTAGGAACAGGAATCGGCGAATCCTGTCGCTGTGTCGAAGGGCCATTGATACGCTCCATTGCCTCAGAAATGGAACGCAGGATGCGCTGGTCACCGACCGCTGGTGGACCTCGATTTACGGGCTGTCGCACCGCTTTGGAGATGCTGGCAACAGTAAGGGCCTGGTGGTCACGAAAAAGCAATTGAGGGGTCTTTTTTGTGTCTGCTGGCTTCGATGGAGACGCTGCTCCCGAACGCTTGAGGAAAGCAGAGTACTTATGCCATCTCTGTAGACGTGCTCGCTGTCGCGAAACACGGGCCTCGAGGTCTAGAACCAAATCAGGGCGGGTCGAAGTGGTTTGGAGATTATCAACGGTGGAAGCCTTTGCTTGGGACCAGGCGTTATCAAACGGCAGCTCTAAGAAGGCGTCGCGACTGCTGCTAAGGCCCCCATAAAGCAAAGCATCGGCCCACTCCACACTTCCTTGCCAATTGGCCTTCGTCTCCCGGGCGAGAGCCTCGAGATCAGCGTCACGTATCTGGACGGTATGACTATCAAATGTAGACCGGGAGTTGATTTCCTCCTTCTTTCTTTCCAGAAGCTGCGAGAACTTCTCATGGGTGTCGCGAACGCAGCCCCGGCGCTCGCCAAGTGTATTCAGCGAAGCCCTATGGGCAAGGATCAACGGTAGCAGGAGCGGATACTCCTGCGGAGTTAGACCGGCAGCGAGGGAGAGGTCGATAGTCGGGTTTCGATCCTGGACTTTTTTTCGTAGCACACTGGTAGAGAAGACAGCTAAGAGTTCGTCGAATTTCTCGCCTTTGCAATCCTCCAGCATGGACTTGCGTAGGATGCTCTCGCGGCCCAGATCTCCATTTTTCTTCAGATCTGACAATACACGGAAGAGAGCAGCTCTTAGATTGACGGATTGTAGGGGTTCTAGTGGTGGGAAGAAGGGGCGGAGTTTCTATTGCGACAGGCATCCTTCCATCAGCTCTTTGAGTTCTTCAGGAGCAGTGGTCTGAGCAGAGGACTGAACCTACATCGCGAGCAGTCTCTGGATCCCAGAGTGCGACCAAGCGATACAGTATCCATTCGACGGCTTTGATGCGTTGGCGCTGGTTCTGGGACGAGGGCGAGAGAGTGCGCAGTGTGATGCCAGGCCAGTCTTCGAGCCGGTCGAGCTCCAATAATTGGAGATTGCGGATCAGGACGGTGTGGGAAGATTGAGGGGGCCAATTGGAGGGTTTTGGTCGGGGGACTCTGGACGACTGCATTTCTATTTGTTTGTCAGTGATGTCACATGGCGTTAGGTAGATAGATGCTTACCTGTCAGAACAAGGGCGTGGAGGACTCCGGAGTAGAGAGAGGTTGAAAGGGAGTTGTTTACTGTGGAGAGGAAACGGCGGCCATGGTTCATTGTTTGGTTCCGCGGTCAACTCGTTTTTGCTTTTCTCCTCACCATCTTCCTCACTTCTTGCCTCCCATTCTCTCCTTTACTTCTAACATCTGTCTTTTCAAAGCATCTCTGCCTGCTTATTGAAACTTACCTCTCCATTTGTCTGACAATATTTCCATTTGCGATTTGGAATGGGCTCCCAAACTCCCTCCGAACAAGGCCTCTGGACCCCTCAGTCCGGTCCGTCCCTCCAGCTCAGCCAGCTTTCTCGACATCACTAACAACAGCAGTCCTTTCTACTCTCCCTTACCGTCCCGAAGAGAATTCGACCTCTCCAGTCCCATTCTTTCACCTCCTCGAGCGACTGAAGACCACAAAGCGCGAAGGATGGCGCCGCTTTGACATCAACCACGGCGAGTCGATCTCCGACCACATGTACCGCATGTCAATGATGACTATGCTTGCGCCTCCCTCTCTCGCCGCGCGCCTGGACCTTTCTCGCTGCATGAAGATGGCCCTTGTCCACGACATGGCTGAATCGCTTGTCGGCGACATCACACCCGTTGACCCTGTCAAGAAGGAGGAAAAGGCCCGCCGAGAAGCCTCTGTCATGGAATACATTGCCAACACCCTGTTGCGCGGTGTGCCGAGCGGACCCTCTGCAGGCGACGGTATCCTGGCCGTCTTCAACGAATACGAAGCGAACGAGACGCTTGAAGCGCAGTTTGTCCACGACGTTGATAAGATGGAGCTTCTTCTGCAGATGGTGGAATATGAGCGCAGTTACGAAATTGACCTTGAGGAGTTCCTGAACGTCGCCAAGCGGATTCATCTTCCGGAAATCAAGGAATGGGCGGACACTGTGCTGGAGGAGCGCAAGGCGCTCTGGAAGTCAAGGCAACAAAAATCAGAATCTGAGGCAACGGCATAAACAGCGACCCGGAACCTATCAAACAGACCATGGTGCACCCATGAGTCAATACATATGCACGAGTGATACGTTGATGGTGAAATGTCTGACGATACTGCATCTTACTTTTTTTGTCTATTTCTCTTGATTCTCTGACTTAGAGGCGTTGTACGGTCGATCCAGAATAGATACCTGCCCGCATCAATAGACATAGCGTCACAGCAATTGAAGCAAAATTCTATCTTCCCAGCATTGTCTACGAACTATATCCCCAACCTCCCACCCACTTTATACCCGTGGAAGACGATCCGCTCAATCAACAGGCTCGTTCTCCATCTCCTTCGCCAACATAGCCGCCTCAGCCTCCATCTCCTCATCCCCCCTCGCAACCCTCGCCTCATCATCAACCTTCAGCCCCTCCCTATTATCCCTCCTTCCCTTCAACCCCCTCGTAAGATCCCCCTCCTCCCCATCAAGCTTCTCGTAAACCTCATCCGTACTACTCATATCCTTCTTCTTCCGCGGGATAATATGCGCATGAACATGCGGCACGCTCTGTCCCGCCTCGGCGCCGTCCTGAATCGCGATGTTGAGACTTGTCGCGCCGTAGACACGCTCGATCATCCGACCGACGCGCCGCACTGTAAGGAAGAGATCTGCTGTTTCGGGGGGTGTCAGGTCGGAGACGCGGGGGACGACGCGGCGCGGGGAGACGAGGACGTGCCCGGGCAAGATGGGCTTTAGGTTTACGAGGGCGATGCTGAGGGGGGTTGTGTGGAAGACCTGGTGGTGGGATTGGTTAGTTGAGATATGGAGAGAGGAATACGGGGAGTGATGAGATAGGTAAGGGGTCTTGTCTTGTTTGGGGTTGAAGGAGAACTGGAGAGGACGGACCTGCGGGGTGACGAGGAAGGGCCCGAAACGGATTGGCCCGCCTTTTGAGAGGGGCATCGTGGGATCTTTGGGGGAAGGATTGGACATGTATATGATCGATAGAGCGAATGAGATTAGAGAGGAATCAGAACGCGATATGGGTGTGTTGGTTCGGGTTCGGGTGCGGAGCGCAGGGTTGTTAGGAAATTCGGAGGTGATGCGGAGAACGGAGCAGGGCGGAGGAAGTATCCTACAAGGTACCTTGCCTCCACTTCGTGAACAAATTACACAGCAGATATGGGTATCATTATTAATTCTTTAAGTAAATATTGTACACGGATCTTAGATCTTGGGATAACCCAACATGTCGTCCACCGCATAGAAAGGCATATTACAATCGTAGCATGAATACCGTTTCGTCACATGAAGGACAACACTGATTCAGCGTGACATCCATCAGTGTTCTTTAGCAGGGCCCTCTGCTTCCTCCTTCGACTCTGGTTTCGGCTCGGACTTCGTTTCCGGCTCTGCTTCAGGCTCTGGATGCTCTGGCTCCGGGCTTGCGGCTGCTGGTTCGGGTTCGCGTTCGGGGTTCAACTCCGGTTCCTCGTCCTCCGGGGCCGCAGCAGGAGATTCTTCCTTAGCAGAGTCTGTTTGTTGGATGTCCTCATGTTCTTCTGCTGCTGGAGCCGCCTCGGCAGCCTCCGCGGGTTCGTCGTCCGACTCAACTTCAGCAACAGTAACTTGAGACTCGTCGCTTTGAGTGGGCGACCCGACAGGCTCACCCGGCGAGTCACTGGCGGGCTCTGGCGGCGCCTGTGGTTTAGGCACAGCTACTTCAACTGGCGGAAGCTGTGGTGGCTCTTCACTGTCCTCTGCGCTCTCACTGATGGTTGTGACGCGAGATCCCATCGAAGGGCTGGACTTGTGTCGTCGAGTGGTAGCACCGGTGCTGATTGACGCGGGCTCCACCTGATCCAAAGGAGGTATTAAGGATTCATTGTCCTTGCGCAAGATCGTCAATCGACGCGGGTCGGTCTGTTCCGGCACATGCTGTGGTTGATGCGCCTCTTCTCCCTCCGCTTCAGGGGGTACGGTATAGTTGTCTTCCGGAATAAGACGGTACGTGTCGCAAACGGTTTTGAAGAACATATATAGTCCATCATGGGTTTCCACTTGCCAGAACACCTCCCGGTGCTGGAACCAAGCATGCGCGAAAATGCGATACAGCCTTCGAAAGATGTTCGTGAGATGCCTCATGCCCGCCTGCGGTCCGCCCCCTAATTCGGATCCCAGCGTGAGTCTGCTCGGAAAGTGCTTCGGCGACGTAAGAATATTGGTGGCCCAGTCGAGCGTGTGACAGCAGTAGTCAATGGCGCAGCAAGCCTTGGGCGGATCATGAACGGCGCAGAGATACTGCCACTCTGATGCGCGCATTTCAGGGCAGGTTTGTGAAGAGCAAGGTGGATTCTCAGCGAAGAAGGCGATAATGAGATTGTTCACTTTCATAGTCAAGAACCGACAGAGTTCGTACAGCCATAGCGACCGCTCGACACCCTCCGGCGGCTCCGCAAGCTGGCGGGCAACCTCTCGTTGGATCGGAACCACTGTGTCGGAGTCTTCGGGCCGCGTATAATGGTTATAGAGCGCTTTCAGGTGCTCTTGAAGTTGGAATGGGGAGTCAAGCTATACAAGAAACAAGGCCGTGTCAGCATGCCAGGGGGTTGTGAAGTGTCCTCCGTTGGGCATCGAATTGTTTACTGACCTGCGAAAGAGGGATTAATGGAGGGCCAGCGGCCATCTCACTGTTCTTCGACCCTGGGCGGATCCTCCTTGTCGGACCATCATCTGCACCTGGTGAAACACCTAGGAGTTGTAGATCCGCCTCTCCGCCGAACGACTCGCCAACCGAGGGCGACTGGGGTCCGATCTGCACCTCTGTAAATGGAGGGGGACTGGGGAGTCGCGGAGAGCTCGACGGAGAGACTCCCGCAGCAGCCATTGTCAGGGAGCTGTGGGAGGGATATATCAGAAAGCGGACGACGAGCAAGCAACGAAAGGAGGGAGCACTCGGAGGACTTCAGCAGTACGGAGTAGACAGATAGACAGCCGCCGACGGGACCAGCCTTCTCCGACTGAATAATGGAGCTAAAGATAGGAAACTGCCGGGCGGTGAGAGGCAGCTGACCCATGACCGCTACAGCCCTACATTTAAGCCCTATCTCTTTCCTCTCTTGGTAACGTCATCGATCTTTTGCCCCGGATTCTGTATACCTCTGCAGAGCCGCAGTACTACTGTTCAACTCCGAAGTGGGTTAGCTTAATTGCTCAATATGGATGATGACGACGTCCCCCCTGAGCTTGTGGATGTCTCTCAGCTCCCAGACTCTGAGATTCAATCCTTGTCTGCAGAAGAGCCCCCGCAGCAACGCGTGCCTATCACGCTGGTGACGGGTACGACAAACATACTGTAGATTCTTTGATTAAAAAACCTGAATATGGAACAGGATATGGCTGATACTGGATTCTATCAGGTTATCTGGGTGCCGGTAAAACCACACTACTCAACTACATTCTCACTGAGAAACATGGCAAGAAGATTGCTGTGATCATGAATGGTATAAGTCCTCTGTAGGCTTTTCAGTGCAAAAGTCCCGCTAACATGCCTAGAATTTGGGGACTGTAAGTCTACCACCGCCTGTGGGAAACATGACTTGGAGAAATCACAAGCTCACATCTCCAGCAACGGACATCGAGAAACCTATGACAGTCAATCAAGACGGCCAGGAAGTGACCGAATGGCTGGAAGTTGGCAATGGCTGCATCTGCTGCTCAGTGAAGTACTCTTTCCCATTGAAACAAATGTCCGCGACATAACCTAAATCGCAACAGAGACTCCGGCGTCATGGCCATCGAATCCCTAATGGAACGCCGCGGCACATTCGACTACATCCTGCTCGAAACCACAGGCCTCGCAGACCCAGGCAACATTGCCCCAATTTTCTGGGTAGACGACAACCTCGGCAGCTCAATCTACCTCGACGGGATCGTCACGCTGGTCGACGCCAAAAACATCCTCCACCTGCTTGACGAGCCTACGCCAGAGGAAACCGTCCCCGTCGACGACGGCAAAGATGACCACCATAATCACAAGCATTCTGGGCCGGCTCTGTCCATGGCCCATATGCAGATCTCCCACGCGGATGTAATTATTCTTAACAAGACTGATCTGGTCACACCGGAGGAACTAGAGCACGTGCGGGATCGCGTAACGGCCATCAACAGCGCGGCAATGATACATGTAACGGATCATAGCCGCACGCCTCAGATTGAAGGTGTTGTGTTAGATCTCCATGCGTACGACCATCTCGATAGTCTCGATTTCAGCCAAAAGGGGCATAGCCATATTGATCCGGTAAGTCCGGCACCGAATGAACTTTACAGACAACTAATACGTGTGCTTAGTCCATCTCAACGATAGCCCTAACGCACCCACCCCTACACCCCTCCAAGGTCTCACTCGTAGACGTCTGGCTGCGCTCCGTCCTTTGGGACTCTACGCGGCCATCCAGTTCTGAACCGGAATCTCAAAAGCTGAGCTTCGACATCCACCGGCTGAAAGGTATCCTCGCTTTCTCGGACGGGTCAAGTAAGGTCATTCAGGCTGTGCGTGAGGTCTTTGAGATACGCGACGAGGCCGCCTCCACCTCGAGTGAGAACGAGCCGAAAACACAATGTAAAATCGTGTTGATTGGAAGGGGGTTAGGCGACGTTGAGCCTTGGCAGAGGAGTTTCGAGGAGTTTTTGGCGAAGAATGAATGAAACGTCTAGAGTCATGAGGTTGTACATAGGTAGGACAAGGGATTGCATGACCTATGAGAGCGAACGCCAATGTTAATCAAAGAACATCAATAAACGATGAGGAAATTCTTTTGGATTAATACAGTCGCCGCTAAGAATGGTAGACGGGTGGGCTTGTAGGTACTCAAATGGGTAGATAGATGCCAAGTACAAATCAAACAAATGGTTCAATCAATATACAATATGTGAGGTGCGCATGCAAAGGCCCAAAGGCAGACACAGAGACCGGGAAACAGCACAGGGTGAACAAAAAAAAAAAAAAAAAAAGGAAAGAAAAGCAACCTTAGGAAATGACCAGGTAACAGATCAGCAGACAGCAATCAAAGCAAAAGCAAAAAATCCATCCATTCATTCGTGTATCGTCATAAGAGAGGCGAAAAGAAAAAGGAAAAAAAGGCCAAAAATCAGCAGGAAAACAAGTAAATGCAGTTAGTAAAGCCAAGACGAGGCTGCGAATTGATCGAGGCTGTCCAGCGATGCTGAGTGAACTGAACTGAATCATGCTAGATAGGTATGCGGCTGAAAAAGTATGGAATAACTTATCAAATCAAGTTTTTTGTGACGAAAAAAAGCCGGAAATCCAAAGAAACCATGAAACCAAAAGAGAATAGGGAAGAATAAGAAATGAAACTCCATGTTTCGCCGTCATAACCCGCTCGCTGCATTGTGCTGAAACGCAAGGAGGTAAGCAATAAGTATACAACGCAGGAATACTGCGCGCGGCAGTCCCGAGCATAGATAGCGAATTTAATCAAACATTTTGGTGAGGCTGGGATGGGCGGAGGTGTTGTCGTATGGGTCATACAGGCTGTAAGACCTTGTCGGTAAATGCAGGGTTGATGGGTAGATGGGAGTCGTTTAGGTGGGGGGTTCGGTTGTCGACGCTATGCTGTGGGTAAGAAATGGGTTGAGCCTCAGTAGACGGCATAGTGGCTAGATGTTGGCTGGCTAGGCCTTCAGTCGAGCATTTCGCAGCCGGGTTAATGGGTAGGTGAGAATTGCTGAGGAATGAACTTTGGTTTTCGTCTTGGAAGATTGGTTGAGCGTTAAGAGTTTGCTTCATATCTACCCCGTGGCTGAGTGCCTCCCCTAACGCTATCGTAGTCGTATTGGCGGACAAATAGGAATTGCGGAGTAAGGCGTTTTGGTTATGATCCTGGGTGATCTGTTGAGTACATCGAAACGACAGTTCAGGAGCCGCTGTAGCATCTAAGTTGTAGTCGGGAGTTTCCACCGGGTATACGGTGGCCGCACTGATGGGTAGGCGAGAGCTGATGAGGTTTTGATCTTCTGTGTCCTGCAAAGAATCCTGATTTGGCTCGTTCCGAGAGGCTGACGGAGCAGTCGTTGAAGGATCAGAACTGCTTGACGATCCAGTTGCAGGATTGATGGGCAGACGCGATTCGATCAGATCTGGATTCCGCTCTTGTATGGCTTGTTCATGACACTCAAAAGTTTCAGCCTGAAGATTCGACGCTCTTTCCGATTCGGAGACCACTGGCTCCGTCTCCGGCAATCTGGCCGCTGGGTTTATGGGCAAAAGAGAGTCGCTCAAGCGAAGATTGCGGTAACCATGTTGGGGTAATTCAAAAGTTGACTGAAGATGAGATCGCGGCTCATGATCGGCAATTTTCTGGGCCGTTTTCTCCAATGCTTTGATGGCCGGGTTGATGGGTAAACTTGACTCGCTCAGACGAGTGCTCTGCTGGTCGACGATTTGTTGGCTATTTTCCGATGTCAAATTTGAGGATGCCACAATCCGAGGCTGCTCAGTGTGCCCGGCTGTCAAGGGGACCAACTTTTCCTGTATTTCGGTCGCCGGATTGATAGGTAGTGCAGATTGCAAACGTGTTGACGCAGCCTGCAGCGGCTCCTGACTAGACTGGGTTTCGGTCACCGAATCAAGCGGGTATATATCGGCAGAGGCCTGTGTGGTGGCTAGCTGCTCAGGATTGTGATATTGGACGGAATTGTTGCGAGACGGGATTTTCCATGGTCCAACACCGACTAATTCACCTGAGAATGGTTCCGCATTGGAAATAGGGTCGACCATTGTCATATCTGTTGAGGAACTTCGGTAACGAGGATCAACGCCAAAATCATCCTCTTCATATTTAAGTGGTGGGCTTCGCCGATACTGTTGTCCATCCGGGTGTGGTGTGAGCCTCATTGGTATCATATCATCCACATTATTCCGCTCATCGAAGATTATGGACTCGCTTTTCCTTACCCCGTTCGGCTGCGTCGCCATGTTATACAGCTCAGGTCGCCGTTCTTGTTCCCCCCTGTCAACAAACGCCTCGTCCGTTTCAGGCGAGGAAATGCTGTCGAAGCTGTCATTATGTGGCTGATACGGGATCTGTATATTGCTGTGACCAAAGCTTCCCATCTGCCTGCCGCGTGGATACAAGAACGCAGCACGCGAGTCGTACAATGGCAGGGCGCCATTGTGTAGACCCACTCCAATGCTTGTATGGGGTTGCATTCTAGGCAGCTGCTCGAAAGTCCCTATTTCTGGAGGGAAGAAAGACAACAGTTCTTTGGCCGACAATCGCTGTCGAGGAACCGGGCTCAAACAGATAGACACCAGCCTCCGATAATAGTCCGGTACGGGGACGCTTTCGTCCAGCACGAACGGTCGAGGCTGCCGCTCGGGTTCGTCTTCCTCCATAGCCAAGGCCCAGAGAGTCATTCCCAGCTGGAAAAGGTCCGTTTTGACGCCAATATACATCGATATCCGTTGATTGCTCTCAATTTTCGCCGCAATCTCCGGAGGTTCCCATCCAACTGGACAACCTCGCCTGTTGATGTCGATAATCTTCGCATCATCGTTGGCGTCGACCACGATATTCGACAACGTAAAATCTCCTTGGACATAGCCTGTCTCGTGAATTTCGCTTAGGCCGTGCACGATTTGCCTTGCCCAGCGCTCGCGGCGCTCCCAAGAAATTGTCCCGCGATATTCGTACAAAATGTCCACCAATGCCCCTTTTTCCGCGAAACTGATGAGCAGCCCTTTAACTACCTCTTCTCGATCATCTACCACAACACCCTCCACCTGAATCACGTTTGGCGTTCCTTGAAGCGCATGTAGGGCGTTGATCTCGTATAGGAATTCGTCGACAGTATCCGGTCCTGGGATTTCCTTCTTTATGAACGACCTATCCCCCAATCTTACGTTATATACAAATCCTGATAAATGCGCCTCGAAGTGTAGCCGGCGTTCAGGGACGAGTCGAGCCTCCGGTATATGGCCGATACTGGATATAGGAGGATAGGGGATGATTTCGTTCACGTCCTCGGTGACATGGACATGCAGACGACCGTCGCGCGTTTCTAGTTTTAGGTTCGTAACAGTGTCGTAGAACTGGATCTCGGGGAGTGATTCACGGATGGACTCGTAGATGCGGGCACACTTGTCTCGCTGGTACCGTAGTTCCTTCAAATCTTGTTCCAGAGACTCAGGTTCGGCATCGCGGTAGTCGCACGAAATCGTAACGCGACGCCATCTATTAGCGGCTTCGGCATAAGTGACGAAAAATTTTTCCCTCTCTGAGCGATCCCGAAAGTGCATGCTCAGGTTCAGAATCCACCGGCGCTCCAGCTCCATGTCGAAAATATCAACAGGATACCCCTCGGGAGTATCCGTTACCTGGGGGAAGTGGTCCCATTCCGACCTTACGTCGTTGTTCTGGGGGATCTCCTCATTCGCTTCCGGGAGTTCGTCGACTCTGGTTGAGGGGTTTGGGCCTGGGTCCGGGTCGTCGCGCGGCCAGTTAATCTCGGGAGCGGATAATCTGGGATCCACGACAGACTGTGGGGACTTTGTCCGCTGCAGGCTCAATGTACGACGGTCGGCTGATACAGCGCGAGGCCGGGGTTCTAAGTTGATGGGGGAAAGTCGATCCCGACGCTCTGAGTGTTGTCTCTTGAAGGTCGTGGATCGGGGGAGGCCGACGCCGACCCTCCTCGACAGACGGCGCGTGAGGTTATCGTGGGATTTAGGGGGTGGAGAATTTGTGCCCTTGGAACGATCGTTAGACGCGGGGGGGGAAGGATCACTGCTCGCACTCTTAGGGGAGCGAGAGGAAAAATCTCGGTCATCGCGGCCAAGCCATCGCCGAAGACCCAGGCGATGCCACATGCTCTGCTTGGAACGCGGCAGCTCGACCTGTTCCGGGTCCAGCAAAAAGGCCAGAGACGACCTGGGCGAGCTACTGGAGCTGTCGGCAATGGAGATGGCCATCCAGCACAACCCAAGAGTTCAAGATGGTCGAAAGGGGGAGGACAACTTGAAGACTCGAGGGGGCTGGGAAGGCGACGGCCATAAGAAATTATTGCGGCGGAATTCCCGTGGACAAGGGTTTCAGAGGGAAAACTCGGAGCAGATTAGGTAGTAACGAAAAAAAAGAAAAGAAAAGCAATTATGATTCTGACAGCGCTTGAGAAAGGTCAGAGGAAAATTTGAACAGCCCGAATAGGAGCCAGACAAATCAGACAGATCCAGGCAGGAAGCATCGAACGGTCCTCGACGAGTCGGTGAGGGTTCAGCGTCGTAACAGGTCGCACAACAGCAGCAGAGGAACAGTAGGGGATGAGTCTTGGAGTCGATGCTCCTTGATTAAAATAATATAAAAGGGGAATGCAAAGTAGCAAATGTCAAAAGATACTTTGGAGAAGGAGAAGAAAAGAAATCGGAGGGCAAGGTAAAGCACGATGGGATGAAGCTGTCGCTGCATTAGCCAGGATCGCGCCTGGAATAGCCACGCGGTTATTTATTATTATCTCTATGACTCACTGGAGGAAGGGGAAAAAATGGTTCCTATAGCTACTGACAAACTATCAGAAAACAACAAAGAGTTGAAGCGCAGAGTTCGAGACAGGTAGGAGTGGTAGAGTACTAGATATGGGGGACGATAATGCAGTATACAAGCAAGCAAGCGGACGCACAATAATGACCCTGGATTCCTGATACTCAAAATTCTAAACCAAGAAACTCTCGTAGTCTAGTTGAGACGAAACGATCCCTGCTTTGTCTTATGATTAAACTGATACTATTCCTCCAAAAAAACGCACTGCGGCCTGACGGTGCCTGATGTCCAACCGGATTATACTATTTTATACTGAACAGACTTATAGATCTCCTTTGCATACGTTGATATAAAGTCAAATCCATTGCTCTGTAAAGTCATAAGCATATTCTAGATTATTGAATTGGCCCATATTGGCTATTCATCACCAGATGTGGTTTGTCTACAAAGGTGACTAGTACACTGTTACTACCCCCTTAGCGATCAGGTAGTATACGGTATGTACCCAAGCACTCCACCCCTCATCATCATAGGTACCTAGACTACCCCAAAACATTCCAGGCTGTCGACATCCCCAACCCATCCTCACTCGGTCATAGATCCAATCTATCCCACAGGGCATAGACATCGCAATGACCCCACACCTGCAATGCACCGCCCAAACCAAATCCTTCTCGAAGCCTGCTCTAGTCTTCTCCAGTCGGCCACAGTTCATCCCCCGTTCAAAGTGAAGCTCACCATGAAACAAAGCGCCCAATCATCGGCAATTCTCCGGCACAACTATACGCCATTGACCACGCTGCCATGCTAATCATATGCGCCCACAGAACCCGATCTTGCTTCGTTGGGATCCTTGCAGCGAATGCTTTACTTCGGCTTCACTTACTGGCCGCTGTGATGCTGCACCGGCCACGCTGCTGGCATGCTCCGGGCTTTGCGATAGGTAGAGGGCTCACTAGCGGTATGAACTGGACATGAATAGATTAGTGATGAGCGCATGGTCTTTGATGAGGCTTGGAGATACTTGCTTAGCGTGGTGCGAGCGTTTCTTTGTCTTATCGTCATATTATATGCGTGCTTGGATGTGGTTGGGGCGTTGACTAGTTACCTAACTGGGCTGCAGCAAGTACCTTTCTAGCCTACAGGTAGCAGCAATGTGGTCTCAACTGTATGAGAATACGCTTCTTCTTGTCTTGTTATAGTATACTATGTACATGCATGTGTCCGTACATATCAAATCAATCCAATCGTACAGCTGCCTCATCATACAATCCTCATTTTCAGAGCGGAGTGTGTCAAGGTCTTTGTTAAACTCTCTAGCAAAAAGAGAATCCAAAGGACCGGCAAGTCTAAAAGGTATTTAAAGCGAAACAACTCCGGACCATGCATTCCGCAATGAACGCCTGTACATGACCAGAAACACAGAAACCAATCAATCCCAACGCTCAACAGCAACAGAAGTCTAGGTACCAAAGAAACATCGGGTCAAGGCGAGCCCCCAACCGAGATCCCAAATTCAGTCATCGTCCTCGGACTTCTTCTGCTTGGGCTCCTCTAGCAGCTGCTTCTGCCAGACACGGTTCGCAGCATCCTTATCGAGATCGGCGAACAGGATGTCGGAGACTTCTGAGTACCAATTCACTGCGTGACCTTCGATTCCTGATTTGATGTTCTACGGCACGCAATATTAGCCAAACAAAGCTCTGAATGTCTCTGAAAGATAAGCACTCACCTCGGGCAGCTCCAGCCAGTCGGACATGTTGTCGGCTGGGAAGATAATCGTCTTGGCACCAGCACGGCGCGCAGCCACCGTCTTCTCGCGCAGTCCTCCAATGCGCAGTACCTTTCCGGTCACTGTTAACTCACCAGTCATTGCAATCGTGGGGTCAAGAGGGTGATTCAATGCCAGCGAAAGGAGGGATGTCGCCATAGTAATACCAGCGGACGGGCCTAATGGCGATTAGCTCATTTCAGCTTTTTGTTGCTTCATTGGGCTGACAACTTACCATCCTTAGGAACAGCACCTTCCGGGCAATGCATGTGCAGCTTTGCCTTTTCGAAGAACCGGTTCTCCGGGAATTGCTTCGCCATCACCGACTTCACGAACGAGTAGGCAATCTGCGTCGACTCCTTCATCACGTTCTGCAGATTACCGGTGATGTCAAGACCCGGCCGTGACTCGGGTGTCAATGCATTTTCCAAGATGGACTCGACATATAGAGCCGCACCTCCCATGCTAGTCCAAGCCAGACCCATGGTGACACCCGGTGGGAAAGTGTCATACAAGCGGTCAGTGGTGAAGATTGGCGGGCCAACGTAATCGGTCAAGCTGTCCTTGCCGATGCTGAGCTGTACACTGTCGGGTACCTTGAGTGCCACCCGAGGGGTTTCCGTGGTGGATTTTTCCGATTCGCTCGATGTCTCGATGGGCTCAGTCTCCTTCTTCGACTCCTCTTGCGCTGCCTTTCCCTCGGCTGTGAGTGCCTTGTCCTCCGCTAGCACATCTTCTCCGAGATCGGAAACGATCTTGAACGCGGCCTTTCGATACACCTTCTCGATCTGCTTCTTCAAATTTCGCACACCACTTTCTCGGCAGTAAGACTTGATGAGTTCTTCAATCGCATCTTCGCTGAGAGTAACGTCCACATTCTTGAGGCCGGTTAATTCTCGAGCAGCGGGCGCAAGGTATTTCTGAGCGATGGCCATCTTCTCGTCTGCGACGTAGCCAGACAGCTCAATGAGCTCCATACGATCCAACAATGGTCGGGGGATCGTGTCAGTGACGTTGGCAGTGCAAACAAATAGAACCTTCGACAGGTCGACAGGCACATCCATGTAGTGATCCAAGAACGACGAGTTTTGCTCAGGGTCCAGAAGCTCAAGCAGTGCCGAAGATGGATCGCCCTGGTGGCCACGGCCGATTTTGTCCACTTCATCGATCAAGATCAAAGGGTTCTCTGTTTGGCACTTCTTGAGCGCTTGGATGATACGTCCAGGAAGCGCACCGACATACGTCCTCCGGTGTCCTTTAATTTCCGCAACATCCGTTAATCCACCCACGGAAAACCGATAGTACTGACGGTTCAGCGCCCGAGCGATGGATTTTCCGATACTCGTCTTCCCGACACCAGGTGGTCCAACAAGACACAAAATTTTGCCTTCCACGGTTCCTCGGAGCTTTCCAACCGCAATGAATTCAAGGATGCGGTCTTTAACATCCTTCAACCCGTAGTGGTCTTCGTTCAGCACATTGGTCGCGTGGCTGATGCCAAAGTTCTCCACACTCTTCTGACCCCAAGGGATCTGGGTCAACCAGTCCAAATAGTTCCGGGTCACGTTGAACTCGGACGCCGCCGGCTCAAGGTGTGCGAGCTTATTGATCTCCTCATCGAATACTTTCTTCACAGCTTCGGGCATCGCAAGCTTCTCGGCCTTCTCTTTGAACTTCTCCACGAGCTTGTCCTTACCGTCAGACTCAATACCCAACTCTCGCTTAATACCCTTCATCTGTTCCATCAACCAGTACTCTCGCTGTCGCTTCTGTATTTTAGCCTCCACATCCTTCGAGATCTTTGTTTGAAGTTGAGCATTCATGAGCTCCTTCTTCAACACGACCAAGCCCTTGGGCAGTCTCTCCTCAATGTTCATTGATTCGAGAACCTCCTGGAGCTCATGCAACTCTCCGCCAGACACAGCCGCCGCGAAGTCCGCCAATTTAGCAGGTTCATCGCTCAGATTTCCGGGGAATTGATCAGTGTAGAAAGCCGAAATCTGATCCCGGAACAAGGGGTTGAGAGTGGCAATTTCCTTGCAGACGTTGACAATTTCACTTGTCACAGCGCGAATGATAGCGCTCTTTTTGTCGAAGGGCTCCTCCGTTAAGTTTTCGACATTCACCAAGCTGACCGGATACTTCCGTAAGAAAGAGGTAGGCTCGTAGTGATCCTTTGATACTATCTCCGCAGCGTTTTCCTCGAAGCTTGCTACAACATCACCACGCTTCTCTGTAGTTTTATCCTCTGGCGTAGCAGTCTTGGCAGAATCTCCCGGTGGGATTAGGGAAGAGATCTTGATACGTCGGTGGGGATATAGCACGGCCGTCACGCCGCTCTGCTCGCCACGAAGAGGATAAGCGGCAGTAACTTGAGCGAATACACCGGTGTCGTAAACATCATCTGTGTTCTCGATCACATCGCCGTCTGCGTTTTCATCCTTGAACAGGAAAGCGCCAACGTACGGTTGCCCGCGTTTCATCATGTCTTGAATAGCTGTGGCGACATTCGGATCACGGATCGTGATGGCCTTGTAGAAACCGGGGAATAGCGGGCGTTTGGCAATTGGGATTGCCATAACCTGGGGGTACACATCAGGTACCGAGGGCTTTTGGAGAGCCTTGTCGTTCTTCTTTCCCTTCTTTCCACCATCGTCGCCGTTCGAGCCGCTGGGCTTAGAATCCGAGGAACTCTCATTCACAGGAATAGCAGACGGCGTGTCTGAGGAGTTCCCTTTGCCTTCGGATTCCTTCTTTACATCCTCCGCCACGCCGCGCTGTTCTTTATCCGCCGCTTTCTCCCTCCGCCTTGCGAAGCCCGATGTCGGAGCTCCGGGATCTACAGACGAACCATGCTTCCCAGGCGAATCTGTTGTTTTGCGACGAGATTCGCGCTCGACATCTTTATCTTCGCTTCCATCTTTGGTATCTTTGTTTTCTTTCTGGTTCGGGTCCTCCTCGTCTTCGGGTGGAGGCTTCTCTCTCCGCCGAGCGGCGCTGGAGGAAAATGTGCGAGGGGACGGCGGAAGGGAGCGGAAACGGCGCGAATTCTCTAATAGTGATCGGGCGCCGACATTGTATCCGTGTGAAGCAAATAGAGGCCGGAGGATGAAAGGTCGCGGTGTCTGGAGCGCGGCTCTCCAGCGGAGGGTCTGGCCGCGGAGCATGCTCCCAACTTCTATGACGACAGACGAGGTAGGACGGAGGGTGGGCGTGGGGAATAGGAAGTAGTGTAATGTACAGAGCAGAAGGGATCTTGCAGATAGACCAAGGAGAAGGAGACAGTATTTCGGTAAGGCCAGGCAATGACGAGGAGGAGGCGATGGCGAGCTCAGACGATTGATTACCGAAGCAAGCAGTTCCATCATCTCGAATCTCGGCCCGCTGTTTTTCCGGTCGGGAAACTTTGATGGAGCCGAATGACTGAGAAGCTTCGATTCTGCTCCATCAAGATTCGCAGACCAAAACTCGGGGAAATTGTAGCAATCACTCTCCCCTCTGGCATGGGTATTTTGCGCTTTGCTCAATTCGCTCTCTAAGTTCGCTTGTCATTCATTTTCTTCACGATGAACCCTTCTTCGGTACTCGTACCAAAAGCTACGGCTATCCCCGGCTGTATACTGCGCACCTCACGGCAGTGCTCGAAACGTAACCAGACGACCGGGATTCGACCCTCGTCCTCGGCGCGCCAGTATCATGTCTCCGCCATCGATTTGCCTGCAAGGCGTCGGCGGGATAGCACTTTCATGAAGAAACGCCCAGACTCCATCCAAACTAGGGTATGTAGATAAACCTCTAACTGAACCCGACCCGATAGCCGAAAGATCTCTGACCTTTCTCTTGTTCGTAGGCTTTCCACGCTACAAACATACTTGCGGCAATTCCCGATCCGTATAAAGTCCTAGGAGTAGATAGAGGTGCCTCCGCTGGCGACATCAAAAAGGCCTACTATGGAATGGCGAAAAAGTACCATCCTGATACCAACAAAGATCCCGGCGCCAAGGAGAAATTTGCGGAAGCCCAGACGGCCTATGAGCTGCTCTCAGACAAACAGAAACGTGAAACCTACGACCGATACGGCTCCTCTGCTTTTGATCCGAACGGCGGCTTTGACCCGAACGGCGGCGCAGGGCCCGGAGGCAATCCCTTTGCTGGCGCAGGAGGCTTCCACGGATTTGGTGGAGGATTTGGCGGCGGTTTTCCGGGAGGCTTTGGGGCTGACATTAATATTGAAGATCTTTTCGGGGCTTTCGCGGGCGGCGCCCGTCGTTCCGGTCGGGGCAAACGCGGCCCGTTCCAGGAGATACTGGTTGGTGAGGATATTGAGGTTCAAACCAACATTTCATTCATGGAAGCGGCCAAGGGTACGTCGCAGGACGTCGTTATCACCCCGCTGAAAGAGTGTGGCACCTGTAAGGGTGACGGGTTGAAACAGGGTGCGAAGCGCACCCAATGTCGTCAGTGCAACGGAACCGGAACGCGTGTACACATGATGCAGGGAGGCTTCCAGGTAGCTGCCACCTGTGACGCTTGTGGCGGAGCTGGTCTTATTGTTCCTCGAGGCTCGCACTGCGGTACATGCAATGGAAACGGAGTGGTCCGTGACCGAAAGACTGTCAGGGTTGACATTCCTGGAGGTGTTGAGGATGGCATGCGGCTGAGGATATCTGGTGAGGGTGATGCACCTCCTACGGGGACAGCCGCTGCACCTGGAGCTCGGACACAGCGAGGAGATCTTTATGTGTCCATTCGGGTCTCTCCCGATGAGCGCTTCGGTCGCTCGGGCTCAGACATTCTCTATACGGCGTCGATTCCGCTCACTACGGCACTTCTTGGCGGTGAAGTTCAAATTCCCACTTTGGATGGGCAGGTCAAGGTCAAGGTGGCAACGGGAACTGGAACTGGGGACCGAATCACACTTTCAGGAATGGGCATGAAGAAACTAAGCGGCCGATCCCGCGGCTTCAGTTCTAACGGCGATCTGAAAGTCGAGTTCAAAGTTGCGATGCCCAAGTACCTCACGGGTAACCAGCGTACTATCCTTGAAGTTCTTGCTGACGAAATGGGCGATAAGACTGCCAGGCGAATCATGGACATTCCAAAGGACGGGTAAGATTGGCACCTATGTTAATCCTTGTTTATGGATAGTAGCTAACCGCCGTAGTGCTGCACCGACGACCGAGGCATCTTCCGGAGATGCAAACAAGAGCGAAGGGTTCCTCAAGTCCGCATGGCACAAACTCATGAACCACAAGAAACCTGCTGAATCGGAAAAATCCAACGAGAAACCAAGCAAAAAGGACTCCGATTCCTCGGATAGCAAGAAAAGCGACTGAAGCATGAACCTACCTTCGCCTGGGCGGAGCAGTCAATTCCCTCCGCTCAAACAATCTACCTTCTAATTCTTTGTGTATATCATAGCGCCGGCGAGATTAGGAATGGTGTTCTTCTTTTGACTTGGTGGTTTTGCATATTCTGCATGTTGGGAAGCTCTTGACTGTATTACCATTTGTTTTATTCCAGGGATTGCGCACTATAGAGGCTGTCTCTGCATGTACATTATTAGAGCCATAACATCTCTACTTCTCCGGATATACATACACACTCTCCAAGTTGCGATATTTTATTTGACGGTAATAATAGAATAGTCATCAAGATTCAATAGTGCCTTAAAGAGCTGAGTTATTGGTCTCCCGCGCTGGCTGTCAATCATCGCATTCGGCGCCATCAAATCAGCCCGACTCCAACCACTGCAATTTCCGCCGCTGGATATCATCACAATCACATCCTCCTTCCTACCCCACAGCCATCGCTGTCCTTTTCAGTCCTGCATTCCTGTCCTTCTCGTTCTTTGATTTCTCATTTTGGATTTCATCCCTCACAGCGTATAATCTGTATCGCTCTTCGCTCCTATTTGACCCCCCGCTCTCCGTTAGGTAGATGGGAGCTCCCCGCTCCACGACGGCAAGATGGTTCAGTCGCCTATGATATCATGTCCCCTCAAACAAACCAACGAAATTGATTGGATCCAGCCTCTGAAGGACTATATCCGTCAGAGCTATGGTGAAGATCCTGAGCGCTATGGTCAAGAATGTGCTACGCTCAACCGGTTGCGCCAGGATATGAGGGGTGCTGGCAAGGACAGCGCGACAGGACGGGACCTCCTCTACCGATACTATGGACAACTCGAGCTCTTAGATCTCAGGTTTCCTGTGGATGAGAGCCACATCAAGATATCGTTCACCTGGTATTGGACCTACGAATTGTGCTTACTTCCAACTTCGCTAACCATCTAACGCTGCCCATAGGTATGATGCATTCACTCACAAGCCGACCTCACAGTATTCTCTCGCCTTTGAGAAAGCCTCGATAATCTTTAATATCTCCGCCGTCCTTTCCTGCCATGCAGCAAATCAGAATCGCGCCGATGATACCGGCTTGAAGACTGCATATCACAACTTCCAGGCATCCGCCGGCATGTTCACCTACATCAACGAGAACTTCCTCCATGCACCTTCCACTGATCTGAACCGCGAAACCGTCAAGACGCTCATTAATATTACGCTTGCCCAAGGCCAAGAGGTGTTCCTCGAGAAGCAAATAATGGATCACAAGAAGGCTGGATTTCTCGCGAAACTTGCTAGCCAGGCCTCATACCTCTACGCCCAGGCCGTTGAGGGGACACAGGAGCATGCTAAAGGCATCTTCGACAAATCATGGGCTACGCTTCTCCAGGCTAAGTCGGCACACATGGGTTCCGTTGCGTCGTACTACCAGGCCTTAGCTGATGGTGAAGCCGGCTCGCACGGAGTAGCTGTCGCTAGGCTTCAGTTGGCGGAGAAACATTCGACAGCTGCTCTAGGCTGGGCTAAATCGTTCCCTTCATCAGTCTCGCCAAACACAAACCTAACATCAGAGGCTGGTCCCAATCTTGTGGACATCGTGAAATTTCACCTTGCCAACGTGCAGACTCAGCTTACTACTCTTGTCAAGGACAATGATTTTATCTACCATCAACCTATACCGAGCGAGGCGGGCCTGTCTGCAGTTTCGAAGCTTCCTGCAGCGAAGGCAATTCCCGTTAGCGAACTGTATCAGGGTCAGGATATCCAGCGGATTATTGGCCCAGATATCTTTCAGAAACTTGTCCCTATGTCAGTCACGGAGACGGCGAGCCTCTACGATGAGGAGAAGGCGAAATTGATCCGGGCGGAAACGGAAAAGGTAGAGACGGCGAATGGCGAGATGGCAGCGAGCTTGGACTATTTCAAGCTTCCTGGTAGTTTGAATATCTTGAAAGGAGGGATGGATCAGGAAATGACGGTTGATGAAGAATTCCAACGGTGGTGTCAAGAGCTGGCGGGCCATGATTCTTTCACCAAGGCTTTTGATAGCCTTCAAGACCGCAAGTCGGAAGTGCTAGCCACGCTTGACCAATGCGCAAAACAATTGGATTTGGAAGAAAGCGTATGCGAGAAAATGCGCTCGAAATATGGGGCCGATTGGAGCCAGCAGCCCAGCAGTCGATTGAATACAACTCTTCGCAATGATATCCGGACATACCGAGATACGGTACATGAAGCCAGCGCTAGTGACTCGCAGCTTTCTGCAACCCTGCGGCAGTACGAGTCTGACTTTGATGAGATGCGATCTGCGGGAGAAACGGACGAGGCGGATGTGCTTTTCCAGCGAGCAATGATAAAGGCTGGCTCCAAACAGGGCAAGGCTAAGAACGGTGTGACAAGCCCTTACTCGGCTACAGAGGGAAGTCTATTGGATGATGTCTATGACGACGGGGTCCCTTCTGTGGCTGAACAGATTGCTCGGGTAGAGTCCATATTGAAGAAACTGAACTTGGTAAAACGAGAGCGAGGCCAGGTCTTGAAGGACTTGAAGGACAAGGTATTTATCATTAGTGCGTGCGGTATCGTAGTAAAACTGACATGTGGTGTTATAGGTGCACAATGACGATATCTCCAACGTCTTGATTCTCAACAAGAAGTCGATTACAGGCCAGGAGAGTCAACTCTTCGAAGCCGAGTTGGAGAAGTTCCACCAACACCAGTTGCGATTGGTCCAGACCATTCATAAACAAGGAGCGTTGATGAAGGAGCTGACGAAGACCTATGGAGATCTACTACAAGATAAGCGAGTGAGAGCTGAACAGTCTAAGTATGAGACTATTACCCGACAACGCAACACCGTGATGGCCAGATATAAGAAGATATACGATTCCTTCAACAGCCTAGGTTCAGGCATAAAGCAGGCTCAAACCTTCTACAATGAAATGACTAAAACTGTCGACAGTCTCAAAAAGAACGTCGAGACATTCATCAACAACCGCAGGGCTGAAGGCGCCCAGCTTCTGGGCCAGATCGAACGTGAAAAGGCAGCCGGGACGTCCGACCACGAGGAACGCGAGCGAGAAAAATTACGACAGCTGATGGAGCGTCTGTCCACAGAGCCCAAACCACCCTCCGTTCCCCCACCCTCCGTTCCCCCACCCTCGTCAGTCGCCGGTCCAGCCAAAGCCAAATCTCCGCCGCCGCCTATCAAAGCACCGGCGTATCCGACAAATATCGCTCCTCCGAAGGCGTCGCCACATTTCCCTTCGGCTGTTCCACAACAGCACGGTACGCCTATTTCTCATTCTCCGGCGCCTTACGGCCAGTACATGCCTCCAGGGACCGGCGTGTCCTACCTTCCTTCCCAGTCCTTCCAGCAAGGTGCTGCTGCGCCACTTTCTGAGGGCTATAACCCGATGGCATACCCGATCCCCGCCTCATCCATGTCCCCTCCACCGAGTCAACCATTCTACTCCCCAACACCTACCCCATTCTACACCAGCCCTACTCCCCCCGTGCCTTCAAGCCAATACATGCCGCAGGGCTACGTACCCCCTCCGCCGCCTCCCCGACCCCAGCAGACCACTTATCAACCAACCACCGGCCCGTTCCTCTCAGGACCTGGCGGGTACGCTCAGGCCAGACCATACGGAAGCAGCCAGCACCACAAGGCTCATTCACAGTCGTCGCCGCAAACGGGACTTCCTCCTTCCTCCTCCAATACCCCTGATCCTTGGGCGGGTCTAAACGCCTGGAAGTAGGCAGCGTTGTCCTGTCCCTTTTGCGGATATCGATATCTTGTCCGACTCGGATCATGAAGAGTTACGATAGATTTTTACGTATGAATGTACACAGTATCTTATCTTATGTTACGTTGATGTTCATCTCTATTCTATCCTTGCATCATGGCGTTGTCTCTCAATGTGCTTTCTCCCGTATTTTGAATATTTCTTGCTTTATGGTCTTTGGTAGCGGATCCCTTCATCGTTACTTCGTACATGGTATTTGCTTGATAGTCCAGTTAAAAGTTCCGCAAACTTCTTGAACAATGAATCAGACTCATGATGTCGTCGGCCCCGCCGTGGACCTTGATAGGTGGGTAAGCTTCATTCGAGGTTTAGTAACGTACCTAGATTGACGCCCCGTTCTCATCCGGGCAAGCGCGTGAGCTGTATTCTAGAAGCTAGGCGTGGTAGAGGTTAGGGAGGGATGCGAATGGTCGACGTGGAAATTTGCGCTTATAGAGCATAGAAGAATAGGTATGAGGCCTTTGGTCAATCAAGCATTGTATACTTGATCTCATGAATAAGGCCTTTCTTCCGCAGTAGTGTATGTGAGGTGACTATCATCGAGACATCTAGCGGCCGATGTGAACAACTTCCGCTTAGCGAATATATCTAGGACAGAGAGGCTAAATTTTACCCTAACAGTGACAAGCATGTTCATACCTAGCTTAAGAAAGCTTGTAAAGTTGGAAGCGAAGTAAGCTAGAGGCGGGGCAGTTTACGTAGCGCGGGGTACTCGGGGAGGTAAGGAAGCGACTTCGGAAGAACAAAAAATTCGAAATCATTGAGTAGAGCTACAGAGTTTTACGGAGGTATCTACATAGTAAAGAGCATTGAATAGTATAACGTTCAAGAAGACTGTCGTTATTGTGTTTGTATTATGAGGACTAACCTCAAGAAACATAGTAAACCAGGTCAGGAACTTGTCCGATTGGAGAGGATCTCAAAGAGAAAAAAGTGTGGTTGAATAAGGTATATGTAGAGAAGAGAAGTGACTCGAAAGAAAAACACGGCTGGTGTGTGGAGAAAAGAGATAACCCGTCTATAGGCAACGCCGCGCAAATAGTGTTAATCAAACAGTGAAGAAGAATCAAAGCAACCTAATTCCGTGACACCAATGATGCCCATGGCTCAACCAGAAATGCAGTGTCTATATCTTTCGTACGCCTAACAAAAAACGGATTTTTCGGACGAAACGGAGCGCGATCCAATTAGAATCGATCAGCCAGGTCACCACCGGCAACGGAATTAGCGGTGGACGAAGAGACCGATGTGAAACCACTGGGATTTAACATGTCCTGGACAGCCACTTTGGGCACCTGGGGTATCGGAAGTTTTCGCTGGGCACCTTCAGGGCGAGACATGATATCGCTGATACTGGGTCCAACGTGAGCCTGGTTTGGATTGTAGTAATTGGGACCATCCGCCTGAGGCTCCATTGGAGCAAGGGCCGGGGTGTGGTGAAGCGAAAGGTGACGAATGGAAGGCAAGTGCAGCTCGTTCGGTGACATAGGCTTCAGTCGTGGCGAATGGGCGGGAGTAGCCAATGGGGTGTGATCAGGAGTAGGCGATAGAGAGTCGTGGGAGAAAGTAGGTGAGGAAGGAGCAGTCGAGTTAGGAGAGTTCGGTCTTGAGCGCTTAACGCGGTGTGAAGCATAAGAGTCCTCGTCCTCGTGCGAGTGAGAGCGGCTCATGCTGTGGGAAATGGCGTAGGCCGAAAGAGAAGGCAGTCCCCTCGTGCTGTGACGGGGTCCGTACATATGGTGGCTGCGCTGGCCAGAGCGGAATCCGAAGCTCTCATCGCGCTCAACCTGGGACGCGGCGGTGGCAAGAAGATTGATGTCCATACCCGATGACGCTCGCTCGCTAGTACGAGAGTAGGGGCTCAAATTGGAACGCATGTGGTTGGCATAGTTGGAGAACGAGTGCGGGGGCGAGATATCCGGGGATCCAACCTGAGAAACAGGAGCAGATCTAGTAATCGGCTTGCTAGGAGGAGGCATCATCGACCCGGCACTGTTGGCCAAAGGACTACCATCCGGGCTCGCAGCAGCTGCCGCGGCGGCAGCTGCCAGGTGCTGAGCCTTGTTGCCCCTCCTTGAGTTGGGGTTGTTGTGGATTCGCGAGTGGCGCGTAAGCTCATCTGAGCGGCTGAAGCGCTTTGAGCAGCCGGGGAACTGGCAGGCGTGGGGCTTTTCACCAGTGTGAGTGCGAATGTGTCTTGTCTGGTGCTCCAGGCGGTGGAAAGCACGCTCGCACAGAGGACATTTGTAAGGTCGGGGAAGATCCTGGCGAGCTTCCTCCGCTGCAGGGCGAGCACCCTTCATCATAGGGGGTAATAAACTGGCACCGGTCGCCATTGTAGTACTAGCAGTAGTGTTGGAAATCTCGGCGGGGATGGCTGTGGTGTTCTGAGGATTCAGCAGATTGGAAAAATCCACTGAAGAACCTGATTGCGGCATGTGAAAGCTCGTCCTTCTGCAGCTCCGAGGAGACCAGGGCGGGACGGGAGCTATGAAGCGTTGCGATAAGCCGAGGAGAAGGGATGCTTCTGCAACCAGGGGATAGCTCGGCGACAGACGATCACCACGCTAAGATGTCCTAGGTCGGTCTTCGGATGGAATCGAATTTTGGCAGGGTGATAATGGTTGTGGTTTGCGTGCTCAGGCTAGGCAATCGCGAAATAGGCAGCTTTCCTGTGTTAAGAGAGCGTGGAGGTCAGGCTGATGAGCTGCCAAGGTAGGTAGGTAGCCCGAGTCGGAAGGTGGTGAGTTGGGTTGGGTTGGTTGGATGTGATAAGGTCGAGGTGACGTTGTCGAGGGAAAAGATCGGAAGAAGGAAGAGAGAGGAAGAGAAATCTGGAGAAGAGTCTGGGGGAGGCAGGATATAAGTCTGAGAGGCGGAATGGAGGGGGAAGAAGAATGAGACGGAGGGAGCTCGGGGGAGGAGAGTGACAGTGGTTATCGGAATCGGAGCAAGGAGCGAGAAAAAGGAAAAGAAAAAGATAAAGTGAGCACTTTGTGTGGGGATGAAGATATTGGGCGGGGGGGCAAAAAGAAAGGAAAAAAAAAAAAAAAAAAAAAAAAAAAAAAAAAAAAAAAAAAGATAAAAATTACCAAATAATAAAAGGAAAGAGGGGGCGGAGGGCAGGGCTAAAAGGGCAAAAAGAAAAGAAAAGAAATAAAAAAAGAACGTGCTCAATCCAGATCGGCTGCTTTGCTTGGAGATTCGCCCGGCCCGGTGTGGGGTTTGTACTGGCCTCTCTTTGTGAGTTCGTGCAGAGTATGGGTTGTTTGGAGAATAAAGAGACTCGATCAATGGCTTGATTGTTAGATGTTTGTCTCTTCAGCTTGTCGACTCTGCAGAGACTACAGCACGATGAGGCCAGCTTGTCCAGTTTGTTGTAGCAGAAGTACGGAGTAGTACTGGGTAGAAGTGGTAGAGCACTCCGTACGGAGGTGGCTGAGTGGGCTGGCAGGTGCGTGTGCGTATTGTCACGATACAGGCCCGTACGGGAGTCTCGTACAGGGTTCCGACCCGGCTATCGCGGAAGATCACACAATGCTGCGAATGGCATCACCGACAAAGGCGGTGGCCAAGCTTGACACTGCTGCTCTTACGCGATAGTGATACTGGTCGCATCCATGTGATGGTATCTGCTTCATCATCTGGGGCTTCAGCTGGTCACCCTGATAGACAAGAAGATTATGCAATCTTGGTCACTCTGCACGCATGATACTACTACAATACATACTAAACTTCAACACCAGCCCAAGGACGGGGCCAGCCAGCCTGTGATAGTCGGTAGATCGTCACCCGGATTATTACGTTATCTTTCCTAAAGAAGAGGGTCCAGCTGGAATTGGAAATCCGCCTTACTTTCCCAAATTCCTTCCCCAGCTTATCTGGCAGGCTGGGGCACCACGGGGAGCGTCGATTGATAGGATTCGGAGATAGCCTAGTCGAGACCTGTCGATCCACCTCTGGTGGTTGGCTGATAAACCGACAGAATTACCAGCAGGGCGGACGTCGCAGCCCAATAGGATCCCTGCCGCGACGTTGACGAGGCAGGGCGATGCGCCGATGTGTGGTGGTCGCAGTCGTAGAGTCATACGATGATGATGATGAGATCCAACTCTAGGTCTGTAGCAGCGGTGATGTGAACTCACTCCTGAGGCACGAAAATTTCCCGGGATCATACGGATTGCGGGGAAGACTCACAGTTCCATCGATTTGCAACTTAAGAATTGCATCAGCCTCTTGACTCACCGGCTAACCATGGATGGCTGAGGCGCTGATAGCTCGGTGCTCGCTCGGAAAACAAGACACTGTATCTATGCGCCTGAATGAGCCGGATTAGGCAACCTTAGCTCAGGCTGAGGAAGTTATAGCCGCATAATTATCGGCTTTTAAGGTTCAGGCTCAGCTGGCAACTCAACCTTCTTCTCCTCAACGCTACTGGGGTATCTGGAGGTATATCACGGTCATTGCGACGGGTCTAGGCCACGGACAGGGTGTGCACTGTTCATCTTATCACGCCCTGGTCTTTCGACTCTCCTGTCGAATCCTCAACTCGTCGACTCATCGAATGCTGTCCGTCATGAAAGGATAAAGGAGGACCTTGTGGCTAGCAAGGGGCTGTCGGAAATTGGCCTCCGCACTCGGCGCGATCCACCTCCCGCTGTGGACTGTGACAATGGCATGCTGGCAGCTGGACAGATTCTTCAGGAATCAGGGAGAACCGGCATGCAAGCGGGCATGGGCTCATACAGCGTTTCAATTGGGGCGATGGTGCCCGTCACCAGGCAATGACTGGACGCTATCCTCCGTATTTCCGTAGAAATCTGTCGTTCCCCCGTACTCGTATGTATACTCCAGAAACATGACGCCGCATCCGGGGAAATGAGGTCAGTCAGCTTGAGGATTTCCTTCGGTATTCCTTTAGGTAAAAAGAATTCACGGGCAAATGCAAGGGAGGGCGCTCTGCTGATTAACCTGGATTTTGAGTCTGAAGCAAGATCCAAGGGCTTGGGCAGCATGCAGCAAGCCGTCTCAGCGAGTCTTCCTAGTGGTCGATCATATATAGCCCGAGGGGTCCATCTCAACACAGGCCACACTTGCGAATTGGCGGTAAGATCATATCAGCTGCATAGTATAGCCTTGAAGCATTATCTGTCTACTACAAGCTGGCAGGCCTATCCCAGAACAACGCAGGCCATATCTTAAAATCGAGTTGCTCACAGCGTTTGTCATCCTTATCCCCGCTCAGTTCACTAGGGAGTAAGTATCCTGGAGACCCCAAAGGGAGATTCCCCACCGACTTGGCAGGTGGCTGCACCCCTTGTTATGATAGGATACCCTCGGATGATCAGCAGATGTCGCATTAAAGCCTTGATAGGGTCTCGAATCTGCTCGGCTCGTTATCTGAATCTGCCCTCAGGGATGCCCTCCTTGGCCGCGTCACAGCGCACAATATCACGGATCTTATTTGCGACCTTCCGGCTGCCGCGGCCAGCGCCGCAGGTAGCGACAGCAGAGCGCAGGATGCCAAAGCAGCCCCAAGCAGCCCCGAGCCGGAGCAAAGGTACTGTGCCTCCGTTTCACAAGATGACAAGGCACTGGTCGGCGGTCGCATAATGGACAGCTGTCCAGATGCTAGCTTGCAGGGCGCGAGTCGCGCCCAGGCTTCCATTCCAGCCCAGCCCCAGCCCAGCCCCAGGCCCCCCAAGTCCTGACTCCTGCGGCCTGTCCCCTCCGCATTATTCGCTTTCGCATACCCCGTACAGCACGGAGCTTCCTTATCATTCTACGGAGATGTCTGCCTATCTGACGCAGGGCGGACACCAGAGACATGTGCTCGTACCATTTGTAGCCAGCACGCAATGAGCAACAGTCATTCCATCTTCCAGTTGGGGTCTCGTCGCTACCTCAGGTGATTCTCAAATTCATGTAGATGCCGGCCCGACTGCCGAAAGATAGATAGGCAAAATTGCGAATCATGCCTGCTGTTATCACCCCACACTATGTATGGAGTACGGAGAACGGAGGCCAGAGCACAGCCAGCCAACTGAGCTAACCAGCCAGCCAGGCTCAATCCGATATCGTGGGACCGCAGCTATGGAGTCACGACTCACGCAGGTACCAGGCGTGCCCAGCGCACTCGCTAGGTATCGGATAACGGATAACGGGCACAGACAGCAGAGCCCAATTTATTTTCAATCTAACTTAGCGCCGGCGACAGGAGTCGAGCGAGCGAACCGTCGAACCCTGGGGTTCGTGAGATTATTGAGATCCGAAGAATTATCGCGGGAAGCACGGCACTTGCACGCCAGTTCTCTGCGGTTATTTTTCCCGCTTTTTACCGAAGTTTTAGGGATTGCGGGGAGGGCTGGAGAGGAGAGGCGCTTTGCTTTTGACTCGAATTTGGGTGGAGTGGGCACGGCCTGACACTGAATTTTCAGGGAATTGAGCTGTCACGGGCTCCGAAAACGACAACTCAATGGTCAATTATTGCGCCGTCGATGGAATTCCGAGCATGTTGATACTGATGCTCATGATCAACTTTTAAGTTGTTTCTTTTTATCGATGATCGTCGTTGGTTATCTTCATCCCGGCCCGGTCAGAGACTAAACTAAAAGCTGACGCTGCGAAAAATCTACATCGTATACTCCGAATAATGGAGACGATGCAAATAATTGAGTCGCGGAAGCACGCAATACTCATAAACCTCGATCCGATCCAAGTCGAATCGACTATCGCACTACATTACTCCGGACGGTGTAGGAATTTCTCCGCAGAGATGGGATCTACCGTACGCCCCGATTTGTCAGTGTATTGGATCGAATCTCGATCGTTGTAGTCGATGTGACGAAACCTCTCCGCGGCTTCTGGTTGTCACCATGATGGGACTGTAGTAATGACGACTACTACTGTACTCAAAATGTCCGGTCATGCAGTACCTGGTCGGTGCATGCCGGTAGCACAGTGGACGCTGAGGCCGTCATCCAGTCCATGACAGCAATGCACTGCAGCTAGGTACATCAGGCACCGTACTACAGAGTGATAAAGTCCCTTGGGTAGGTACGTTTTCGCTGCAACATGAACTGAGACAAGGTACACCGATAAGAAATGGGCAATGGAACCTTGACACAATAGCCGCTGAGGCGACAAACAAACAAAGGTCAAAGAGCGATAACTGCTATGATCAATAATCAATCCCAATGTTGCTGGTCATGGTCATGTTCTATTGAGTTTTCTCCGCATTCGACGATGATCTCCGGCCAGGATCGAGTGGTTCGCCCGTTTTTCCTATGGAGAATTGAATCCCCACCAAATACATCGACAAAATCCCAGACCGAGTCTCTTAGCAGCATACATATACCGCAAGCGATAGGCAGTCTAGATCCAGGGCTTTGACGCTGTATAGACGCTCATACATCTAGAGAGTAGGAACTCGGCCTATGACCCCGGGTTGCAGCATAGGCCTAATCCGAGTACAGAACGGAGGTACACGTAAGTTCAAAGGTAGATCGCAAATCATCCATTGCGGGGAACGCAAATCCTCTCGAATCCGGATCACCCCAACCCCCAATTTTACCAAATCGATTGCAGAGTTTTCTGGCGTCCGCACACCGATGCGTGTGATGCGATTGTGATCGTTTCAGCCTGGAGATCATCACCGACTGCCTTGCTTAAGCGCCGGCGTGATAGATCCGAGCTTCCTCCGCTGGCCGAAGTCGCTATGTCTGCTGTTGTCGAGAACCCCATGGACAAGCAAAAGGCCCCGATCTCGGGGGTCTGGGGTATGGTGTCATGAAGCTTGTATTTGACAACAATCTGCACAATGGGGATCCTATCGGTACCCCTACCCAAGTCCACCTGGGAGCTGGGCTGTCCTGGGTGTAGGCACAGCTTCAAATCGGCTACACGAGCCATTCACCGCAAGTTGATGGCCAATGAGTGAAGCTATACTTCGGAGACGGGTCTATATATAACCCTTGACACAAACATCATCTAGCCTGCCCCCATCCATCATTCCATACGCCATTCAAACAGCATTCAAACACCGAGCCAAACAGCTCCAACGTCGATATCGGTGTCGTTACACAAAGAGGTCCGTTCTCTTTCATGTACCAATCGACAGGTATTGCAGCCCTAGCGGGGGACCGGGGTGAGGTGATGCAGGTTCGCCAAGGTTGCGCGGAGTATCTATATTTATGCGCACTGTACGCGTTGACGTACTTCTGTGCTACTTTAATGGGACTGCACTGACTCCCAGTTGAGAATTGGCAGCTGTGAGCCGGGGTCCAACGTTAGGCTGGGAGGCCAGTTTGTCAAAGTGTCAGCACCGCAAGCGTCCTTCCCTTGTTGTGTATCCGATGTTGACACGAGTATCGCCAACCCTACAGGATACACCTGCGGCACTGGCTGGGAGAAAGATCCAAGGTCGAGAGATGACGCCAGCTCCTCTATGATGATCACATTGGATAAGAAATGCCGTCTATTATTCCGGGGCCGCGGACGGAGTATTACTGTCCCCCGCCAGGTGTCTGAGATCATCTTGGTCCAACCCTGGTGACCTCAGGATGACCTGATCCGATCTGACTCGTCTACCAAGTAATCCAACCAAGCCGGTTGATAGGAGGAAAGCAAGTCACCCGAGCAGTGAATGATGCCAGTAGCACTGCTACCTCGTTATCAAGCCCCTTCAATTCGCCATCGGCGAGCTGTGATGACCGTAGGCATAGGTCCCCAATCCCTGCGGCGGCTAATAAATGGTGGGGGCAGAATCCGGGGAAGAAGCTGAGATAGCGAGGTGTTTCGACTTTGCTTTGCACGAACCAATAGTTCGATGCACAGGCCGACCTATCGCTTTCCGAAACCTCCTGCTGGCAGGGATACAGGAACTGTGTCCGGGCGCCTTATCTGACACTATGGTGCAATAATGGATGAACAAATGTCCACCCAGTCAGGGCACTGAAACGCCATCCCTGATAGTAGGAGGGGAGCGGCGTCTGCCGTTATCTCAGAAGAAAAGGTAATCAGTTCTTGTTTCAATACCGTATTTTACCCTGTTGCATACCAACATCCACGACTGGCGCCTAAAGCCACGCACCCCCAATCGAGGAAAAGCCCTGGTGAAAATCTCTCCCCACAAGGCACCAAGACCAAAACCATGACCAGCGATCGGGGGATCCACAATATTCTGGAACGGGACCGGGGGAGCTTCGGCCCAATCACATGACGTCGCTGTACCATGCCGATGATATCACTGTCGCAAAGGGAAGCCCGTTCCCCAGCTGTCTTATCAGCCTGGAGTTATGCGGGGCCGTGGACAGTTCCTGATTGAGCAACTGTTGACTCTATTCAGATTCCGGAGACAACGTACGGTGCCTTATGGTACCGGTCAATTTTTCCCTGGGGTCTATTATGGTGATATCGGTCCTTTTGGCTTGCTGACACTGATTGGCGGAATTGAATATTTCCCTGAGTCGACGGCCGCCGGGGACGTAACTCGCCGGCGAAACATTAGAGCTAGCATCAGCCTCTGGCGACCTTTCCAGAACCCCGGTGTCAAGGAATAATCTAGAAGGAGGGGAGCGTGTTCTGGACCTGAATCAGCAGGGTTGTTGCCAAAGTTCCAACTAACCCTGGCTAATAATGGCTCTCTGAATAGGCTGATCCTCGGCAGCGAAGACTTATGATATTATGACGTTCCGAGGTTTGTCCTCCGGCCGTGGAAGCTTTGGAGGCGGCCGTACGTGCGCAAACTTGCGCGATTCGGAGACTTGGACTCCAGACTGGGGAAGGGAATTTGCCCCGGATATTCGCCCCCGGACAAAGTCCGCATCAGAGATAGGAGAAGCGGGTCGATGATACAGACTGCTCTGTACATACGGACTTGGCGCCTCAGCACTGAGCTCGCGCTTGCGTCTTGTATATGTTGTTCAGTGGATGCCTCGCTGTCTACTTCATCGCGGGCAGTTGGCCCGAATAAGCGAACCATATCACCGTGACCCTAGGCCTGTGGGCTTCCGGCGTCTTCCCCGGAGATACCCCGGAGAGCATCCGAGAACAGATAATGGATCTGATTGTCAAGCGGGAAAACATTCTCCAGAAATCCACAGCTATCTTCACCCTTTGGAGAAATCATCCCCGCACTTAGAAAGATTGACAAGCTGATCTACTCCCCAGGAAAACTGTCTTGTGAGAATGCTTGTAGCCTTTAGCAGGCCGTGCTGAAGCTCCTGACTAGCTGCTCTTAGTGAGGTACTAGTCTGCATATACCATGCACTATTCGACCGGGGGTGGTGAAGAGCTTGGTGAGATACTCCGAGATTCCGGCGACGCACCGATAAAGTTGATCGACCATTTTCGATGTCCCTTTGACCTGTTCGAACCGACAATTGTCTGGACAATTGCATCTGAGTGCCATAGTCTGAAAATTGGGCTTTGGTCGAGCCAGGCCGACAATCGAGCTTGCGATGGTCATGAACTCGTGATGCAAGAGCGTCTTCCCTCTTCACATGCCCTGTCTCATATCGATGGCATGATCCCGGTTTGAGGTAGCATCCATCCCCAGGTACTCCGCACATGCTGGCCAGGTCACAACCCGTCCCGCCAGTCCGCAGCTTTAGCTTCCGTTTGTGTAAATGAAACGTTGTCTGCAAATATATCCCTGACGACCAGAGTATGGAATGATGCATCGCTTGATACAACGACTTTCAAGGGGTTTGGGAAGCATGGAATGCAGCTGTGGGGCAACGACGATTGACCGAATGAGTATATCCTCAAGAGGGCAATGGCTAAAAAGGGGAAGGTTTGATGATGGCGTCATGCTAAGATGTGCAGCTAACGTTAGCTAACCAAGAAGTCGAGACATGGTCCTGCCTTAGCGGCATACGCGGCCGTGTTTGAGATGCCTATCTCCCGCGGCTGGGGCCTGGATCACAGCACTCCGGGAGAACCGCTGGAGACTTGGACAGCTTGTATGAGTTATTTTGCAAGGCAATAACAGTAATGGCATGCAAAACGGGGTCCAGAGTCAAAGAGTTCCGTCAATTGCCCGTTGTCTATAAGGTGCAGCGCAGGAGTCAAAGCGAAAGTCACCAAAGGTGGACTTGGATCGATAGGCATCTCGACCGCTGCAATGCAGAATTGACAGGCAATCGGATCGGAAGGAACCGGGACAATGTCGGGGCTGGCAGGGGTGCGACTCAGTGGTGTGATTGCGGAGAAAGCACTCTGCTTACCTAACTTCTCCCCCTCCCCAAAAAGTGTCTCGGTGAAGTTCTCCCGGACATTATCCGCCCTGGAGCTCCTCCACTCCTCCAGTCTCCATGAATTTCCTGGAGGGGTGGAAGTGCCGCGGGCCCGGCCAGAATTTCCCTCGGTATCGCCGTCCCGAAACCTCGCCCTTTGCCAGTGCCGACTCTGTCCCGAATCCCGTGGTGGCCTGAGCTCGCCGCAGAGGGAAACTCAGCCGGCGTTATCTTCACCATTTCGACCAGGGGGCGAGGCTAGAGGGTCGACAACCCCGGTTGTTTGCCCGTGATAATTGTCATCCTGGGGTCCTTCCAAGGTTCACATCGGGATTACTCCTTTGGGAAGTCGTGTAACTATCCGCTCTGCGATATCTTACGGCCCGGCTATACCTCGGCTGGCTCTTTACCATATCGCCTCTCCTACGGGGTGCTTGAAGATATGGCGCATGTGGGCGGGATCCATCACAAAAAGCCGTTTCAACTGTTCGGAAGTTCCTTGGAAGTCCTGGGGTTGAGCGCGGCTGCTGGCCTCTTCTTCTGGTGAAGAATTTTCTCCCCGGGTCAGGCTGAGACCTGCAGGCTGCATTTCCAAGGTTGATATGGGTCTCTGACTCTGTGGATTTCGCATCTGAGATAGCGGTGAACAGAAAACTCAGTTGGCTCCAGCCTCCAGCCAGATCTCAAAGTCAAAATAATGGCGTGCAGCTCTTGGCTTTGCTCGCAAAGGACCCCGGTTCTTAGGACATTCGGGGCGCAGACAAGAGACTTCTTCTGGCTCTGATGTCAGAAGAAAGACAGCCACCATCACGCGTCCAACTAGGACCTGAAGGCACATATTCTCTTCGCTTCGAACGCTGTAATCCAAGCGTGAGGTGTTGGGCTTGAGTAGCTATCAGCCTGTCAAGTGTCAACAACAACGGCTATTCCACAGTTTTTTAGGATAAGCCATGTCGCGGTTCCTGAACCACACCACCACCGATCTTATCTATCGGTTTCCTTTTCTCACCCGGACGGCACCCTCGCGATCACATCCTAGATACTAAGTACAAACACAATTCCAGGATCACTTCTGTGAGGTAAGATTCAGCAAAGCAGAAGAGATGGGGCGTGAAAGGAGATGGATGGCGGTTTTCTTTCACCTCCAAGGTCTTTCGTCATATAACCGCATTGGGCGATGCTGATGATGTCGCGCACGGAATTCTGCCGCGTCCTGCCGCCTAGAAATGCTCGGGGCCGATGCCAAAAAAAGTTCCTCTTCATGCTTTCAGTGCCATAGAGACTCACTCTTCTTTGCCCTTGGCTTCAATTGTAATCGCTGCTCTAGGTTGAACAATCGTTGCTCTATAGTCCCTGCAACAGGCTTGATTTCCACTTCACCTTCTGACTGAGCCTTCGAAAATTCCTCTTTCGTTATGGCGCCCCCGCGCCAGCGGACTACAGCCGTTCAGGACGACTCGCGATCGGAAGCCTCCAGTACAACAACGAGGGAACTAAAGGCTGCAGCAACTAAAAGCAGAAAAGGTGCGAATGGTGTCACAACGACCACTGTTTCTCGAGAGGTCAAGGTCACTACAAATGTCACCAGCGCCCCCGCTACACAAGGCGAGCAACCTGACCTCCCAGGAGTACGTGTTGGACCGGCTGAGAAGGCCTCCTCTTTTCCAGATTCATCATATTCTCCTGCTCATATATATTATCAACACATCCATTGCTCTTGTTCATCGTCACTAACCAGATTTCTGCGTTTAGATCCCTTGGTCCGAAATGCCTCTCGACTTCCTCCACTCCTACCGACACGCCTACAAATTGAACTGTCCTAGCGCGCACTCCAGCGAATATTCGCATAGCCTTCTTTCAAGGGGGATTGGTCTCCTATCACCCACAGCCATTGCTGCACAACGAGCTCAAAGCCATGGTTCTCAACAGACGAACGGCTCGTCAAGACAACACCATAGCCGAAGCCGCCCCAATGGCATCGGCGGAGGTCCCCATAATCCCTCGTACAAGAAATCCAACACCCACGGCGGAAAAAGCGTATTGGACAATATCGTGGGTCAGGATCGGGTGGCGAAAACTCAACTGGCCACGGCCGTTCGCAAACACTTTAACAGCGCCGGTCTGGTGGAACAGGAAGCCATCGCACGATTCCTTTACAAAGTTCGCGAAGAAGGCCGAGGACGACACTTCCGACTGAAATTCCAACCTTGACCAAACTTGCACATGTACTCTGGATTCTGCGAAATTCTTCATCTTCAGCTCGGTCCGGCGTTTGTGATGCCCATCTGTACAAAACATGAAACCTTGCATTAGCTGTGGGTGCTCGGTTGGGGGATTATCTGGTTTTGACTGCATACCATTATTGCTATTTCTTTCTATGATACCCAATACCCAATCTTGGTTCCGGTGCTCGTCGACTTCTTTTCTTTCTTTTGTTTCACTCATTTTCTGCCTTGCTGGTGCATTCTAACTTGGGTCTACACCTCGGCGTCTCGAAGAAGGTCCCAGTCACGGTTTACAATCTCAAATAATTGATTTATCAATCAGCTACATTTTCCTGGTTACCTAGTCCTGGCGCTTTTCTTTCGTTGTCATAGACTATATCCTGTTCGACTCGTCCTGCACTTACTACAATACATGCAACTGGAATTCTTTCCTCTTCCTTTTGCGCTTGCGAGATAGTACTATATCGCTAAGCCGCTGCTACGAAGTAGCTTTACAATAACCTGGTCCGCATTACAGGAACTGGCTGTTGCCCTATTACCTCCTTGCCTACCCACTTGGTATATACTAGCATGGGCCTGTCGCTATGTGTGGGAGGCCATACCAAATTTCAGCTAGTATTTGTTCACGATGTCATGTCTTAGATTCGACCGCAACTCCTTAGTAACTACTGCTGTCTTACTCACCTCTATCCAACAAGGCTAGCCTCAGGGCCGACTGACTTCTTGGGGGATACGTGTTCAATAGAAGGTACCCGCTTATGTATTTCTCCGATTGTGCAGTGCAGATGCAAGGTATATTAGGGTTAGTTTCATTGATATGTATGAACACGGTCTGGCCAAACGGCAAAGCCCACTGGTCGTTGTCGGTCCCAATCAATTACTATTACTGGCAGGAGCATGAGGCAGTAGAATGAGATGAAGGAATAATTTTATGTACAGTGTATAATGTAGGTAATTCGATGCCAACCAACCGAGCCAACCACCAACCAACCTTATAAGTAAGTAGTATCCATCCGGTCCCATGCGAACTGTTCCGTCGGTAAATGCTGAAAGAAGTTGAAGTCGAACGGGAAGAAGAAGAGGGGAAGGAAGAAAGCGAAAGACAGAACTAGAACGGTCTTCTTCAAGAAGGGGAATAAAACAACATACTGCTGGAAGAGGGTTGAAAGTTGGGAAATGTAGACAGATGAAGTAAGTACGTAAGCTTACTTGAAATTCAACTCAAAAAGGGCGGAGAGCAAAAGGGGGATATAAGAAAGAATAGTTTGCTGGGAAGGAGGGAGGTCCGTTCGAGACGGACAGACGAAGATAAGAAGAGAAATACACCTCCGAGCCCGAACCTAGACACCGTGCCGAATCGTGACTGTGAATATGACCGTGACTTAACTGAACACCCGTACGGAGTTATCCGCGCACCCTGTTGCAATGACACACCGGAATGAAGGCTTAGCGGCATCGTTTTTACCCGCATTCTCTTCCGGGTTGTCGTTGTTAGGGCTAGGTGCCCATCTGATGCAGCTGACAAAGTGCTCGTGAGCGCCGGTGATCGTCTTGTATAGCCTTCCTTCTTGAGACAAATCCCAGCATCGTATTGTTTTATCATCGGAGACACTGAATAGAAATTTCCCACCGGGATGAAATACCAGGCCTCGGACCCAGTTGTCGTGGCCGTGCAGAGTCTTTATCAGCTTCCCTCGCGCCTCCCAGAGTTTGATGGTTTTATCTCTGCCCCCTGTGGCAATAAACTCACAGGAGCTTGTTGCTGGAGGTGGTTTTTTGAGTCCAGCTAAGGTAGCTAGATGCCCGTAACTCGCTGGAGGCGCAAATACACAGGTCTCGACAAAGTGTTCGTGGCCTAATAATGTGGCCTTTGGTTCTGCTGACGAAACCTCCCACACCGTGACTATTTGCTCTCGACCGCCAGATACAAGCCACTTCCCGTCGAATGAAGGCGACACATCTCGGATCCATGAGTCTGACCCTGATTTGATCACCTTCACACAAAATCCTGTTGAGACATCCCACATCCGCAGCGTTCCGTCTCGACTGGCGGAGACCAGGTGATTCTCGTTGGACGTCAAAAAGCGCACCGATGATACCGAGTGGTCATGGCCGGATAACGTTCGAATGTTAGCATAATCCTTGCTAGGGTCCCATAACTTGACTGTGAGATCACTAGAGCAGGATGCAAGTATGGTGTTTCCTTTTTGCCCGCCATAATCAAGTCCAGAGACACCTCTTGTATGCCCCTTCAGGGTCCGCTCTATTTCCCCTAGTTCCCAGTCCCATATCTTTATCGTGCAATCTTCGGAGCCGGAAGCGAGCGATGTGAACACCGGGTGGAATGCAACACATGTGACGGCGTCTCGATGCGAGTTCAATGTATGCGTAGGTGAGGGTTTAGGGATCCAATTGATTGGGTCTTGGTTCTTCGCACGGGCCACTGACGGTGAGGCTTCAAGTTCGGCTTGGAGGTTGCGGACTTCGGCCTCTAAATCATTTATCTGCACTCCCAGTCAATGGTCTCGTCGAAGCAACATAATCGCAGGCTTCCAGTCCGTACTCTTCGTTGCAGTCGGGCAATGCCGGTCCATTTCTTCTCTAATACCCCCTCAAATTTCTTGCATGTGGCCTCATTGTAGCTATCGTCGAATTGAAGCTCTTCGCGTAGCGTTTCGGCAGTCTGGGGCGCATTTATCACGGATAGGTAGGCGAGCATGGCCTTATGCCTGATTGCGCATCATCAGCAAGGTCCCTGGTACAGTATGAGAAGTGAGATGCTTACAGCGCCTCCGCTTGCGGAGCTGTCAATATTTGGCTCATTGTTGTTGTGTTCGCGAAAGTTGGGGAGTCGGATATAAAAGTAGGTCAATGTTTAAAGGCAGCGGAGGCCGCGCGTATTCACGGTAGAACAACTAGGCCAGCAGTGTTCATAATCAACAGCACAAAGAGTCATCAAGACGTAGAAAGGACATGAGATGCAGCTGGGGGTTAAGACCAGGGCACAAGCAAACGCCGCGGAGAGCCCCTCAGACCGAGCGGTGGCAGGCCACGTGACGTAAATACGGCAGCAAGCCACCGCCTTCAGGGTTCGTTGGGTATCACCACGCGCTCTAGTATGGGCAGTCGCAGGGCTTATAGCAAAGGTTATTATGGTCTAAATCGTACTATAGCTGCAGTTAAGCAATCTGGACGCTGGGGGTTATCGCAGCAGCTGAGATCTAAGATTAATTGTCCTTAATTTGATAATCAGCCCTAAGTCACGTCTTCCCCTCATTTGCTCATCTCATCGCATTTCGCAGTCGGACTTCATCCAGTCTGATTGACTCCGAGCCTCCCATCCTTGATCCGCTCGCTTCTTAACCACTCTCATCCCCGCCCAAAGGCTGTTTGCTCTGGATGCTGTTTGAATCCAACCATGGCCACTGACTCGCTCGTCCTCATCTCGGCCCTTGTAGTTGATGCAGCCGCCCGCTTCGATTAGGCATGTCGGCTAGCGAGTCTATTTTGGTCTCGGACGAAGAAAAAGCAAAAACGGTCCAGAAAGGCCGCGTGTATCGGCTTGTTTTGCGTCAACAACATCAGCGTCAAGAGGTAATGAGCTGGCCCTTCCTTCGCACTGCTCTCCGTCAACGTTCTTCCATATCCAAAGATGTTGCCCCGCATGGTTAGGCAATGGATAATGGCATCGCAACCATGTCGGAGCAGCCTCTATGCTCGCTGTCCGCAGACTAAGATTGTGAAAGCAGGATCGCTTGACCACTTTTCCAAACCCATATCGCATCTCAGTACCTGCTCCTGAGTGCTTCTAGTGTCAAGCCAGAACTCCGCGAGTGAATAACGGCTGTTTGGCATCGGATAGAATGGCGCAAGACGAGAGCTCGAGGGTACTTTGCGCCAATGCGTCAGATGTTGCGCCAAAGGTCAATTCAAGGCCGAATTCCACAACAGCGGTTCCGTCCTTGTCGAATGATAGCGCTTCCTCGCGCTCAACACCATCATGTTTGTCATTGCGTACTATGTGGGCATCGGGAATTATCGGTAGTGGTATTTTGGAAGAAGACGATACGGGGGCCCTTGTCTTACCCCCAGACCATGCCATCCGACGGCCTGTCCGTTCTCCCTCCCCACCGTCTTCTCCCCTTTCACACCAACAGCAGATATATATCTGCCTATTTCACATCCTTGATTGTCATGATACATTCGGCGACTTTGAGCAATGGAAGACACATGTCTTAAGCCACTTTCGTACGCATGAGCCACCGGACACAGCCCGATGTCCTTTGTGTCCCGCGGAGCGGTTCACCAGCACCCCTCATCAAAGAGCCTGGGATCTTATGCTGAAGCATGTGGATGTAGCCCACTATCAACAGGGTCAAAGTCTCGCAGGAAGTCGGCCCGATTTCGAACTCATGCGCTATCTTTATAACCAAAGAGTGATCAGCGTTGATCAGTTCAAGGCGATGCAGCTTGCACCCCAGCCATCCAGCCCAGCATATCATCGGCGGCAGGACACAGTCCGTGCGAGTGTCGGTTCATCGGATGAACCATACTGCGTCCCATATAGCCGACGACGAGAGGACAGGCTGCGGGGACAGCGACGAGGTTTCAATGTCTCGTAGCCAATGCGGACCTGTTGTCGACTCTCATGCTTTGCTCCATCGTCGTTGCTTTCAACAAAATATATCCATTATTTAACCTTCTGTAGGCGACGCAGACAGTGAGATTAATGGTCGACGGTTCGGGGGGGTCGACAACCCGGTTTTCATGCGGCTCAGATGTTATGTATGATTTAGCGGATTCTTTTCTGGGATGCTCACGACTTATGCCTGTATTATGACGAAGTGTTCGATCTGGATAGCAAGGGAAAGGGGAGAGATCAGTGGGTTATCAATCCCGAATCATCCCTTGCGAGTTGAGACGTCAACCCGAACAGCCAAAACTCGGTAAAGTGCAATATGGACGTATCCCATTACCCCGCAGCACTCGTATTCGTCTACTCTCGACTGGTTCCTGGATCAAATCATCCATCGACTCGATGTGGTGAGAAAACATGTCTCTTGTGGCTGGGCCGCGCTCAGCCTTGCATTGCGCTGCATCTCAGCATCGAGGGTGGATGTGACGCATCGAACCTGATGTTACTGTCAAGGATCGGTGTATAACCCAAATACATACACCTGAAAGGTTCTCAGGAACAATTCATTGATTGGCTTTGATTTTGGCTGTTATAATTAGGGTAGTACATCGTCTCTGCCTTGGAGAGAAAGTGACGCAGAATATATAGTTCAACACTTCCATAATGTATGCGGCGTAGTCACTGCCGCATAACGTCTCGGGAAATAGATGTAGAGTAAATATCTAGGTGATTGATATTCTGATAATCAGCTGCTCCCTGAGTTACCAAAAGAAAGGATTCAAATGAACATATTAGCTTGGTGATTCTGTACGTAATGAGGGACATGACGGGGGAACAAACAGGACAAACATGCTCGCTCCACATCCGATGGATGTTGCAAAAGGCGCCCAGCCCAGCAGCTTGAAAGCCAGCGTAACTGTCACCATCCGACGTATCTGCAAACTCTCGACGTTGAAATATTCATTGCAGTCTGCGGTGTCTTAGTCGCTGGCCTTGCTGCACTTCAGGGACTACCATCCGAGCATACCTACTGCTCCAACAAACGGCATATTCCCCTCGTTTCTCCCCACGCCTCGAAGCTGAACGGCAGCCACATCGAAACAATGGAGCGATTATCGATCAATGACCCTCCGAATGCTGCTCCGCATGGGAACCCGCCCCAGAGATTACCTCCGCAGGGCAACCTGGGGCCGTTGGCACATGGACCGATGACACACGGGCCGCCTCAACTACCACCACAGATGTTCACAACAGCGGCGCAATTGTTAGACTTGACAGATAGTCTGTGTACCGTTTCCGACTCTGTACTTATGGGACTGACCTCTTCCAGAGAAGCTAGTTCTAGTCCTGCGAGACGGGAGAAAGTTGATTGGAGTATTGAGGACATGGGACCAGTTCGGTATGGGAGCCTGGATAGGCGCGCGCCGTCTCTCATCTTCGGCATACGTTAACACCTGACCTTATCGTTCACAGCGAACCTCGTTCTCCAAGATACGATAGAGCGGATGTATGCAGGGAACCTATACACGGATATTGACCGGGGAGTGTTCCTCGTTCGCGGAGAGAACGTGCTGCTGCTGGGAGAAATCGTATGGCCACCAGTGCTCCCATTTGCTGTCATTACGGCTTAGTATGCTAACCAGTTTGCTTTCCTACCCAAAGGACCTCGACAAGGAAGACGACATTCCGCCAAACCTCATAAAAGCGCCATTCAAGGAAGTCTTTGACCTGAAGAAAAAGGAAGACAACGAACGAAAGTCCAGCGATAAGAAGCGGAATAACAAGCTACAAGGGCTCGGATTCGAGGCCGAACATAGTGGGGAGATCCTCTTCTAGATGGAAAGACACCGACGTCCAAATTGTTGCCTTTTACCTCCGCCGAACGGTTGGTGTCAATTCATGCGGCTCGCCTCGAATGGTGCCTATGGATGGATATGATTCTCAAGCTTCTGTTGGAACCCAATGGGCCGAACCACAGACTGCTGGGCTTCTGCGATGGCCGGACCAGGTAGTTCATTCTTGATGCTGTGCTATCGCCGGACACTGCACCTGGGCACTCCGCATCGCATCATGAGACTGCGAATTTAAGGATGAGATGTATTATGACGAGATGGGTTACGGTCCTTTGAGAAATAGGGTGAAAGTGCAGTCTACGGGTATAGCCCGTGAATAGAGATTAGATGAATGCGCGATGATATGACGCCAATACAACCCGCTTTTGGTGTTTGGCTCAATGTATGAACTGGCGGTGTTGCGACGGAAGCCTTGATGCCTGAACGACCTCTGTGAGACAACGATAACTGGCGACCAATTGTGCCTAACATTCCAAAACCAACCAAATGCGATATGCAGCAATCTACTCCGTACCCTAGTATAATCGAGGAGAAAACCGCTTATTCCGTCACTCTGGTAGATCTCGCAGCCCTCCGTAGTGACTTATCGCCCGCTATCGATACCGCCGCCAAGAGTCTGTACCTTTTTTTTTCGACCACAAAAAAGTCTCCGCAATCCTTGCAAACTTCTTCCTCGCTCGCCGCTTCTTTGCCCTGTCAACCCTAGGTCTCCTGAAACCGGCTTCTCAATTTGCCTGTCGGTCGATCCGCTCATCATGGCGACCCTGGCCGAGAAGCTCGAGAGGATCAAGTCCCCCAAACTGCAGAACCAGCACCATGTCAGTGCCTGCCCGCCGGAGCCTATCTGACACTGCTAACAACGCTTTCTAGACCGCTGTGGTGCTGAATGCTGTAGAAGACACACTACGGGACCAAAAAGCAGATTTCTCACCCACTGCCTATTTCGCCGCGCTTCTAGCCCTTCTCTCACAGTCGCTGTCTGCCGCCCAAGGCATCGTTAATAAAGATCTAGCGACCTCTGTTGTCTACCTTCTCGATATCACCACAAACTATGTCCCCGCGCCGATCCTTCAAGCCAAATTCTCCCAGATCCTCACCAGCCTTGCGCCCGCTCTTTCACTCCCAGAAGTTGACGCTCCCCTTCTCCGACCATCTATTGGCTGCCTTGAGTCGCTCCTCATTGCACAGGATGCAGCGGCGTGGAATCTCCCCCATACACAGGTCGGTCCCCGGCGGGCCATTGCCGGACTACTGAGCTTGTCCGTGGACCACCGTCCGAAGGTGCGCAAGGGAGCACAGGATGCATTGATCAAGGTTCTCAAGAACCCCCCGCCTAGCCCCTCTCTCGACCATCCGGCTGCAGATATGTGCGCGGAATCGGCGTTGAAAACCCTTAGCGATAGCATTGCCGCCGCATCGAAGCAGAAGCGCGGGCGCAACGATCCCCACCATCGAGAGAACCACGACCCCCTCGTAATCCACTCCCTGCAGTTGGTAAAGACGGTTGCGGTTGCCTCGGGCGGCTGGCCGAGCAAGAAGATCGAACCGCTGTGTGAGTTGTTGATGAACGCATCCCGGTCGACCAACGAGTACATCACCATGGGCGCTTTCGAGGTCTTCGAGGTTATTTTCTCCAGCATGGCCAACGAGTTCACATCGTCGAAACTTCCCCGTCTTCTTGAGGCGATCTCCGAGTTGAAGCCTGCCCAGAACGACTCACAACTCCTTCCTCCGTGGATTGCTGTGCTGTCCCGCGGTTACGACGTCTCTGCACAGGTCGCCCCCGAAGATACTTTCGAAAAATTACCCGAACTTTTCAACATGATCTCCAGCTACCTTGCGTCCCCGTCGAGCAACATCCGAGTTTCAGCTTCCGAGTGCCTGGTTTCGTTTGTCGCCAACTGCATTCCGGCTAACGTCATTATCGAGCCTTCCGTCTACGATGAGAAGACTTTGGAGAAGCTTGCAAAGGCAACTAAAGATCTGCTATCCGTGAAGTATCAGGCTGCGTGGATGGAGGTTTTCAACGTCTGCGCTGCCATGTTTGAGAGCTTCAAGTGGCAGTCAAGCCCGTTCCTCGATGATGTCATCCGCACCGTTGGAGAACTTCGCAGCAACGAAGCCTTCCAGGGAAAGAAGGAGGCAGACAATGTCCTTGGTGCCGCGATTGAAGCCATGGGCCCTGAGGCTGTTTTGGAGATCCTGCCTCTCAACCTGATTGAGCAGAAAGCGGGCCAGCCAGGCCGAGTGTGGTTCCTCCCGATCCTCCGCGACAGTGTCACCAACACAAACTTGCGCCATTTCCGTTCCGAATTCGTGCCTCTCAGCGAGGCTCTCTATCAGCGAGTCATGGAGTACGCCTCTGCGGAGAAGACTGTGGAGGTGAAGATCTTCGAGACTCTTGTCCAGCAAACCTGGGCCATCCTCCCTGGATACTGCGAGCTTCCGCTTGACCTAACCGAATCCTTCGACCAAAGCTTTGCGGAGCTGCTGTCTAACATTTTGTACAAGCAGACCGAGTTGCGAGTGGATATTTGCCGGGCTCTCCAGAACCTCGTCGAGTCGAACCAGGCCATCCTGTCCATTGAGTCCGAAGGCGATGATCTGATTCTGCAGCGCAGAATCACGAAGGAGGCGGCCAGGAAGAACATTGCTCATTTGGCCGGCTTTGCCAGCAACCTCTTGGCGGTTCTTTTCAACGTGTACAGCCAGACTCTGCCGCATTACCGCGGTTTCATTTTGCAATGTATCAACGCTTATTTGAGCATTGCGCCTGAGAACGTCAGTACTCTGATTATGCCGCATCTTTGATCTAGACTAACTCGGTCCAGGAACTCAACGAAACATTCGAACGTGTAACCCAAATGCTCGAATCCTCGGTGACCTCAGAGCAGGAAGCAGCCAAGCAGGACAATCAGGCTGGAAAGTCCAAAGACAAGATGCCGCCAACCTCTCACACACTTATCGATCTTGTCATCGCCATGTCAATCTACCTGCCCCGCTCGAGTTTCGCTACGCTCTTCGCCCTTGCGGCTGCAGTTTTGAACGGCGGCACTAGTGATCAACAGCTCATCAAGAAGGCCTACAAGTTGATTCCCCGCTTAGCCTCCACGGAAACAGGAGCTGCCGCTCTTAGGGAACGGAATGCAGAGCTCCAAAGCCTCATGCTTGCTACGGCTGACAAGACACCCGCATCCGCGCGCCGGGATCGGATGCTCGCTATCCACGAACTCGTCTCACATCTTCCAACATCCGATCTCCACTTCGTTCCTTCGATCCTATCTGAGGTTGTACTGGGCTGCAAAGAGAGTAACGAAAAGGCCCGTACCGCTTCTTTCGACATGCTCATCCACCTTGCAAAGCGCACCATCGACCCTGAGCTGAACCCACCAGGCACCACGATCCGCAACTCTCTTGTCCCCCATATGCCCGACAACGCCCCCGATGCACCTGCTACGCTCGAAGAATTCTTCACAATGGTATCTGCTGGTCTTGCCGGTAGTTCGCCTCACATGGTTGCCGCTTCGGTCACCGCCCTGTCGCGACTCTTTTTCGACTACCACAAGGAGCTTCAGTCTTCCATGCGGTTGGATCTCGTCCAGACCGTGGAGCTCTTCCTCACCAGCAACAACCGCGAGATTGTCCGATCCGTGCTTGGTTTCGTCAAAGTGGCCGTTGTTGTACTCTCTGACGAGGAGCTGCGTCCACGCCTGAACACCATGGTGCCTAACCTCATGGTATGGAGCAAAGAGCACAAGGGCCGTCTTAAGAGCAAGGTAAAGGGTATCCTGGACCGACTGATCCGCCGCTTCGGAGCCGCCCCGCTTGAGGAGTTAGTCGGGGAAGCAGACCGCAAGCTTGTAGTCAATATCCGCAAGCTCCGCGAGCGCCGCAAGAAGAAGAAGAAGGAAGGCGAAGCCGGTGAAGACGAGGACGAGGACGAAGGCCAAGGCGGTGCGGCAGCTGAAAAGAATACCAAATCCTTTGGTAACGCCTTTGACAAGGCTGTCTACGACTCAGACTTCTCCGACTTCGATGACGATGCCAGCGAAATCAGCGTTGACGACGAAGGTACCACGCACGTCCAGAAGGGAGGGCGCAAGGCCCAAGGCCGTAAGGGTAAACAGAGCGAGCAGTACATCCGCGAACTATCGCCTGAAGATAATCCTCTCGATCTGCTCGCCCCCGACGCGCTCGCCAACATTTCCACCACAAAGCCAAGCGTGCGCTTCCTCAACACGGGCCCTGGATCGCGTCGCAAGCGCTCCGCCAAGGTTGGTCCTGACGGCCGCCTGCTCCTAGGTGGCGACGACAACGCCGAAGACGTTGACATGGCCGGCGCGGAGGGTGACAACGGCGAGAGTGGCATCAACGCGTATGTCCAAGCCGTTGCTGGACCAGACGCCATCCGCCGCGGCCAGCGCGGAAAGATCAAGATGGCGCAGGCGCAGAAGAAGAAGTCCCAGCGTGGCGATGAGATGGACGTCGACGATGAAGGTGACAAAGCCGCTTCCGGCAACCGCCAGTCCTCTTCCCAGTCTGGACGGGGAGGACCAGGCCGCGGCAATGGTCGTGGAGGCAGTCAACCTCCCGGCCGTCGCGGTCTCGGTATGCCCAAGACACATGGTCCCAGCGGGATTCAGAAGCGACGGAACCCCCGCGGCGGACAGAGCGGGCGAGGCGGGATCCGAGTTGGTAGGGGACGAGGGCGGAGGTAATCACGGCCATTTGATACGACCCGAACAAAACTATTCAATGTAACGGCTAGAAAATTATGAACATGCGTCATTTACCTTTTTGTTTCTCATCTCTCCTTGTCACTTATGAATACTCTCTTCGTGTTTGTCGTTAGGCTAGATTAGTCTAGGTTGGTATGTCTATACCCTCTATTCATTCCTCGATTTCCAACCCATCTTTCCATATTTGGACCCGCACATGTAGCTACCCAAGCCATCTACTCCGTAGGCTATTGGAGTAAATGCAGATGCAATTGACAATCAACTCAGAGATAATTACGTACCAGTAACCCCCCAACGTCGCACAGCAATCCAGAGCGTAGCACCGCCGAGCCCTACCACCCTTGCCAGCCTCCCGTATATGAAGCCCAGACTTGACCCAACCCCTGCCTGCCACCTTCCAGCCCAGCCCAGACCGGCCGGACAAGCGATGGCTAATGCCAACCCCATCCATGCCAAGTACTCAACGACAGGCTTTGAGCTCGTCATCCAGTGCAAGGAAGCCACAGCGCAGCTGTGATCTGAATCTTCACGGTACTGATCGACGGCTAGGGCCAGCCTTGCTGATTACTCTTACATAATGGAATCTGAATGGGAGGTCAGGTGAGGTGAGAGGTGTTCTGGCTCTGCCAGGCTGTCCATGCTCGTCGGTATGGGTTATTTCTTGGCGGTATCGCGTTGGCGTTGGCATTGACGCTTGCATGAAATCTGCACTCAGTGTGGATAGGTATGGTTGTTCTCGTCTGGTGCTGGGTAGCCTTGGTGGACGTGATGAGTATCTATTTTGAAGAGATTACAGGATACAGCAACAAGAGCGGAAGTTGAGTAAATATGGATGATTGAAAGAGACTAATAACAAGACCAACCCGGGTATCAATTCTTGAGAGGTGTAGGTTGGTACAGTACAAGGATAAACATGGATGTGAACTGAGCAGGGCTGAAGATCTTCTAATAGCGTGGCCCAGTGCTCGTTCGAGGGGATAGTGATGACAATGAGTCGAAATAGAACCCAGAAAAGCCCACGCGCCGTTGAACCAAAATTCCGACTCCAAGTCAAATGTGCCGCTTCAAAGTCAAAGTATAGAGAAGAAAGAGGAATAGAAAAAGAGAAGAAAGCACCCAGTAGTCGTTCCACGTATCCCAACATTGGTATCATGCTGCATTAAACGATTTAGTTCGGAAAGAAGGCTCACGCTGGAAGAAAAGGCAGAAGGCAGATGTCGTGAAATGGGAGCAGCTGGTTAGGGTTACCCAGACAAACGGGCCTTGCCTAGCCATAGTTGCCACCATCGGGAGACGCCGAGGACAGCTGCTCGGCCGTCGTCTTTTCGTTCCGTGCCGTCGGGGTTGCCGAGGATCATGGCGAAGACCCAAAAGAATGCGGCGATCCATGCGAGAAGGAGCAGGCCGAGCGACGTGAGTGACGACAGAAGAAGCACCATAATCAGGCCACCGATAGAGTAGTCTTCGCCGTAGCCGTTGACAGACGATTGCTCACCCTCATTATTCACCGACTGCGGCCGCAGCCTGATTAACCGCTCATGGATGTGTAATTGCGGGACCAGGAGATCGCACAACTGGGTGCGGAACGAGGTCTTTCGCATATATGACACGCAGGAGCAGAGCCGCAGAGGAGATATGAAGAGAGTGAAGAGTAGTCCAAAGACTGTGTAGATGGAAGCGACGAGGGAGAAAATGGGTATGGGAAGCGACATCCGAAACTGCGGTTCGGCGGTTAGTCCCGCACGCTAAAGCGCCCAATGACAAAGAAACTGACAGATCAACTCACCAGCATGAGCACGGCATCCTCGCTGTCGTCTGAAAGAAAATCACCATCTTGAATTTCTCTTTTCGGGACGCGAGCGACACCAGGATTTCGATCCTCCCCCGACATGTATGATGAATGGTCGGTCCAAGTCCCTCGGACACGGTCTTCTTTGCGCGCGGCCCCAGTGCCGTAGGAGGCCAGTATGGGGTTGCCTTCGAGATAGGCCACGGGTACAGACGTCACTGAAGCCACCGTAGGTTCACGATCGGTATGGGGTAGACGTTTCACAGACGGCTGGAGGGAATGGCGATTGGATTGAGGGTAAGAGGAGTCCCACGAATCGGAGGGATAAGGTCTCGAGGTGGAAGTGTGGACGGAGGCTCTTTCCGACGAGGGAAAGTCAATGATCACGTCTTGGTTGGCGCCGCTGTGTCGCTGTGATGAGGGCTGCGTCTCCGCAGGTAGATAAGCCGTGGGAGGAGCGGCTGGACGGGCCTCAGCATCGGAGAGGTATGCAGTCACAATCTGAGGTTGGTCCTGGTAGTAGGTGTGCGATTGGGACATGTCCGGTTGCCTCATAGCGGGCAGTCGAGGTCAAGGAAGAAGGGATAGCGACAGTTGAGAGTCGGTGGAGCAAACAAGGGCGCAACGGAGATCTGCCCTTTAAAAAATGCGACGGCACGCCTAAGTGGTACAAGCAGTGCACAGTGAGAGCACCCGGAAGCAGTTCACTGCATGGTTCTGGGCGCAAGGGAGATTATTTTTCCTTTGCCTGATAATCGATAACCAGACGGCTAGCGGGCGGGAGGCGAAGGAGGGGGGCGTGGTCAGCCAGAAAGCTAGGGAGCTAGGGGAGGGGGGAGGGCCGGAGAGACGGAGAGGGGGATAAGGGAGCGGAGGAGGGAGGAGAGGAGAGGAGAAAGAGCAAGATTTATAAGGCCATGAGGGTCAGCCAGGAAGGTTACAGAAAACCCAAGAGAAGGACGCGAAAACCAAGAGAAGACCCAGACGAGAGCGTCGTCTGTCGAGAGCAATATGGGACTCTGCCAAGCTGCGCCGAGCCTTGGCTGAGCGTCGGCCGTCCTCGGTCGGGGGCCGCCAGCAGAGAAAGGAGTCACTCCGACCAAAGCGGAGCTGGCCAGTTCTTGCATGGTGGTACCCCGTATCGATCGGAGCATGCAATCCCAGTCTGCAGGCATGCTGGCAGTAAGAAACTCGCGGCCAGCGTCTGTCTTGCTGCGGCAGTGCGAGTCGCAGCCCAGCGCCAAGCCCCTGTGGACATGGCCCTCCATACAGATTGGCCGCTTGCGAGACTGGGCTCTTGGCGTCCCCGTGACCTGGTTGCCTTTATTTCCGATCAGATCTGGCTTACTCCGTTTGTTATTATAGCTCAGTAGTGGACTACAATCACTCAAACGAGTTGACAATAGCTGATGTCCTGTCTTCCATTTCCTGGGTTGTCAAGACAAGTGATCTTGCTACGCCGTCCGGCGTAGATCTCGGGCGACCTAAATCAGAGTCCGGTGATTGGCCGCAGCCTGCAAATCCCCCGGGCCAGGCTCCACCCATGTTTTCGTGGGTGTTGTACGCCTTCATCTCGATTCTCTCTGCAACCTCCCCCAGACACCACCTGGCCGCGTACTCCCGTGCTCAGTGGCTTGCCTCCTTCCAGCCCGTTGTAGCAGCGGACCTCAGTATGAAACCTTCTCCTACGGTATTGGCGAGTCAGTTCGGGTCCGCGGAAATCAACGATTCAGCGCCGAGCCTCGCCCAGTGCCGAGAAGTTGTTGGCAACACCGTCTTACGCGATCAAAGACAGGCCTTCTTTGTGTTCTTCCAATTTTTGGGGCGCATATATCCAGTTGATGAGTAATAACTCTGCTACATCCAACTGGATGCAGTCGACATTACGATATCGCCTTCTGCGTGACAGAAGACTCGGTAGACTCTACTGAGCGCCGTCGCGGCTTGAGACACTGACCCTCCCCCAAGGCCTTAGCTGTCACAAATCCGTGGAGATCTAGCTTCCCATAGCTTTGCGGGATTGCTATCGTGTGGCGCGATTTAGCCTACCCCATTTACCCGTCCCCAGGGAGTCCCGATCATGGGTTCTCCTGCTCTTGTTCATTTATCTTGCCTCTTGGCCGCGTTGCCGAGAAACCAGGTAAGAAGTCTATCGTCTTGGCCTGGTCGAGTCCATTGTCTCTGGTCTTGTGCTTTGGACTGTGCCGCTGGAGGCGCATGATCTTCATCTCGGGGTGTAACGGTTCGACCCTGAGCTGCCACTGAGGTAGGTTCTGAGGAGTCGAGAAACGCAAGACTTGGAGGACCTCGATATGACAGATCATCTCAGCCAATAACCACCTGGTCCTCGGGGTTACAAGTCCAACAGGTTCCTAGGGCTGACTTAAACCCTCCGAGACAGCTCACAATTCAGATCATGCATGAAACTCTTGAGATTTCACAACAACTCCACCACCAAGCTCCTTCTTGCGCAGTAACCAGCACGGCGTTCTCTCCGATGTGGATTTATTGAGCACCGGGCATACGGATGAGAGTCGTCTCTTGGATGGATACATGGTCAGTGCCTTTGGCGATCAGGCTTCACCCGCGAGGTCGGCATGGGCGGCGGGCTCCTCAACCTGTGCGGCGTGATCAAGTGTCTTGTGCCACGTTTTCTTCATACACGGGATAATCACCGATGGGCCGTGAATTCGGCCCATCGTTGGTTATGAGTTGCGGCAGACCGCCCTTGTGCTATGCCGGTCTTCCGAGTAGCTTATCTTGGCTTGATGATGATCAACGATGATCATAGAAGGCGCTCCTTTGTTCTTGCCTGATCTGAAGATCATCGTTCTTCGAGCGATGCCGGGCCACCTTAAATATAGATGAAAGGCTGACGTTATCCTTCTAAATAAGTGTCCCCGATGAAAACGATATAGAGTCGGATGCTATAGCATTCTTGCTTAACCTACGACATACGGCGTACGCGCAAGGTTATGAGCTCACCAGTATGGGCTCAAGGGGTGCTTCCTACCTAATGGTGATGATAAACATACAACGGTCCTCGAAGAGTCCCGATTTCAGTGGTCGAAATTCGAGAAAATCGACCCTCAACTGACCCTTTACGCAAGCAGGGCTTGCTCACGGAAAATGTGCTCTTTCTAGCTCATCGCTGCCGTCCAATCTACATGTATTGCGGCTCGTCCGCTGCAGAAGATACAAGAGTTGCAATACTGCTCTCAGACTTTGTTGCAAGACCAGTTCGGTTCACCAACATAGGGCTATCAAGCGTACCAGTGTGTCAGGGTGAACCAAACATTGTTGTACTGCCACAGCATCTGCCTGCTCTACCATAAGGCGGCCTCGCTGACGTTATCAAGGGTCACCCTGAAATGCCTCAGCTTCTGCGGGGCCTCGTGTTTCCCGTCATACAATCATGCCTATGGATATTGGGAAGCTTGTTGGAATCATCTATTGCCAGAACGCCTACTGTTGGCATTGAACGGAGTTGAAGGTTGGGTCTTCAGGGCAGGAGGGTAAGTCAAGATGGCTCACATGAAGACCCGCTGGACTGCCAGGTTGTTCGATCGGATCGAAACCCTCTCATTTCTGATCTAACGTGGCTGGTCCGATCGAACCAGACATACGGGGGCTTTAAGTCGTCGTAAGCACCGCGCTACTGCGGAGGTAAACGTAGCGGACTCGACTTCTTGTACGCAGGGTTCGCACTCCCACCGCCACTGGCAAGCCGCCTTGCCTAAGATTCATGAAACATAGGCATCTCATTATAATATTCTAGAACTTCTACCCTAGTGCACTGGAACTCAGTTTGCCACCACCCCCGCCCCCAACAGCTTATTATTAAGAGAGAGGCAGTACTGCCCTCTTATAGCCACCACGATACCTATCTATTCTAGCAACAGCACCAATTTCATTAAACAACATGATGCGGTCCCAAGCCCCTATCAAATCCTGCACTAGACCCCGTCCGCATCGATAACCGAAACTGGTTTCCATCTCAACTCCTCCCTCCCTCCCTCCCCCCTCTCCCTCCCCTTCCAGCCCCCGGTGAAGAAAAGCAGAAATAGCAGCAGCAGCAGCAGCACACCCAGGCTCCAGCTAGCCATCTACGTAAGCAAGTCCAAATCACAATGACACGACATTGACACGACACAGCGCAGCGCAACGCATTCAATATGTTGTGCAACTACAACCCCAAAACAAGACCGCGGGGGTACCTCGACACCCCATTACAGCACTCCACTTCCGCAAGTCCCCAAAGTATTCAGGCCCCCCGCATTTTTGAGCGGCGTTGCAGAAGACAGGGAACGCTGGTTCGGAAGATGGGATGCTTACTGCTTACGGCTTACGGCTAGTCTTAGGCTTACTCCGTAGTCTGAAGAAACAGGACAGGGAGGTGGTGGATTCGAGGCGAGGCGCGACCGATCTGCAGGCAGCATGCTGTATGACATGGGGTATTGGCGTTGGCGTTGGCGTTGGGATTGCGACTGGGGCTGGACTGGATTGGGATGGGGACGTCTGCGGGACTGGGTGCATTGCAGACTATCTGTAATTGCTGGCTGGGGTACTCCGTAGATCGGTGGGTGGGTCGTGGGTTTTGCTTCACTTGGTAGGTAGGTGCTTCTTTGCTTCTTTTAAGGATACCGTTGCTTTTTCTTGCCTCTTGCTCGTTTTTGAGGGGAAAAGTTGGGTGTGATGGGCCTTGTTACCCCCGGTAGGCTTGTTGGGTCTGAGATACGCGCAGATATATAGCGGCAACGTCAGCAACGATAAGATAGAGTATGGGCATCATGAACACAAAATCAGCGTCGATATGATAGGATTCTATGAATAGCGAGCAAACAACCTTAATAGAGTTTTGATTCCAGATACCAAGCCTGCAGAAGCAGCCGGATGCAGAATGCGCCTGCATTTGGGTCTTATAGCCCCAAGCCCTGTCGCAGGGCACGGATCCATAAGTTCTGCATACGGCTTTCAACAGCAACAAAAACCCCGAGTGCTGCTGCATGTGCTAACTAAGTACCTAAGGCCCAGGTCGAGGGAGATTAATTGCGATCCCGACCGCCCAGAGTATATCCATGAGTCCATATCCTTGTGCTTATCCATTGTGATTCAGACTGCATTCGACCTGGGCCTTCGGGGTTCTGCGCTGCGCTGTGCTGCTGCGGTACCACGCTCCAGACTGACAGCACGTACATCTGTTACAGATTGATCTGCATCCTCTATTTCACCAAGGACGTTATATGAAGTGGAAGAGAGGTGGGTCACATGATGCAGAGCATGGGTAGGTTCATGGCGGCCGTTCTCGGGTCGGATCGAGAATGCTGCAGTGGAAAATGCCGGATACCTTGGCCGAGGTCAACAGTTTATCTTGCGGTCATGGACGGGGTCGCATGCTGTTTCCATCCCTGGTCAGGCTGGCATCGTCGACGTGAAGTTATATCATCATTATGATGTGCTTCATCGATCCTTGGTTCAGTAGTGGGCTGCCAGGCTCATGCTGGACCCTGGATACGCACTCTGCGAGAACAATTAGGTTCAACCGTTGCTCTGCTCCGTCAGGTAGCTTGGAACGTGGATGATCTGTCAATGCCTCTTGACTTTGCAAACTATACTTCAAACCCAGATATCACAGCCGCCGCAGCGAGCGCTTTGCGAGGAAACTCTGAAACCAGGGAAATATATGGCATGATGTCTTCAGGACAGGGTTCAGTTTCCTCCTTCAACTACCGCGGAGCCCAACAGGACTGAGCAGTGAGATGTCTCCATTAATTGATAGCTATGGCGCAGCTTACTGTTTTGAGACCCATTGGCCCGGAGCTCGGATATGACGATGCGGGGGTCGGTTGATAGCTAGTCCTGGCTATAGGCCAAACAGCTAATACGGAGATATCTGGGCATTGGCAGCCGCAGTACTCTGTGTCAGTTCTAGTGCGCATGTTGTGGCTTGGGTGGCTTCAGTTGCCGTGCGCCTCTCAGACACAAGTGGCGGGTTGCGTGGCCCAGACCTCCAATCCCTCAAGGAAACCGGGCTCCTGCTGACTCTTTGAACGAAACGGAAATATTTCGCTAAAATGTCTCGTCGAAGTGTTGGCGTTGAAACCAGCATATATATATATCTCGATGACGGATCGCTTCAAGATCAGCATCCTGAGGCTAAACAAACCGGTCCACTATCGCACTCATTACTCAGAATTTAGAACTCACGAAGCCCACAGCTCACCTGCAGTCCTTCAATAAAACTGTCTTCAGGGTCTTCACCAACGTGAAGGGCCAGCTGAATAGATGACGAGTCTCAAACCTTCAAGGCGGCCGTTCCTCGGACCCGAAACAAAGGGATTTCTTTGTGTGAATGTGGATGGGTTTACTCCGTAATCGGGCGCCACATCCACATCAGCCCTGCATGCATCATTCGGGCTGACAAGGTCTTTGTCGAGTCCCTGAACATAAGCACTTATTACTTGGTAACAGGCAGAGCCTGAAGGTATCATGGTTGTCTCAACTCGGTCGCACTTGCCAGAAATCTCATCACCCATGGAGTCATGGGTTGGGTGCCGACCGGCAGCAAGGGCGTCGGACAGAAAAAGCAAGTGCGATCGGGCGCTCCACACTTGAGGCGATGTATCAAGATCAGCTCTGGAGCGCTCGGGAACGGCCCACTGGCCAGAGTCCGTTGGCCTGTGGCTGCCAGCCTGAGGCAGCTAACCTGGCCTGGAGCTCTGAAAGTGAAAGCCCAGCTGGCGCTGCATCGGGCCTAGCGTAGGGCTAGCTAAGCTGCCGCGCCGCGCCCGCACCGACCAGCGGCTTGAAGGTTGAATCTGATTCATGATGCCGCCATGACGACCGAACTTTGTCTGCCACTCTGGCCCGTTCATCTCGTTCTCCTGAGTCTCGAGCACAACCCAGATTGTGACGCTTTAAACGGCTCGATCGACATCTATGGAAAATCTAAGTTCGATCATGGTGACAGTGCATCTGCGAAACAACGCATAAGGTAGCCGGCTGAACACTGCCGGGAATATGCAGCGTTGTTTGACGGGCAGACATCGTTGTCCCTGCTTCGGCGCTTCCCTGCGGCATCTGCTGAAGGGGGAAACAGCCTGATGGTCCCGTCCGTCAGTGCTCAGCTGGGATTTTGGTCCTGGGTGATAGATCCGACAAATTGCTTTTGGGGGGCGCTTTAGCCTTTTTTGCACAAGGCGCCTGTGACTGCAGATTGCAGTGTGCACAAGGGCCGGCCCCATCCAAAAGCGTGGAGACTGGAGTGGTGGAGTCACGACTCACGCAAGCTCGGGTCGAAAATCCTCGGGCTCCAGGACGATTATTCCGTGGTATGCAGCGTGTGTGGAAAGCTGCCAGCAGACTAGCCCTCTCGGCGGGGCAGCACTTACGGCATGTATGGGCGGATAAGAGGTGAGCAAAAACGCCTCATGCCAGCTTCCCTGCTCTTAGGCAGGCCACTTATGTAGGAGGATGCCGGGAGCTTACCGGCCCTGTCCCTTAGCAGGCTGAGCTTATGGGAATACTCCGGAGTCGCACACCCAGTCAGGGATGTGTGCAGGGCCCACCGCGACCGTCATGAATTATTTGCGCTAGTTAATTTTATCAAATTGCCTAAATAATAAAAATGGCACGGGGAAGAGTGGGGCCCAGTGGGTCTAGCCCACAGCAAGCCACTCGGCGAGTCACAGCGCGCGTTTCTGGGGGTTCGTGCTGGGCAGATTCCCTCATCCCTGGATGGCGGATGCTGACTGTTGCTCGGGCGCTTCGAGTTGTCAGACATTGCCCTGTTTTTGACTCCATCCAGGCGCTTTCTTTTTTCTTTCTGAACAGGTCTCCTTTGTCCTTGCCGAGTCTGCTCAATAGTACACAATATTTCCCGAAGGATTCCCTTCCTAGACGAGGACATTGCGACTGTATCACTGCTATCTTTGGGGGCACTAGCGCCTGCACTACTGGTCTTTCATACTGGCCCCGGAATGTTTTTATTTTTACATTTTTTCTTTGGCCCTTTGTCCCCTAAACCCCAGGGAGTCCCGGAGTACTTTGCTAGCTCGTCAGCGGCAAGCCTTGTAGAGTGTGGGCCACATGCTCCTCCGTAAGGAGTTCATAACTACGTATCTAATTTGTGCCCCGCTTGCCAACATGACACGTTTTGTCGGCGAGCTCCTTAACACAATCACATCTCCGACTGAAAAGTTGTCCTTCCGGAAAGGGAAAGGAGAGGAATGGGGTGTCCACGCGAGCGGCGGCCGCCGTACGAATCCTCGGCTCCAGCTGGGGTGCATACGGTACTCCATCCTCATAGTATACTTTGTAGTCTCTTGCGATTGTGTATATCTAGGATAATGATGAGTAGACTGGGTGCTTTGAAGAGTCTGTACTCAGACCTGGAGTACTCCGTATACCCTAGAGTGACCGTCACCGCCGCACCGGAGAATTGCCAGGCTTCACTAACCGCGGATATGACGGCCCCACCAGCTAGACTGTTCCTGGATGTCAAGCTGCCTTTTCTGCCCTCGATTTGGTTGGTGCCTGAAAAATCAGACATCGGCCGTAGTGGTTGTGGTGTGGTTTTGGAGTTTGGACGCCGCCAGCCCCTCGACCTTCTTTCTCCCATGCTTTTCCGCTCTTCTTCTTCTCTTCTTCTCCTCCTTTTGGCGCCTCTTCTCTGCTCCTTTTGGACTGCTTTGCCTTGTGCCCTCCCCAGTACATTGTCATATATCCCAACTCACCAATCTTGTCTTCCTACTTCAATTCTTGTGTCTCTTCTCTCCTTCTATAGCAACCCCTTCGTTGCAATTTGGCCTCTACTTCGCTTACTCTCCTCCCACTTTTGTATCTTCTCACTGTCTGGCCGCTTCACCAATTCGCCTCATCATTCACAAGCTTTGCTCTTCTTCATTTTTCCCTTCAGTGTCTTGTATTTCTACATTCATCTTGCCCACTTTTTTGCCAAGAACGGGGTGATCGGATACGCCGTCTACCGCCTCGACTGACCTGCCTCCTTACGTGCTGCCAGGCCGCCGTTTGGGAATTTTTGTTCCGGAACTGACGTTGCGACTCACTCACAAGGTCATTGGGTCACCATCTTGCGCGACCATCTATACCGGGGCTGTGCGACACCCAGGTAACACGGGAATTGGTTGCATCACTGTGTCGCAAAGTTAATCGCTATCATCCGAAACCGGCTGGCTGCTTTGCGAGTTCATCTTAACCCGCCTTTCGCGCTATGGCTCACGCTCAGCCGTCACCCACTGGCGGCGTCACTCCTCACCATGGGCACCTAGCTGCTCACCCAGTGAACGGCCATCTGCCTCTGCAGTCGCCGGCGCAGAAGCCTCCGCCCAGCACCGCCCAGAAAATCGCGGCTCTGAATGAGCAGGTCTGGCTACAGATTGGTATGGACTGCTCTGCGAAGACGCGCTCGGCGCAAACATCTTAGATACTGACTGTGGACTTATAGGTAACCTGACTGAGCTGATGGGCGATCTGGATGGTGCTATGAATGCGTATGAACAAGCATTACGGCACAACCAGTGGTCTATCCCTGCCATGAACGCGATCTCCTGCATTCTTCGGACGAGAGAGCAGTTTCCTAAGGCTATCGAATATCTTCAGAATATTTTAAAGCTGGATACTGGCAGTGGGGAAACATGGGGAAGCTTGGGTATGTAGACAAACAATGATTGCGCGCTAAACGACTAATTTGTCATTCCAGGTCACTGTCATCTCATGATGGACAATTTGCAGGAAGCGTACACATCGTACCAGCAAGCGCTCTACCACTTGCGCGATCCCAAGGTTAGTACCTCACATCCTCGCTGTACATCAATCCTAATATATGCATAGGAACCTAAACTGTGGTACGGAATCGGTATCCTCTACGACCGCTATGGTTCTCTCGACCACGCGGAAGAAGCCTTCTCTCAAGTCATGCGGATGGCTCCCGACTTTGAGAAGGCCAATGAGATCTACTTCCGCCTGGGCATAATTTACAAGCAACAGCAGAAATTTCACCAGAGTCTGGATGTAAGTGCATAGTTGCCACTTCATGACGAGCGAATCCTGACTAGTCTAGTGCTTCAAATACATTGTCAATGATCCTCCACGTCCTCTAACCGAGGAAGACATCTGGTTCCAGATTGGTCACGTGCACGAGCAGCAAAAAGATGTAAGCTGCATATCTCAAACAAAAACTACTCAGTACTGACATTAATATAGTTCGACGCTGCGCAGCAAGCTTACAGACGCGTCCTGGACCGTGATCCTAACCACGCGAAAGTGTTGCAGCAGCTGGGTTGGTTGTATCATCAACAAAGCGGCACCTTTGAGAGTCAACAGAAGGGCATCGAGTATCTCGAGAAATCAGTCAACGCAGACAACTCGGATGCCCAAAGTTGGTACCTGTTGGGTCGCTGCTACATGTCGCAACAGAAGTACCCCAAGGCTTACGAGGCCTACCAACAGGCAGTCTATCGCGATGGCCGTAACCCAACCTTCTGGTGCTCGATCGGTGTCCTGTACTACCAGATTAACCAGTACCGCGATGCGTTGGATGCTTACTCGCGTGCCATCCGCCTGAATCCGTACATCTCGGAGGTGTGGTATGACCTGGGAACACTCTACGAGTCCTGCAACAACCAGATCGCCGATGCGCTTGATGCGTACGGTCGTGCCATTGACTTGGATCCCAACAATGTCCACATCAAGGCTCGCCTGAATCTCCTGCAGAGCCAGCTCTCAGGCTCCGGCCAAAGCAATGGTCCTGCCCCACAGCCCCAGGACGTCCACCCTCAGGCTTACCAGGCTCCCGGCGTCGGTGCCCCACCTGCACCTCAGTGGGGAGCTCCTGCTCCGACAGGAGGACCGCCTGCTCAGGCGCCTGCTCCTCCCCAGCAAATCGATGCCTGGAATCGCAACATCAATGACCTTCGATCCCAGGCCCAAGCGCCCGGCGCGAACGGCTACGATCCTCGCGACGGACCCCGCCCCGGTGCTATCCAGCAACCTAGCCCTCGTCAAGAACCAGGCCGAGGCTTGCCCGATGGCCCGCGTCCGCTCGGTGTGCGGTCGCCTAAACCTGGCCTTGCTGTCTATCCTCCTGGCCATGCTCTTCCCCAGCTCGCCAATGCTCCTCCACCAGCTGCTGATCGCGCCCCTAGCGGTGCTGGCTTCGCTTCCGCCACGCGTGGTGCATTGCCTCCCGGTGCTGCTCCTGCTGGCCCGATCCCTAATGGAGCGCCTGGCTCTGCCGGCCCTATGCCCGCATACCATCGTCCTTTTACACCACCAACAGAGATCAGGCCAATTCGTGATGAGCGACCTTCGTCCCCTGGATCTACATACCCTCACCAGAACTACCACCACGGACCCAGTGTGCCAGTTCAGAGCTCTAACAACGCGGGCATCGCAGGCGGCGCACCTGCACCAGCCTCTGCTATCTCTGCTGCTGAGGCGGCTGCGCGTGACCGTGAAGACCGTCCTGGCTCGGCCATGAAGCGTGGACGGGAGTGGGAAGCTGAATCCGGTCCTGTCAAGAAGATTGCAAGTGAGGAAAATCGGTCGAGACTTGAGGAGCAGATTGGACGCCGCGTTCCATCTCCTACTCGCTTGCCATCGCCTGGTGAGATGCAGCGCCGCAGCTCTTCTGAAATCCGTCGTGAGGATCAGCGCCGCGCCAATGAAGGCTACCACCCCTCCGAAGCCGCCCACCACCCCCAAACGCTGCCCTCAATTCAGCACATGCCGCAACATGCTTCCGGAGGCAGCCTTCCGCCATTGGTCGAGACCGCCTCAACACCAGCCAACGGATCCGCTCCTGTTCCTCCCACCACGCAGGTCCAAGTCCAAGTTCCTGTCAAGGAAGAGCATACTCGGGCCGAACAAGCTCCAACCCACGAGCCTGCTGCCCGCAAGATGGATGTTGATGAGGATTACGATGATGATGGTGATGACGACAAGAAGGCTGCTGTGAAGGGTAGCCCGCACGGTAGCGGAACAGGCAGCGCCAACGGGAACAGCAACGGCGTTGGTAAGTCGGAAGCCGCCGCCTAAGAATTCGGCCTTTGCAACATCTACGGCTTGTCTGAGTACGCCAAAACATTACCTCCATGTCACAATTTAAGAATTAAATGATGCCCTTGTTACGAGAAAAACCCCTACCTTCGCTTATACTCACAATTTCTTTCTTTCACTTGTCTTCGATCCCCCTGTGATTTAGCATTTTTTACTTCGGTGGCATCTACACTTGCTGTTTTAGCACTTTAAGGTTAGTTTACTCTTAGGTTAGCCAGAGGTTGTACTGTACGGTCGGAACTGGTTGTTAGTGTCCAATACAAGCAACATCCATCTGTTATATCTTTGATACCTTTTATCCTAGCTCTTTCATTTAGAACAGCGACAGAATTGTGGATACGGAGTATAAACAGTCCATGGACTCGAGGTTGAACGTTCCTGTATACTCGAAAATTAGGCGACAGAAGTGGGCACGTGCATGATGCCTGAGGCGACGGTAGGTGTGCGCTAGCCCCAACGGGGCTAAGTGCCAAGACTTCTCGCTTAGAGTGCGCCCACATTCGTTAAGCGTTGCAAAATCGGACTTGCGGCCAAACCTGGAGATAGACACTCTCACTCACCTCCTCGACAACTAACGACAACAGGGTCAAGATGTGAGTATATTGCCGCTCGATGAAACGACGACATTTTCAATGGATAATTGTTGATTCAATTTCGTCTTAATAGGAGTCACCGGAAGTACGAAGCGCCTCGGCACGGTTCGTCCACCTTTTTCGCCCTCGACCTTCGATATACGGGCTTTCGTGTGTGGGATTCATACTGACTGAGGATTTTTCAGGCTCCCTTGCCTACCTGCCCCGCAAGCGCGCTGCCAGACACCGTGGAAGAGTCAAGAGGTCAGTTTGGGGCGAACAATTTTGTTATCGGGAATTGGAGGGACGAATACTGAATTTTTTTGCGACAGCTTCCCCAAGGATGACCCCAAAAAGCCCGTCCACCTGACGGCGTCCATGGGCTACAAGGCCGGTATGACCACTGTTGTCCGTGACCTTGACCGTCCCGGTGCCAAGATGCACAAGAAGGAGGTTGTCGAGGCTGCTACCGTCATTGAGACTCCTCCTGTACGTTTCGAAAATTCTCTATGGGGTGGTCAAGTTTGTGTGTGCTGACCGTTACTAGCTCATCGCTGTCGGTGTTGTCGGTTACATCGAGACTCCCCGTGGTCTCCGCTCTCTCGCCACCGTCTGGGCTGAGCACCTGAGCGACGAGGTCAAGCGTCGCTTCTACAAGAACTGGTACAAGAGCAAGAAGAAGGCTTTCACCAAGTACGCCAAGAAGCACTCTGAGGAGAGCGGTGCTTCCATCACCCGCGACCTCGAGCGCATCAAGAAGTACTGCACTGTCGTCCGTGTCCTCGCCCACACTCAGATTCGCAAGACTCCCCTCAAGCAGAAGAAGGCCCACCTTATGGAGATCCAGGTCAACGGTGGCTCCGTTGCCGACAAGGTTGACTTCGCCCGCAACCTTTTCGAGAAGCCCATCGAGATCGACTCCATCTTCGAACAGGACGAGATGATCGATGTCATTGCCGTCACCAAGGGTCACGGTTTCCAGGGTGTCACCAGCCGTTGGGGCACCAAGAAGCTTCCTCGCAAGACTCACAAGGGTCTCCGCAAGGTTGCTTGTATCGGTGCCTGGCACCCTAGCCACGTCCAGTGGACCGTTGCCCGTGCCGGTCAGATGGGTTACCACCACCGTACCTCTTGCAACCACAAGGTCTTCCGCATTGGCAAGGGCTCCGACGAGGCCAACGCCTCCACCGAGTTCGATGTCTCCAAGAAGCAGATCACTCCGTATGTTTTCCCAACCTAGTTATTTGCATTAGATACAATCACTAACAATTCTTTACAGTCTTGGTGGCTTCGTCCGCTACGGTGAGGTCAAGAACGACTTCGTCATGGTCAAGGGTTCCATCCCTGGTGTTAAGAAGCGTGTCATGACCCTCCGCAAGACCCTCTACCCCCAGACCAGCCGAAGGGCCACCGAGAAGATCGACCTCAAGTGGATCGACACTTCCTCCAAGTTCGGTCACGGTGCTTTCCAGACCCCCGAGGAGAAGCGCGCTTTCATGGGTACCCTCAAGAAGGACCTCGTTACTTCTGCTTAAGGTGTTTACGGAGATTATGGCTTGGTGTAGTACAATTTATTATGGGTCTCAATAAAAAGCGAATACTTCAACCCTTGTTTCTCGTAAATCATCTTAGCCTCATAGAACAGCTACGCTTAGAGCTACCACGAGCGTGTTCTAGGATGGTACCATATCCACTGTAAATTGCAATGTATAGGGTAGATTGAGCCTCAGCGTCGTCTTAGCGGAGCTGGCTGAAAATCCTGCAGTTTCCGCCTGTCGACCTATAGCACCCCTGAACAGTCAACAACTCAGACCATTTCTTTTTCATTGGCTAGCTAGTCTACTTTTTGTACAACATCTCATCCACTTAATACTTACTCAGACCTTTCTTCGTTTGTCAAGATGCGCAGGTGGCAGTGCGCCCGCAACGCCCATTGCGTCATTGATCACCTCCGTCCCTCTTTCAATTCATCACATTTAAAACCAACCACAGCCCCGCGCCAGCTCTCTTCCACATCCCAACCTTACCAAGCCTCCACATCTCAACAAGCACGAGCATCTTTACGAACCAAAAGTATTTACGCGGTACGCAAATCGCCAACCTACATCCATCAACCCACATCACCGCTCTCAACAACCCGCACCATGTCCTCTGACAATGACTACATGGCCTTCCTGAACAAGGCAAACGCAGACCTCGACAGCGGCCGCGCAGAACAACCAACAACCACCCAGCAAGCCCGCACCGAGACCGTTGACGTTGACGTCAAGGTCCCTACCCCGCTTACCTCAGTCGACGCATACTACATCTCGGACACCGACGAGCCGTTTGAGCCTGTTGCGCTGAGGTGGGAGGGCGCGCAGAGGGGTGTTTGGCCTGATGCTTGTATGTCGCCTTTCTCTCTATGATTTATCTATTTAGAGAATCTCCCTACAATTATGAAACAAATGCTAACTTTCTTGTCTCGTTCTACCAGCGACCTTCTCGAAACTCATCTCCATCAACACAGACCTCTCCGACTCCATCGAGACGTTATCGCCGTCCTCGTTTGACCCGAAGAACCAGTATGCTTCTGTGCTCAAGGCTGTGCGCGCCGCTGCCGCTGAGAGCTCAAAGGGCGACGAGTCGGCGGTTGAGGTGAAGATCTATCGCGCGGAGGTTGGGACGTCTAGGGTTGAGTACTATGTTACGACGTTGGACAGTGAGGCGGGGTTGCTTGTTGGATTGCGCGCGAAGGCGATTGAAAGCTAGATTTGTCGTGTAGGTGGTTCTTTTACTCTTAAATATTTGATTATTATCTTCTTTCTATGACTGTGATGAATCTTTTTGATTTAGTCGTGTGGATGACATACCAGGCAGACGTCATGGATATAGCTTGTCGCATTCTTGCCGGGTTGGTGGTAGCAACGAGATTCCGCTCCATTCTTCATTCTTTTGTTAGTTTAGGTCTGCCTAGAGGACTGCTGAACGGGCGCAAGTAACAATGGTACAGTACACCATGGCAGGAATATAGTGAGGCTGGCTAATTGTGCATGGGCTAGGAGCCTCAATCTGATCCGCACCTGCAGTGCGGCCAGTTCCTGCATGATGATTTGGAAGGCTTTACATCTACCCTGCAAGTAAATCACTAGATTATTCGCAAACGCGCAAGAAGGACTCAAGGGCTCGACTCATTCCAAGCATTCCTTGGCCCAGGCTTGCCTTGTTCTGGAGGGTTGCGCATCCAGGAGTATACGTAGGCTCCTTCTAGCAATGCCTAGACTGTCTGGATTCTACCAAGAGAGTCAGGATACTATTGTTTTCACGATGTGCACTGATCCCCAATAACAAATAAGAAGTGCAGCAGGCGTCGATTCCTGCCACTCTTTTGGGGGGCTGTATCCCGCTCTTCTATCCCTTCCCTCACTGATCCCATCCCATTCAGCGACAGCCTGGCTTTCTCGCCCGCCCATTCTCGCCCTCTGTCGCTGGCGTCCGTTCCATTCTTGTCGCTCCTTTCTGTTTATTCTTGTTTTCCCTAGTATGGTATTCTCCTTTCGTTCTTTGACTCGCAACTGTTCGGTTTTTGGGTTCAGAGTGAGTGATCACGTCGTTCTTTCGCTGCAGTTGCATGTAATAACAGATGCGCTGCTACTCTATATATACTGAGCTTTGCACTGCTTTGAATTTGTTGGATTGATTGAGTTGCGCCATTATTGAGTTGTTTGTTGACAGTTACGCCGACAGTACACTGCGATCATACCTCGACTCTGACAAAGAACGCCTGTCAACATCGCCACCAGACGCGGATCAGTACAGATTAAGCACATGGAACAATCGCTGGATTGAAGAAGAGGTGGCATTGAAACGGGAATACGCACGGCACACCCAAAGACTCAGCACAGACACCATGTCCGAACCCTCTCCCGAACTCCCCATTCGGGAAACACCCCATATCCGCCTCAACTCAGGGCAACATGCCGCTCAACAGGATGTTTTCGCCGACGAGAACGCCAGCTCTCCACCCCCAGCACCCCTAGAGCACGGCGTTATCGGAGCCAGAATCAGTGCGCGCCCTCTAACACCACGAGCCGAATCGTCCCACTCAACAGGCACATTACAAACCGTGTACTCGTCCTTTAACAACCGGGGCTCAACAGAATTTTTAATACCCCCGCGGCCACAGATGCAAAGACAGCGATCAGCCGGTGATGATGCCTTGTCACCTAACCTCTCTGTTATCTCGTCGCGACGCACGAGCTGGAGCTCGGCCGGCAGCTTTTCTACAAAGGGGGGGTTCATTTACACGGCGCGCTCGCGCGCGGAGAGTGAAGGCGACGATCTGAACACGCAGACGGTGACGGAGAAGTATAATATCATGCCGACGGACGGGCTGCTGTTGTTTCCGGAGGATGTGGAGAAGGATGATTACCTGCATAACCCTGACCCGAGCGATAGGGAGCAAGAGTGCGATATCTGGAATAAGCGGGGAATGATCAATGTGGGTGGTCTGGTGCTGCTAACCATTGGATTTTTGGTCCTGTTTATTGGGTATCCTGTTGTGTAAGTTCTTCTGTTCGCGATATATGGAATGTGCGGACTGACTGGCGGATTAGTACGGCGATGAAAGGGTTCGAGAAGACGAAGTCGGGTTGCAACCCGGGGGACACTTTATGTCTTGATGTCGGGGACCGGCCTCTATTGTCCAATATACGAAGAGGCTTGATTGACCCTGATACACCGGAGTCGGCACATTCGAAGATATCGGCGGACGGGAAGGAGTGGAAGCTGGTGGTAAGTCAACTTAGGGCTGCTGCTCATAGTATTGCGCTAATATGTCTAGTTTTCGGACGAGTTCAACACTCCTGGACGTACATTCTATGATGGCGACGATCCCTACTACCAAGCTGTCGACATCTGGTACGGTGTGACACAAGATTTGGAGGTTCGTCGACTCGTGTTCTCTATGACCGTGCCCTAACTGAGCAATCTAGTGGTACGACCCAGACGCCGTAATAACCCGCGACGGCGTCCTCGAAATCCGCTTCGATGCCTTCCCCAACCACGAACTTAAATACCGCTCCGGCATGGTCCAAAGCTGGAATAAGCTCTGTTTCTCTGGCGGCCGCCTTGAAGCAAGTATCTCGCTCCCCGGCGACGGCGAGATCTCTGGTTTCTGGCCTGGCTTTTGGGCAATGGGGAATCTGGGACGGCCAGGATATGCCGCTACCACAGAGGGTATGTGGCCGTACAGCTACTATGATGAGTGCGATGCCGGGATTACGCCGAACCAGAGTTCCACCGATGGAATCAATTGGCTTCCGGGTATGCGGTTACCGGCGTGTACTTGTCCTGGCTCGGACCATCCCAGTCCTGGACGGTCTCGCTCAGCACCTGAAATCGATGTGATCGAGGCTAGTGTTTCGCCGTTAAACGGTGACGATGCTACGATGGTTGGATCCGTGTCTCAGAGTTTGCAGATGGCGCCGTTTGATATTTGGTATATGCCTGATTATGGTGAGTCCCATCCATACCATCACCAACAACATCAACTAACAGCCAGATTAGACTACACAGCCGTCTACGACCAATCCGTCACGCAGATAAACTCCTACCGCGGCGGCCCCTACCAGCAAGCCATGTCAGGCATCACAAACCTCAACAACGACTGGTACAACGGCAAAGCCTACCAAACCTACGCCTTCGAATACACCCCGGGCATCCAAGGCAGCGTGACCTGGTTCGTGGGTCCCGAAAAGACATGGACAATTGACGGGCGCGCCTTAGGTCCCAACGGGAACGTCGGCCAGCGCGTTATCCCACTAGAACCGCTAGCCGTCGTCATGAATCTTGGCATGGCGTGGAACTTTGCGCCCATTAACGATAATATCCGGAAACATATGCCGGCGTACATGCGCTTTGATTATATTCGCATCTACCAGGATCCCGATGAGGTTAGTGTTACCTGTGATCCGCCTGGCTGGGAGACGACGGAGTATATCGAGGAGCATCCGAATGCGTATAGGAATTTTAATAAGACGAGTTGGTATGTTCTCTTTCTTATTTCTCATGCAGACAGCTACCCCTTGAATATTGTCTAATTTTATTACCTTACCTAGGACCGACGCTGGCTACGACTGGCCGATGAACATGCTGATGCACAAATGCTAATCTGCTGAGACTATATTTTCTCTATCTACTTCTATCTACGGCGGTATCTCCGTTCCTATATTTACTTACTATAAGTCGTTTAGCGGCATCTACTCTGGCGTTGAGGCTGTCGTGTACTTACTTAAATTCAACTTGATTTGTTCGTTCTTCATCTTCAGTATACTTTGAGCTCGTATAATGCTGAGCTTAAGAGCCGACTTTCCCTATCTGCCTGGTCAGCTCTGACGTAGTTAGTATCCTGTCAAAATTGGATGTCCGGTATCTACCCTAGGAGACTGAACATCTCTCTATTATGTGAAGATGTGTCTGACGGGACATGATCGAATCTTTGCCAACCCAAGCGCCTGTTGAATAGTTAAACCAGTCGTGTATGCAATTTAGTCTATGGCCAAATGGCCCATCAATCCATTCACCCAGAAAACAGTCATGACAACTAATCATACATCGATCTATCTATCTATATTCTCTCATTAACGGTTATACGAGCCTGGTACGTATCATGGCACGGTATGCGGAGGGACATGGCCATCTGCACCTGAGTTTTCCCGCCGCTGTTGCTCAAAAGACCTTGGCTCCTTTGGCAATATCTGGCCCACACCCATGAAATCATCGTACGCAGTTCGCCCTGTCCAATATGTTGTCGTCGTGAGCTCAAACACCGAGTTCCGCTTTCTTCTAATGACCCTGTGTAGAGCATACCAGCTGCGTGGTGACCCCTCCTGCGGTGTAGAGCGCCCCAATACGCGACGCACGCCGGCGAGGACGGGCTTGTAGACGACGGGCAGGTTTGCGCAGAGAATTCCACCGAGAAGCTCCCAGACAGAGAGAATCACCAGCGGAACATGTTCCCCTAGAGAGATAGAGTAGCGCAAAGTTAGGTACAAAGCAATGTAAGACAAGACATCATCCGTCCAGTTTCATGATATACTTACAGGTGGTATCTGGGGAGGTTGCAGCCTCAACAAGGCCGACTCGGGTCGCACTGATGACGCAGGTTCTACGATAAGAGCGAGCTTCAGCTGTTGTTCGTATGATTCGGAGTGACAGAGAGAAAGAGAAGAAGAGGGAGCAGCCTACCCCAGTCCCACTGTAAATAGGCAGCCAAGTTCAATTTTCCTCCTTGTGGGATTCTCATGCGCATTATCAGAGGCAGTGGGAGCAACAGGATCCATAGCTCCAAAGCGAGGTTGCTGAAGGAATTGAACCAGGTGCGCGCAGGATGATCTTGACACCCTCCCGGTATAGGTGGATTCCAGTACCGCTGTATCGGCAGACAGGCAAGACCCCATGCCATACTAATAGCCAATCCCCACAAGACGACAAGGCCACATGTCCCAACGGCAATTCACTGCATGGTCAAGGAAGGGAAAGCTCGATAGTAAAGGGCGAGAACAGGGAGTCTGCTGCTTGCAAGACCAACAATCCACGTAGAAGTTGAGATATAGAAGGACTGGTCAGATTAGCTGCCCAGTCATTGCGCAGGGTCAACAGAGGACGATATACTTTCACTGCGGTTTTTTTCTCTTCGTTTGTCAAGAGCTGGATATGTCTATCGAATTCATCTTGCGTTGCTGCCCATGTCAGTTAGTCGCTTCAGTCACCACCCCCAACTAAGCTCGCATATCACGTACCGACCAGCGCAGCTACTGCGTGGCTGAGTCCCACAATCTGTTCGTCTTTCAGCACATCATTTCAATGCAGGCTGGAGCTCGGTACCGTAGCCCAAATCATTAAGAAGTCATCCACGGCCAATCCGTTCCGGTGCAGGCGTAATTCAGCCCATAGCCGCAGTCCTGTCGAGCTAAGCATCAAGGGAATTGGGATGCTCAAAAAAAAGGTCATCACCGTCACTCGTGACTCCGCTAGGTACTCAGGGCTCGGATTGGCCTGCCCTGCAAGTGCTATTGTGAGTTGTTCTTTCACTCAAGAATGGGTAGGGTGACACAAAGCCCCGGCGTGGCAGGGGGGATTTCAGTAATAAGAGGAAGCAACAGCCGGAAGAGGGCCCAGTAATTAGTGCAACTTTCTTTCTTTGTCTCGGAAAGTGTTCAAGATCCCGCTCACATCCTGTTCCCATCCCGCGGCCAGTGAGATCCTCCCATTCCCAAGCCACAGTGCCAATCGAGCTCGTATTGGTCAGAAACCGGGGATATATCATTTGGATGTTGGATTTGAGGATTCGATCATTGATGCCTTGTCCAATCTGCTTATCTTCCAGGGATTCCAACTTGAATCGTAGTCACTGCCGTATTCTAGACTCACCTGATCAGGATCTTAACCTTTGATTGAAAACTCGGAGCTTCTAACCTTAACCAAATACCCACCCACCTACCTTTATCTAAAGTCAACTCTCCCTCTTGTTCCTCCCATTACCATCCATGCTCAGACCCCTCGGCAGAGGCAGCTCTTCTAAGAGTCTTGCCGCTTGCGGTCTTCGGCAGCACCGGCAAATGTACCGCGTCTCCTCTCAACCCCTTGTACCCCACCCGCGCATCAAATCATTTTCTGATTCCATCAAGTGCGTTTTCATCTCCGGTGAGCATGCCGGGGGCGACTTCTCGAAAATGAGGCTCACGGAGGCTTGAGTGCACTAGAGTAGGTTGCGCAAACGGCGGCGTCGACCACGTGTGGATGACTGGAATCGAAGGTTCGACTTTTGGGGCAATTTGGCAACATTTGCACTTGATCACCTCCTTCAAGCTATCAGTCACCCAGAAATCCGCTCTTTCATCGACACACAAATTCTCGCCCGTTTCGTGCCAACAACAGAGCGAAAACACAGGACGGATTGAGGCCGAAGGATCATAGAGCGGAAAACAGCCCATCCGCCGAGGACAACGGCGGAGAGGCTCTTCTTGAGTACTGTAAAGACCTCTGGGATCGGTAGGTCTAGACAGCGGTAACTGCATTCTGGGGATCCCGAAGCTTCGAGGCAATGGTGGCGATGATCATTGGTTTAATAAGATTGAGGACGTGCTCAAGGTCTGTCTGGTAGAAGAGGTGTTGAGCGGTGCAAGCATGGGCCCTAGCCACCACGCTGTATGTGCCAGGCCTTCAAAATTATGCACTTTTATCAGCTTATACCCACTGCACCCATATGATGCCTTGTTGAGTTCGTGACTCCAACGAGCAGCTTGTCTTCGATTTTGAAGCTGATTTTGTGCTGAAATCCTCAAGCCGCACGGCTGGCTCAGAACGAAAAGACATGCGGTAAGAATAAAAACTGTCTATGTGAACGACTTTGTTCGGGTCAGCGGCATCGGGGATGTATTTTGTCATGAATTGATAGATGGAGAGGGAGGGGAGATCTCCCCAAGGGGCGGATGTGGAGAGGCGTAGATCCTGTTGATTATTCTTGGGGTTGACGATATCCAAGGCAACACTAACAGATCACGGGCCGCATCTTCCAAGTAAATTCACCAGCTAGTGACGCTGTCAAGGCCCAACCCAGCGCTCTGACTCTTGGTTCCATTCCAGATTCCAATGCCTGTTACTCCGTACAGATCTCGGATCCCTCGCTTCCTCTTTCATCTAACTGGACAGTTTATCTACGCCGACCGGATGACCGGAATCCCAGAAGCCGGTCTGGTCTGCATAACTCGAACCCCCCCATGCACGGTCCAGACTCCAAGTGGGACGGTGGCGCCCCAGTTTTGCCTCGAGAGTCAGCGAGTCTCCCTCAGGCTTCGACGTAACGGCGCAGCGTCCCACTCCCAACAACTGACGATCTACAGCCAGCAGATCCCCAATTTATTTGGCCACAGGTGAAATCATGGTCCGGAGATGCCAGGTAAGCTTTCCAGACTTCAGCTCTCGCAACAAAGAGCGTTATCTCCATATATCCGGCTTACGGAGCATGGCCGGTTGTGGCTGATCCTTTGCGGAGTCCCCAGATTCCTTTTCTTTAGCTTGTTTCCCCGCAATCCCGGTCTTTACTTGACTCGACTTTCGCCCTCGCTTTTTTCTCTCCAAACCACATCAACATGTCCTCTCAACCCAGGAAAGACAGTGCTCGCTCTAGGCGCGCTGCTCGTGCCTGCACCCGCTGCCACTCCCGCAAAGTCCGCTGCGATGGCTCCATCACTGGCTTTCCCTGTACAAATTGTCGTCTCGATGCTCGACCATGCACGTTGCATTCGGGAAAGCGGGATAAGGAGAAGCAGCTATTTAGGGCTATTGCAAAGGAACGCGAACATGTTTACCCAACGCCAACCCCAGACACAAATAATTTAGCCTTTGTCAAAGCTCAGATGGCTCTCAAAGTGCCCATACAAGAGGTTCTCGACGTCTTTGTGAAGCATTACTTTCTATATGTCCACCCGTTCCTTCCCGTCGTCGACGAGGCCCTATTCTGGAGGAAATACCGAAGTCTGGATGCAAGTGCAGGCAAAATCTCGACTTTGTTATTCCAGACAATGCTCTTTGCCGCCAGCCCGGTAAGCCCTAAAATATCCGGGGTCTGAATGTAGCTAATGACGCAGTTCGTCCCCATGGAAGCCGCCAAAGAGTGCGGATATGACTCTCTGATCTCCGCACGGGACGACCTCTACCGACGGGCAAAGGTACATCCAAAACCCCAATAAGATAGATGTAAGCTGACTCGACAGCGCCTCTACGAAAGCGGCATTGAAAAGGACCGTTTAGTTATTTCCCAAGCATGTCTCCTCCTGACCTGGTACTCCACCGATGCCGAACGCTCCACCAACTCCAAATGGCTACGCATAGCAATCCGCTACGCAAAGAGAGAACAAGCACATCTATACCACCAGATGCCACAAATAGGGCCGGGAAGAAAGGTATCTGATCTGAAGCGGCTCTGGTGGTGCTGCATGATTCGAGACCGTATCATCTCGCTCGGTATGCGGCGTCCGATCCAAATCACTCCGGAAGAGTTCGACCTTCATTTGCAAGAAGGGCTGGCATTTCAAGACTTAGAAGAGGAGTGCCTGAGCTCTGAGGTGTATAACCCCGATGCGAAGATTGCACTCTGCCGCGTTCTAAGCAGCCTGTGCCATCTTGTCGTCGCGGTCACGGACCTGATCGTGCTCGTTTACCCAACAACACAGAACATGCCGTTTAGCCTGGCAGATCGGCGGGCACAACTCAACAAACTCGAGGAAACCAAGCTTGCCCTGTTGGAATGGGAGCTCAACTGGGTGGCGAATCCAGACGGGAAGGAGTACTATATCCATCCTTCGCTGACGCTGTACACAAATCTTTGCGCCATATACTTCCAGTATGCCTGCCTACATCTCATGACGAGCTGAAATTACATACTGAACCATGCAGATCCGCCCGCATCGCCCTTTGCAACCGAATTTGCCTCCTTATCGGCCACAATGCCTACCTAACAGATGAGACGGACCACTCCCGCATCGAATCCTGCCGTGCCGACCTCGCAACCGCTATACGATCAACAGCCCACAACGTAAAGCAGCTCATCCTGAACGGAGTTGCTGACAAGCTGCCTATAAGCGCGTATGCCCTCCACACCCGAATGCATAATCTATGCATACTGATGACTTTTATCGCAGCGTGGCATACACCCTATTCCCCCAAATCCTGCTCAGCATCCAAACACAGCTCACCCCATCGTCCGAAGACAAAGAGCTCCACGAACTCATGCTCGTCTTCTTCACAGAGGCCTTCCGCTTCTTCCGCAGCCAATACTACACGAGACTGATCCTGGCCGTGTCCTGGAAAGCGCTGGAGTTGTGTCGGCCTGCAGCACGGACGCCCTTGTTGCAGCCGCAATCTACCTCGAACGCTAGCAATACCGGTGCGAGTGATACAACTTCCATTGGGGACAAGAGTGTCGGAGGAAGCAACGACCTCATCCTGCATGCACCTTCACTTGAAAGCCCAGATAACGCTTTATGCTACTATCCCGATCTCTTCCAGCTTAAACTAACAGAGTATATTCGGCTGTTGAGATACGTGGATGAGTTCATGTCGTTGCGAAGCTCGCCCTGGGAAAGTGCGATTTATCGGACCCCAGTCATTCAGTCCCAGTTGCAACGAAAACATATGCAGCACGCAAGAACATACTCGCAAGCTTCAATCTTTCCCACTCCATCACTACAGCAAGCTGTGACGACCGCAAATACTGATATCGCCATAGCCATTACACCCCGGGACACGAGTACCGTGTACTCTGGTGACGATGGCGGTTCAATCGAGGATCCGACAAGCCCCAAATGGACCGAAGATTATTTCTGGGTTTACTTCGGAGATAGGGAGTTGGAGGGAGACTCTCCGCAGATCACTACTACCGTTGATGTCGGTACGCCTAACAGTAGCAGTAATTTCGGGAACGGGAGTAGTAAGTCTGGGCCTGGAGCTGGTTATGGGGCTGGGGGCGATCTTGCAGGTAGTCCTCAGTCCCAGTCCTCTACCCCAGCTACAATATCTAGATCTCCGGAGGTAGCTGCTAAAGACAAAAGAGATTACGGGGAGTTTGGGCGTATGTGTCGGGAATCTGTAGCCGTATCCGGGCCAGCAGATTTAGCCTCGACGGCCATGCAGAACATGCTTGACTGTTTGCCCTTACTTGGCGAATAGCTATACAGAATCAGTTGCACATATTAAAAAACAGATAACCAAACCATACGCATACCCACATCCACCAATTCACTCCAATAAGGAAACAGGAACATCAACCCGCACATCCCGTATCCAATCCGCAGCCCCCTTCCCAAACCCATCCAACCGACTCGAGCTCGAAACACCACGTCCCAAGATACCATAAATAACAAAATGCACCGCCCCGGTAACCGGGAACTCAACCCGCTCAATAAAGTACTCATCGCGCCAGTCCTTGCCAAGCAAGGCGCGCATTCGCGCTGTTGTAAGGTAATGACGCAGCCAAAGGGTCAGCCGCTCTTCCTTCTGTTTGCTCTTACTCCAACTCAAACCAGGGAGCGAAGACGGAACGAAGAAACCTATATTCAGATTCCCGCATTTATCGCCGGACCTTGCGAGGGCAATATCGCCTAATTTGACTTGTTTCGTTGGACCGTTGAAGAGAGCTTCATCGGTAGAAGACGAAGGCGGGTCGTAGTTCTCGCGCGGTTGGAGGGGTGTATAAGCCGGTGGATGGCCGGTGTCCAGCGTTGTAACTGTGCCGTCATCATTGAGGATGTTGATTTCCTCTTTGAGCTCTGATTGCGCGATTAGGGCGGGGTAGTAGGCGAGGAAGGGGCGGGGGACTGCGGTGCGCATGTCGAGCGTGCTGTGGAAGCCTGTGGGTATTCATTGTTAGGCGGATTGTCCTTCACGGGAGTTCGTGGGTGGAAGTGGTACCGGAGAAGTGCTTCAGGGAGACGCTTCGCAGCGCTAGGCCTACTGCACCCACGGCTTGGGGGGAGCGGCCGGCGATGAAGATGCGGAGGTAGGTTGTGCTGGAGGTTTGGGTTGTTGGGATTGGGGAGGGTGTGCCGATTCTACAATTCGATGTGGTCAGTTCTTCATCTTGTTCCATCTTAAGGAAACATACCGTTGAAACTCCAGCGTCTCAAGTTCCTTCATTGTAGAGTCGGGGAGGAAATGACGGATTTGCTTCTCCAGTAGGTCCCATTTCTGAGACGTGCCGTAGCCCGTCGCATTGAGAAGGATCTCGGCCTCGTAGCCGCCCTGGTAGAAGACGGCGAGCTTGGTTGTTGGGGGTGGTGCGGAGCCTTTGATTCCTGAGACGCGGATGCTGTTGGACACAGTGTTAGATGAGTTGAGAGAGCTTGTTTGACAAAAACATACCGATCCTTTCCTACTTCCTCGACAGCCACGTTCCCGATGTAGGCATTGACATCGCTGTTCAGATACACCGTCCCCTGCAGCTCGTACAGGAACTGGCATCGCACTGTATCAACCGTGACCATCCCCTTGGTACCCTCGTGCTTGGTTATCACAGAAGTCCCGTCCGCATCAATCTCAGCAATGGGGAACCCCGGCGCAACAAGGTCATCAAGGTCATACTTGTCGAACCCGGAGAAGTTACCCCCAGTGACATACGCAGAGCATTCGATCAGATGGCCCGCAATCAGCGCACCAGCTAGCTCATCGTAATCTGTCTCCGCCCAGTCATGCCAGTACCAAGCTGCCGCAATAACAGGGCTGGCGTCAGCGACGCGGCCGCATAGCATGATATCCGCGCCGTTTCGGAGACCGTGCACGATTCCCCGCGCTCCGAGGTAGGCATGAGCCGAAACCATAGGTATGGCTTTGCCGTCTGCCGTGCCTCGGAGAAAGACGTATGTTAGAGAGTCCGGAGACGCAGAGAAATTGTCCGAGTCGAGGTGTTGAAGTTCCTCTTTTGTTGTGGGCATGTTGGGGCCGACCCGGTCGTACAAGTCATCTCCGGATAAGTATGCGACGCGGAGATTGAGGTTCTTCTCGCGGACCAGGCCCTGGACTGTCAGTGCGAGGGCTTTGGGGTCGAGTGCACCGCCGTTGATGACGACTTTGATTCCCTTCTCTGCAATGACATCGATGGTCTGCTGGATGCCCTCCCATGCTGTTTCCTCGTAGCCGGGGTGCTTTCCGGCGCGCCAGGCCTCGGCGTTGTTGGCGAGGTTGACCTCTACCCCATTAAGAATTGCCAGGTCAAGAGGGTATGGACCGCTTACCAGCGAGGTAATCACCCGTTATAAAATCAACATCGCCGAGGGTTGCCTGGCGATACATCTCGTACGCCGGATCGCCTGCACGCCAAGATCAACAAAGCCCTAATTTCAATTCAAGAATCAGTAGGAGTCATACCATGGTAGCCGGAGCAGTTGGCAACTCGCACCGGACGTTTCGCTTGCTGGCTTGACATGTTGCGGTGATCGTATACTTAGGTGGATGGTGATCTCTTTGTCCGACCTCGGTCCATCTCCACTTGTACTTATGGCTAGAGCTCAGTTGAGGGGTTCGCCAGGTATAGCCGGTTGGCCGAGTTACCCTAGGCTCTCCGCCTTCTCCGTCCAATGATCAAGTCTCACGAACAATGCCGTTGTTCAGTCCTTTGCCCAGGACCCAAGTCGTGCTCCCAGTTATACTTCCTTAGAGTGATAAGATGCCAAGTGATTTGACGACGGAGATAAAATCGTAAGTCCGGTAGCGGGACAGTCTTAGTATGACCATCACGTGAGGCGGGGAAGTGGGCCGTTTCCTGCCTTAAGGCTCTTATCTTAATCAATATTAATCTTAATATCATCATGGATGGCAGTTAATCTAGCTCGATAGCTCTGCCACCAATACATCAAACATCATGTTCAACCCCAATCTCTCCAATCTCCCCACTGCCAATCCCTGGCGCAACAATCAATCGCAGCCTCCGGGCCGGAATCCGATCATAATCAACTCCGACTCAGAGGAGGAGGCCCCCCAAGCACCCCACCCTGGAATGGCGGCCTTTACCCGTATGTTTGCCCCTGACGCGTCACTTAGGAGCGCACAATTTTGGAGACGCTAGATGGCTAACATCAACGCCCTAGCAGGAAGACCCCATGTCCCAGTCCCCAGCCCCGGCATCGTCCCTGGCGCCAGCTCCAGCTCCAGCTCCACACCGCGACCGAACCCCTTCACATCCGCATCCGCATATACAATCCCCAGCGAACAAGAGAAGAGAACCCGCAGCCGACTACGTGAGGAGCGGCACGCCGCACTCTGCGTCCTGATGGACCGCGAGCTCCTCACAATCCAAGCCTTAACGGCACAGGAGGTTAGCACTTCCGCAGTCCCCATATCCCTACCTGATCTCAACCTGATCTCCATGATCTCCACCAGACAATCCCGCAAGCCCGCCGCCGCTTCCTCTCAACGCTTATCTCCCCCTCAGATCCAATAACAGCAGCCTCCATCCGCGCCGATCAATTCACTGTTCGGCGGCGTGGCTCGTCTACATCGTCACCGTTCGGCGCAGAGTCAACAGAGCCGATGCTTGTCTCCCGCGGAATTGTGGATGTATGCGAGAGTGATGACTCGGGGTGGTATAAGCCGGAGCCGGAACTAGCGTTTGGGTCCGCGATGGGGATGTCTTCGCCTTCTGCGTCGTCGTCGCCTGTGTCCAGTGCGAAGATGAAGGGGAGGGGCACGCCGGAGAGGAATAGAGCGAATAGGAGGGTGTCGTCCGGGCGGCAGCAGCAGCAGACGAGGGAGAGGAGGCGAAGGTGGAGCGGGGCGGAGAGGCAAGATTATGGCCCTGGGGCTTCGTTCTGATGCTTGCTCACGGTGACGGGCCGGGTCTATTTTATGAATGACGACTGATCTCTACGACCTTATGATGAAGGCATTCTATTTACGGTATTAATAGGGATCTAGGCAAATAAGACCAGTGGTTTTAATTTGTATAGCTCTTTCTCAAATTTAAACTCTTATACTTCGTACGCGGCCGTCTCGTTAAATGATAAAGCAAGCAACAGGAAGTTATCGTACACGTAAAACAAGTATTAAGGACGAATGATATCAAGATGTGAGGATCATGGAAATGGCAGAAGAGGAGGGCGGGGCCAACGAAGCCATTCTGCTATATATACAAAGCGAGCGCAACGAACCAATGAATCCAACGGTTCTAGGATGTTGCCAATAGACGTCAAGAGACCCGGCATAGCTACCACGGCTAACGACACTATCATGTATCGTCTATACCAACCCGAGAACTCAAGAGATGACCTGCATCAGTCGGTCGCGGTGACGGTTTTGCCGTACTGTGCCTGGAGTCGCGGAACTTGGCCCTTCAGGGCATTTTAGCGAGCGAGTGCGCCATGGTGGGCAATCTCAGCTGTTTGTTTGGTTTGGCTTACATAAGTAGTCCTTTCATCTTTCTGCGTTAAGCAAGCTGGCTGCATCTCCAACCTGCTTACGCTCAGAGACTTCCCTCGTGCGCATTCGTGCGCGAATAGCTCCTATGTTCATTGGCGTCAATCCTTGAGATGGCGCGGGATCGGGTTCCGAGTAAAAGGGGTGAAGTCTGTGTGAAGTAGAAAACCGAACGCGACCATCCCTCATGACTGGTAATTGTCATTGAAGGGGCTCCGAACTGGATGATAGACGGTTCAAATGGAGGTAGACGTCAGTGCCATACCTAAATTACATCAGTTACCACGCCGTGTTCTATGGTTCGGCTATACATACCCTTCCATGCTGATCAGCTTCAAGTCACCGCCAAAGTACCGCGCATACAAGCGACTGATGGGCAGCCCATATCCAAATCCTGCCATGGGCGCTTTGAAGTCGCTCTTGTCAAAGTCCGGGTCGAGGTTGGGGGTTTGCTCCACGGTTGTATACATGTAAGTCCAGACAAGGGGAATTGAGGAGCGCGGAATACCACCACCTTCATCGGAGATTTTGATGGTAATGTCTTCTTTGCCTTCGGCGACAATGACTTTGATGACCGGGAAAGCTTCTTTGTCTGCGCCATGTCTCTCGACCACGGCACGAAGAGAGTTCTTCAACGTCTCAAAGAGCATGTGAGACAGGTGTCCCGGCACATACATAAAGTTCAGGTCGTCCTTACAGACAAGCTGCACCTTGGGAGCCTCAAAAAGTCCGTAGTAATCCTCGCAAACAAACCGAGCGTTCTCAATTGCCTCGAGCGCCACCTCGCGCACATTTGTTTTTGTACATATGATACCGACGTAATTCGGATGGCGCACGTGCGTTTGTTCCGTGAGGGCGATATGTTGACCAATTAGCATTCGTATACCTATCCGAGACATGTAGAAGCGATCGAGGAATGATTGGATTGTCGAGTCGATTTGTAGCCGCTGCCGCTTCCGTTTCCATTCGAGAATGCCCTGTGCCACCGTAGTAACAACGCTGTCGTGTCGCCGCTTAATTTGTTGTAGAGTCTTCGCAAACCGTTCGTTGTAGTCATTTAACTCCGGAGGCCAGTCTCCCTGGTCATCTGAGGGGACGAAATATCTTCGAGCAGCAGCGGCCTTGCCATTCCCGTTACTATTTGACATGGCGGAACGGTACTGTCCCTCGCGAATACTTGGGTTTTGGGTGGTTTCGGCAAGGATCTTCGATCCACCCGTGAGCGTTCTGTTCGGACGCAGCAGACGGGCCTTGACTTCTTGAGTGAGGGTTGGTCGGGGTAGAGTGATGATTTCCTTTGAAGCATACGTCAGTATGGATCGCGCGCGGTGACGGTTGGTTGAGTCATACCTCGAACGACTGCGCGTACCAATCCTGGACCTTTTTGATCGAGGGCATTTCACTGAGCCCATCTGGGAGTTCCCCAAGGTCTTGAACACGATGTGCGAGACGGATTGGAAGTTCTTCTGAAAGAAATTGAGAGGCGCGAAACAGGGTTCCTATTGATAGAGGGCACGAGATCAGCCATTGCAAGCGATAGATAAAGACTAGATGGTCTTTTGAGCAAAAAAGAAAAATTGAAGCAAACTCACCAGTTGACGGTCGGTCTCCAAATTGAACCATTTGTCGGAGCGAAACGCCGGTTGCTGGAAAGCTGGCGTAATGCCTGATGGTGTCCATCAGGCGCTCCGACGGCTTCCACATGATGTCGAAAGCGAATCAGGCCGAGCGGCCGTCACACCCAATATCCCAGTTGGCTCGATATAATTATATGTTGACTGGATAATGATATTGAAACAATATGCGAGGGAGAGAAATATGGGAAGAGGATGGCGGGTGGTTATGACTGTCGTTGATCGTAAGTTTGAACTCGGAGAGCTCTAGACCTTTACTACCGAGGTTGTCGCCGATGCAGAGGAGCGGGAGCTCAGCGCGCAGATGATTGCAGAGAAGGATACTGTCAACGCCGGGAGAATGAAGAACAAAGTTGAGGCAGGCACTCAGATGGAAGAGTCTCTCCTGGGCCCCGGCTGAAGATTAATGAGGCTAATGGAATTTGGTAACGCTGGAAAGCAATGACTCTTTTTGGTCTTGCGGAGAGCCATAGGCCGGGGATGGTCACGTGTGGGGGTGATCCTGGTGGTTCCGTGGCTTGGCGGATCAGACGATCGCGCGCTCAAGAGCTTGAGCTTGTTAAAGACTCGCTGACGTTTATCATTGTCGATTACTGTTGATACATTCTACAGACAGTCAAAAACACCACAAGCTCAACGACGCTTCATCTGGCAACTGCTCCTGTGCGCTGAGTGTATACATACGTCGTCCCGAGGATCTTCAACCCGCGGCTTACCCCCACCTTTCGGGCGGTCCAGGTTTGGGAACATCGAATTGCCGGTGGAATGTGAACTTGCCTCCGGATCTCCCCTTCGCCCGAAAACTGGTTCAATTCTTCGCCGGTGAACTTCCGACCCCATGTTTTATATGTATGTATGCCATTCTTGTTTTCCAGTAGAGCTGAGTCAGCGTTCATGTGATGCCCAAACCCCTGATCACGAGACTGGCCTGAGCCTGAGAAATAAGTTCACTAGACCAACTGATCAGTTCGTCCGCATTCTTCAGGCAAGAACACCCTGGTTTTCCTATAGTAGTTAGTTGCCGAAAACCACCCTAGCGGAGGCCTGGAGTTGAGTTTGATATTCCGTATGCTCGTTCCACTGAACAAGGATCGCAGCTTCTGTTTAGTTTGCGCATTGGCGTGTCAAATATAATGCACTAAAGCCCTTGGGAATATTCTAGATTCTCAGTGCATTGCCTCGCGCAAGTCTTCCTAAAGACGCATCAATGATTTCACGGAGATGACGGAGCCCCGGCAGCAGATACCACCGTTGTGGAGTCTCATGCACGACATACTCGAAGGGGCCACGGTGATCGTAAGGTGATAGTACTAGATCGTAAGTTGATAAGCCGTTGCAAATAGAGAGATTAATAAATGGCGTATCCCAACAATGGTCAGTTCAAGACACAATGCGGGCCGCAACACCCTGCGGTTGGTCCCGTTCTGAGGAAAGGCCATATATCCGTATTTAGGCTCGATAATATAACGCGCGGCGGCGCGGACAGTCTCACAATTCTGAAAGTGCAGGCACGGCCCAAGGAACAAGGGTCGCACTTGTCGCTCGTCACCGGTACCAAGGGCTCATCCCTGCATTCCGTATTTCGCATTCCTCGCACGTACCGCCCCTTGTCTGTTATCTTGCCATCAACATGACCAGCTCTCTCAAGGCTCTCTCCCGCCCAGTTCTCTGAAAGGCCGAGAGGAAAGAGTTAGGCGCAAAGGTGGAGGGCAAGAGAGAGAGCCTCTTGTGGAAGGGTAGGCATCAATCGCAATTTAACTCGATTTCCTTTCTGGTTGAGGTGCTTCCCAAAAGCCAATTGAGCGGAGTCCTAACGACGCCGTCGCAACCGTGTGTTAATTTCCCACCTCATCCGCCTCGTGCGAGGCTGCGAGTCGCGACGCGCCGCCAGACGGAGAAGCAGTGGAGTCTGTTCATTGTTTGACATTCGTCGACCCAGCCAACCAAAAGAGTTTGCGACTGCGAAACTCCGGTACACTATCTCACTGGCTATCAAATCACCGTGGCGGAGTGTCTAGACCTTCAGGAATGCATGCTGCCATTTATTCTTCTCCTTCTCGATAGTCTTGTGTTTAAGTTTTCCCAAAGACCGCGCCGTTATTTGGATCTCGGGAGGAACGGGGACGCAATTCGACGACGGCGCAGCAGAAGGTCGCGTTGAAGAACAGGGTGAAGTCATTCAGATGGTCGAAATCAGGGCCTTCGGTCGAACCAGGTGGATCGGGTTGTATTGTTGTCAAGTGCTCCATGCTCCTGCAGCATACTCCGTAAGCGAGTGGAATTGATTATGATGCAAGCATGCGGCGCCGCGATGTCAATCATTTTCTTGTACTTTGGCGCTGCCAATTCATCACAATCAGTACTTTTGGCTTGAAGATCCAATCTATTCTTATTATGCCGCGCATTGTAGCGAGGTTCTCCGGGGTCAACACTCACACTTCTGCAGTGTTTTTTAAACGGTCACAGGAAGGATCCGCAGATTTCAGATTGCCCGTTTCGCCCTCGTGCCGTCACTCCAGAGGCTAGAGCAGGTAGCAGCGGCTGGAATTGACTCCATACTCCATTTTCATGAGTTCGCCCCTGGAGGTCTCGGTGGCAGGTTTGGCGGTGGATTCTTGCGGGCGCGGCAGCGGACCGCCTAGGCTGGTATAGGATGAGCCTCTGATCAGGAAAAAGTTTGGGAAGATAAAAAGACACAAAAATTCGATCGTTGAGATGGTCAGGGCTGAGAGCAGAGGTTGAGACGAGGTGAGGTGAAGAAGTACGAAGGCTCCCAAAGAGGAAATACAACAGAACGCACGATAGAAGGCCGGGCCCCTCTTTGGCCTCTGCGCGCGCTCCTCAGCCAGCAGCTCTTAATAGCGACCCATCCGCTTCAACGCTTGAGATAATCCGTTTATTTTTCTGCAGTTGGTGGACCGATTATTACTCTGCTCGGCCCTAATTCCTATTTTCTTGTTTATTTTTCTCTAACGCTTTTCGCCTGTTGCGTTTTCTTTTTCGGCTGTCACCTCTCGTGCGCTAAAAAAGGGCCAGGCTGCCTATGGACAAGGATTACACGCCTTCGACTCGCAAATGAGCTTTCGCCTGTCCTTTCTGCTAAACCGGTCGATGTATAAAATAGAAGATGTCACGTCGCCGTGCCTCCAACAGTGATACTTTAGCGTCATCTTCCGTCAACGAAGCCGTTGCCTATCCGTTCTACGGCATGCAACAGACTCATTCGTTTTCTCAACGGCGTGGGCCGATCGAAGGTCCTGATGGGCGGAGGCTCGTTCGCAGGGTCACCTGGCGCTCGTCCACCTACAAGCTCATGGCGTCCCTCTGGGTGCTGGGGGTTCTCTATATCGTCTGGCTCATTCGGGACACATTCTATTACCCGTTCATCTACTTCTCAAAACCGGCTGTCATGGCGAATGCTGGGGATGAGTAAGTCCTCATACTCTGGCCCGGGTACATCTCACTGGATGATGGACAATACTTATTGAATTCTGCTTACAGTCTGTTAGCTCAGTACGTGGGCCGTGAAGAGTGCGGCATCTCCTCTCACGCTTTATATTTACCTCCTTCCGGTGATCATTCTGCGTCGAGCGAGTTGTATTGCCAGTCCCGTGAATCATTGCTCAACTCTATGAGTAACGGCGGGCGTCACGGCTTTGGGGCACCTTATACGTCCCAAGGTGAGTGAGCTTCCATTTTCTCATCAAACGGTGGCTTTGGTTACTGATTTGAACCAAAGGTTGCTTCTATCACTGGTATACCGCCGCCGAGATTTGTGAAATCCTTGGTCGTTTCGATGGTGTGCTCTTTGTCGGTGATGACTCTTTAGCCGACGCCTACGCCGGGTTCAACATCCTTCTTCGCCAGGATCTTAAGCAAGGATCTTTGAAAGGGTGGGAAATGAGCACCACCCTGCAACCAACCTGTGGATGCGACTCGCAATTCACAAACCCAGCCTGCTCCTCTGCGCGAATTACCTCAAGCGAGGAACTATACTCCAGAGGAAGCAGAACCCAGACTCCATACATTTGCCCAACCAGTAAGTTTGCCGAGAACCACATTTCCCGAGGAAATAAGAGACTGACCATCTGATTAAGAAACACCACACATGTTCCTCCCTATCACCGGCTCACCCGCCTCAAGCCGTGACCACAACGCCTTCAAGACCCTCCTCGCCCGCCCCTCCGACTCAGACTCAGACTCGGAACCCAAACCCAAGAAACCCATCGCCGTAATCCAGAGCCTCTCCCTCTCAACCTCCTACTCCCTCCCCACCGCCAAAAACAGCATCGACGAATGGCTCACGCTCGCCAAAACCAGCGCCCGAAGCACACCGTTCCTCTGGATCGGCCCAACAGCACCAGGCCACCAAAAGCCACCCAGCGACAACGCCCACGCAAACAGTTGGCAATACACCCAAGATACGGCGCAGGTCGCGCAAGCCAAGGGCATCGACGTTCTGGCCATGTACAACGCGACATTACAGGCCGAGAGCTGGGACGGCTTGCACTACGGCGAGGAGGTGGCCCTTATGCAGGCGATGATGGTGAGTACGACCCAGTCCCAGATCCGTTATTCGACACGTCGCACCGCATATTACACCGCATCTTTCCTGTCCGACGGACGCTGACCCCTTACAGACCTTTAATTGGTTAGCTTCGCTTTAGTATACATGGGCTATACTACTTGTGTGTAGTGTGTGTAGGAGTTGTGTTGATGATGTATGACAGAATCAGAAAAAAGTTTGCCATGGTATGGATGATGCCTGGGCTGCTGGGCTATATGAAGGACGACAATGATCAAGGTATAGTATTAGTTTTCGTTTATTTTTCATTGCTTTTTCCCCCTCGTTTACGTGCCTATATCTGCAATTCACTTCGTATTTTCTTTTCTTTTCTTTTTGGCTACGATCTTAGACTTTATCTGCCGACAGTGCCGTGTTTTTTGCTTTTTCCTATTTCGTGGCTTGTCCATTCCTTCATCCTTGGCTTTGTTTTAGTTCAGCCTCTACACTCAGACTCCGTTGGAATTGTTCAATTTCATACTGTTGACCGACTTTTGTTGCGTTGGAGGAATTAATATGTGATGTAATCGGGTGAAACAGGAAGAGAGCTATGTACAGGCTTGGAAAGGTGCTCATACCCCCCTGGATAGAATTCGCTTTGTACCGTGAAATCGTTATGTTATTATATTATATACACATCAATATGTCGTTTTAGCTTTTGACGGAGTGGCAGGCAAGGAGTAGCCGCGCTGGAACCAACCCCTTTTCTTCTCCTCTAACTTTTTGACTTCTGATATTCTGCATCGCTAAAGCAAAATCGTGCAAAATCTATTCAAGCGATCATTGTGACGTGACGTGATGAAGCAGGATGCATGCAGGCTGGCGTAGCCGATCGTCCCTTGCTCCGTGTCAGACAAGACCCGCTCGACTGTCGAGTACTCTACAGGCACTCCGTTTAAACGTGGAGAGCGGATGTCTCGGCAGTAGCGAGGTGAGTCTCGTAGGGCTGCAGAGCCTTCTTGACCTCGGTCGAGGTAAACTTCTCAACCTGCTGGGGAGCGCGGCCAACGAAGGTGCTGGGGTCGAGGAGGGCGTCGAGCTCGCCGAGGATAGGGGCGAAGAACTCGGTGCGGCGGATGCGGTCAAGGAGGTCGTTGTTCTTGCCGTGCTTCTTCACGTTATCGGAGGCTTGGTGGGAGAGAACGCCTGATTTCATGTTAGCGAATGTCTGGAAAGTATGAAATGTGGGGACGTACGGATCTCCTCGTGGGCGTCCTGGCGGGAAAGACCCTTCTTGACACAGGCCATGATGACCTAGATATGTTTTATTAATTGCTGGAGGGATTAGGATCAAATTATAGGCTGCCTACATTCTCACTAGATGCAGGGTTAGCTTAGAAGTGGTACAAATTGGGGAAAGGTTGCCGACGTACGTTGCCATAAATGGAAGCTCATCGTTCACACGACGCTTGATGACTTCAGGGTACACCACGAATCCAGAGGTGACGTTGTCTGAATGGCGGTAAGCCGACAGAATTATACGTAGATCTAGACCATTTGAACTTACTGAGTAGGATAAGGCACGCGTCAGCGCAGAGGTAAAGCTCAGGAATACTGATGCGGCGGATGGCGCTGTCATCCTGTCCAATTATTAGCTGCCGAAGCGGGCCACGCAGATGGGGACGGAATATCTTACCAATGAACGCTCGAACCACTGAGCGGAGTAGGTGTCCAGGGCGTCCTTGGGGAGGTTCTGGAGGTGCCTGCCCAGAGAGCACAGACGCTCGGACCGCATAGGGTTGCGCTTGTAAGCCTGCATACCCTGGTCAGATCAAATCATAATTACGTGACGCACGGATAACCCACCATGGCACTGCTGCCAATCTGGTCCTTCTCAAAAGGCTCCTCGACCTCCTTGAGCATAGCCAAGTGGCGAATGTCAATACCGATGCGCTCGCAGGTGGATCCAAAGGAGCCCAGGGCGTTAGCTACGTCAACATCAATCTTGCGGGAGTATGTTTGACTAGAGATGATGAAAGCAGAGTTAAATCCGGCCTTCTCGGTGACGAGCTCATCCAGCTGCTCGACCTTGGTGTGGTCTCCGTTGAAGATCTGGAGGAACGAAGCCTGGGTACCGGTTGTACCCTTGACACCGCGGAAACGCAGATCATCACGCGCCCGCTCGAGGTTCCTCAAGTCCATCAGCAAGTCCTGAATCCACAAGCAAGCCCTCTTTCCGACCGTGACGAGCTGCGCAGGCTGTCCGTGAGTGAAACCGAGACAGGGCAGGTCCTTGTACTGCTTGGCAAAAGCAGAGAGCTTGTCAATGACAACCGCCAGCTTGGGAATCAGGATGTCAAGACCATCACGCAGGAAAATCAAGTCGGCATTGTCAGTGCAGTAGCAGGAGGTCGCACCCCAGTGGATGATTCCAGCAGCTGCAGGGGCAACCTGACCGTATGCGTGAACGTGGGCCATAACATCGTGTCTCCGACGCTTCTCCTCCTCAGCAGCAACCTTGAATTCTTCGTCCTTGATGGTGGTGTGCTTCCGCATCTGCTCAATAGCCTCGTCGGTGATGGGCAAGCCGAGCTCTGCACTGGTCAGTACATCCCTCCTCCGTGGGGCTGGCGGGTAAGCAGGATGAGGCACCTTTCTCGGCCTCCGCAAGCCACAGCCACAGCTGTCTCCATGTAGAGAACCGGTTCCTAGGAGAAAAGAGATACTTCATCTCGTCACCTATATGTCAAAACAGCTGTTAGTCTCCGATACAGCACAAGCATTGTTGGATCAGGAGGTACTTACTCGCATAGCGCGAGTTGAGAGGCGTCTGGTACACATCGTTGCTGGAAGACATGGCGTCAGACAGCAATTGGAACGGTCTCGAGGGAACTGAGAGGCTGCGGTATGAGAAAGGGGCTGAGATGGCTGCTGGAATCTGAGCTGTGCGGTCGAACGCCCCCGGACGAAATTTTGTAGCGGGGTCGAGGGCTTATCGGCGCTAATCACGTTATCGGCCGCTTATCGTCACATGACACTCATATTTGACCCCACTTCCGCTCAGGAACAGCCGAAATCGGCTCTCGAAGTATGGGGTACCGGGGTCTACATAGCTACCTCAACCGTCGGAAATTAACCATACCGGCTCATTGAGAATCTCGAAGTTAGTGTCAAGAAATAGGTTGTTATTTATGTGTAAATGTTAAGAATGAATTAAATTAGAAACACAAAGCCTTATGTTCATGTCCATTGTACCAGCAATCGGATGATTATTGCAGCGCTGCGAGTTGCGCAGCCAGGCTGCCCTTGTCGTACTTTGTGTATTTACCGCGGCCTTTATCAATCTCATGGTAACGGTCGTAGAATCGAGAGTACAGCGGCTCAAGCACCGCCTGGACTTCGCGAGCAAGCACATTTCGTACTTCTCGCTCCATATGGAAGGACTTGTGACGTGCAACGAGATCATCAAAGCTCGTATTGAACGACTTGAACTTGTCCTTGATAGCATCCTTGTCGCGGGACGACAAGGCTTTGACGATGGCGCTGGAATCGACGACCCCACTTGACTGAGGCCGATTGCCGCCCCTACCAGATGTGTATTGAACGTCGAGCAGGTAATGCGACGTCTCCTTCCAAGCATCCAGGTATGTTGACGTTGCACGCTTGCGGAATGTGTCAATCCTGGAAATGCTGTCTGGAGAACCGAGCAGCTTCGCTAGCTCCGGGCTTGATCGAATAGCACGGTCCACGAGACAAAAGACGTTTGACAGAAAAACACCCTGAGCAGCTTTTGTTCGGTGCAAATTTCGGCTCCGAGATTCCAGAGCGATCAGGAGCGTCTCGATCACGTCGAGGACGAAATGGGAGAACAGAACATTGCTGTCTGGGTTGACATCCAAGGGAGTATTCATTGATGAAGTGGATGTTGAGCGCCAATTTCCATCTCCCAAAGAAGTCAAAATGGAGGCTAGAGGCTTCTGGTACCCAGTGAGCTCTATGAGAGAATGCATAACCTTATCCACAAGAGGCGTGGGTGCGCCATTTGGCGGAAGCGTGGGGATAGCCAAAGCACTGCGCTTTGTCTCCTCCAGGATTTCTGCAAGAGAAGATTTTGCGGTTTCCCGGACAGGCCTCAAAGCCTCCAGAAACAGACTCTTGAGTTCACCCGTCTTTAGTTCAATATCGTAAGACTTGGCTGTGACGATATCAATGATCTCAAAAGCCAGGAAGCAGTCCGTGAGGAGATTTGACCGAATGTATTCATTCAATTCTCGTAGAGTTTTTGAGTATTCGGCAAGCGCGGAGCGGCAGGTCATTTGGAGAACTAGTCCCCGATGGTCTCCCGTAAATATTTGATTGATGGCTTCCCATTCGGCATATATGAAATTCTCTAAAGCGTTGGAATAGATTCCAATACCATTAGTGCCCTGCTTGTACGGCGACTCATCTGCCGCTCTTCGTTTCAAAGTGTTCAGGGATGCGATGGCCAAATTTTGTGTGCTAGTTGTAATATATGGTCCTCTAACATCGGCGTATATCCTAAGGGCAGGGCTGCCTCCCTCACCACGATGCGGGGTATGTACTGCTGCCGAGCTGATTGCAACGCAGATGGGCGCGATTTCGGCTATCCTGTCCTTCGGGATCGAAGGGAACGGAAGGTCTATTCGGGCAGAAAAGTTAGTTGCCATCCTAGTCAACCTAGTGCAGAGAATTACCTTTAGTCAAGTAGTGCAGTGGCTCAATAGGACTGACATGCTCGCCCAACTTGAGTCGCAGCAGGTCTTGCAACTTTGAGTTACCGATGCCCAAGAGAGATGTGAATTCGCTGATGGCCTTCTGGTTCGATTTCAAATTTGTTGACGTGAGGTCCACTAATGCATTGTCCACGCGTCTCATAGCCGCCAGGTACTGTGATAGATCGTCCATCTGTGGTCTGTTCATTCCGAATAGGGTCAGAAACGTACAGAGTGATGGGATGCATGCAACTCACCCGGCCCGAATTATGCCCTCCTCTCGGTTCTTCGCATCGAGAGGCTTTCGCAGTCGCTCAATCGCTTCAACTACCCTGTCAATATTGCTGTTGGTAATTTGGAGCGATTGTGTGTTGCTGTATATGGGGCCGATAGCATGCTTGACGACATTTCCGCCGGTTTCGAGGCGTACAAGGGACCCCTGGATCTTCTTTGTAAGGAGCTTGAGTTTCTCCAGGTTGGCGTACAGCACTTCCACCTCAGCGCTGTCCTCGGCGAACGCCGTATTCCTCGACGCGACCATGATCGATGGAGTATAGTGATAAGGACCATGCCCGAGATAGTAAATGCGGGGATAGCTAGCAGCAAGAAACGAGGCCCCTGGGCCCTGGCTGGGTAGCTCAGTTCCTCATGAAATAAAGTGGGTAAGATTATCGATGGGTCATGCGAATACCCCGTAAAAGTGGTTGACTGGTTGTAGCTGCTGGACCCTGGTCGGAGCAGCAGCCAAGAGCTCGACTTACGGTCGCGGCCCGACGATGATCCAAGGGGGGCTCGAGCCACTAACGGGCCATGTCCGAATAGTCATGTTGGGGTGCACAGCCACAATAATGAGTGACGTCACTCTCATACGACTGCAGCGTCCCTGGAGATCGACACTGGACAGACAGGGCCTGGCCGCGTCCGACTGGGATTTGTGCCAAGGAAGAGTGACATGAATCCGACATAAATTCCCCCCAATGCCCCAATGCATTCTTCATGTCTTCTTTACATCCTCATGCCAGGCGTAGTGCCCTCCGCAACATGGGCGCTGCGAGGGCATTCTGTCTTCGCTTTGCTCCTCCGGCCGCCCTGATCTATGTGGGCGGCCGAGTCCTCTGGTCAATTGAGGCTGCTCGCAACAATTCGCAGCTATTCCTAATACCCGAACCCAAAGCGCCATACTCGACCAACTCGGCGCAATCCGCCCGCGGACAGTCCCATCACTCAATCAAAAATGTCCGGAATGATTCTGATCGTGTCGAGGGGCATTTCCACAGTAGTGAAGACTCCTCGTCTATATGGTCACATGTGATGCAGAGATTCGAAGGCGTCAAGCAATCTGTTGGTTCGCCGGAGTGGATAGAGCTCGAGCAAATCAAGCACTATATAACACCAGATTGGACCAGGCTTCTCCCAGAGACAGTGCAGAAGCTGCAGCGCGAGCTTTCGATGGCTCCCGGTTCCCTAGCAGACGAGATCTGGAGGGAGGCACAAGATCCAGACTTGAACCCAGAGATACTCCGAGGCGCCACGGTGCGCGTTAGCGATAGCCTTTGCAATGACGAGCTGGAGTTCAGAAAGAAGCGCCAGCAGCATGCTGTAAAAGCGCTGTCCGCCTACTTGAATATTCCGGAGGGGGATATACACCCAGATGATGTCCCGATCATCTCCATGTGTGGCTCAGGAGGTGGTCTGCGTGCCCTTGTCGCCGGCACCGGCTCTTACCTGGCTACGCAAGAGGCTGGTCTCTGGGACTGTGTGACTTATACTGCTGGTGTTAGCGGCAGTTGCTGGTTACAGGTTCTCTATCATTCTTCCATTAGCGGATGCAACTTTACCAGACTTGTGGCCCATCTCAAGAATCGGCTAGGAGTACACATGGCATTTCCACCGGCAGCACTTAAACTGCTTACGCATGCGCCAACAAACAAGTACCTCCTCAGCGGTCTGGTCCAGAAGCTGAAAGGAGATCCTGGCGCCGATTTTGGTCTGGTTGATATCTATGGTATGCTGCTGGCAGCACGCTTGCTTGTACCCAAGGGCGAGCTTGGATCCTCGGACTTTGACCTCAAGCTATCAAATCAGAACCGCAACATCGCTAGTGGAGCTCACCCGCTTCCAATTTATACTGCCGTTCGCCATGAGATCCCAGTTTTGGAGAAAGCGGAAAAGAACAAAAAGCCAATGCCTGAAGACCTTATCCGAGAATCACAGAGTGAATCCTGGTTTCAATGGTTTGAGTTCACCCCTTACGAGTTTTTCTGCGAGGAACTCAACGCGGGAATACCTACCTGGGCACTTGGAAGGCACTTCAAGGACGGAAAGAACCATGTACCAACTGGAACGACACCCATGCCTGAACTCCATGTTGGCAGTTTGATGGGCGTATGGGGCAGCGCATTCTGCGCGACGCTCTCGCACTACTACAAGGAAATCCGTCCACTTATTAAGGGTATTACCGGACTTGGCGGCATTGATTCTTTGATTCAAGGAAAGTCGAAAGATCTCATTAGAGTACATCCAATCGACCCAGCGACGATACCGAACTACGTGCTAGGAATGAAGGACCAGCTACCTCCATCCTGTCCCGAATCCATCTTCCAAAGCCAGCATCTACGATTGATGGATGCAGGAATGAGCAACAACCTCCCTATATACCCATTGCTCCGTCCTGGCCGCGACGTCGATATCATCATCGCCTTCGACAACTCAGCCGACATCAAGCAAGAGAACTGGCTATCTGTCGTAGACGGTTACGCCCGCCAACGAGGTATCAAAGGCTGGCCTATCGGAGCCGGCTGGCCCCGAGCAGCCGACACCCTCAAGGAAACAGAGCAGAGCCTACGAGAACCAGAGAACATGTCCGAAGAAGCGCTCAACAAGAAAATCACAGCGGCCCAGGACGCTTCCAGCCCCTCATCTCCTAACAGCACCAACAAGCCCTCCCCGGACTCGCAACCACCTCCCACAGACACAGACCTAGACTACTGCAACGTCTGGGTCGGCACAAAGCAAGAACGCGTCTCAGAAAAGGAACCCCCCCCCTCAAAACGCCTCTTCGACCCCCGCCACGCCCACACCGACCCCGACCACTCCGAATCAGATTTCCACCTCATGCACCCCGACGCCGGCATCGCAGTCGTGTACTTCCCGCTCCTCCCCAACCCCTCAGCCCCGGACCTCCCCTCCTCAACATCCCTCACAAAACCCTCACCAGCCGACAGACCCTCCGGGTCCCAAAACGACTCGAAATCGAACGACATCGTGGACCCCGAGAAACCGCTCTCCCCGCACCCGGCCACCATCAACCCAGACGTCGACGACTTCCTCTCAACCTGGAACTTCGTCTACACGCCCGAACAAATCGATGCCGTTGTCGGTCTCGCAAAGGCGAACTTCGCGCAGGGCGAGCAGCAGGTTAAGCGTGTTGTAAGGGCTGTCTATGAGCGGAAGAAGAAGGATCGGCTTGAGAGGGAGGAGAGGAAGCTTGAGCCGCATAAGGAGGGGTTGAGGCTGAGTTGAGTTGAGCTGAGTTAGGGCTAGCACTTGTCATACCCTTTGTCAACGGATCGACCAACCAACAGGTCTTTGGCCATATTTTCTTTTGTTTGTTGCGTCATTAGCGGTTTTGAATATGTCTGTACAGGATACACGATGTACGATAGAATAGACATGAAGCATCTGTTGCCTATTTATTATGCCACATACTGGAATATATATTTGGGAAAAGCTAGATATTGTTAGGGCATTTTCGCGCCATCAAAGATTAAAGATGTTATACATTATTGTTTTTCTCGGGTTCCTGAATAAATATACATTATACAATTAAACTCGGGCTGGGTATTTATACATCAGTAGTACTATACACTACTTCGACTCACCGCTGTCATTCTTGCCTTTTCCCTTTCCATCGCCGTCTTTCTCTTCCTCATCTTCCTCTCGCAACGGAGCATTCTCCCCCTTCTGCGCTGTCCCAACGCTCCGAACGCTCCCATCATCCGTGCTACTGCCATCAATATCAACCTTGTCCTCTTCCGTCTCGTTTCCACTCCCCTTCTTCTTATCCTTCAATCTCCAATCCTTGACTACCGTCTCCGGAATCGGTTCACCAGGCTTCGGTTCCGTAACAATGCCCCTGGAAACGGGCCTTGTTCTCGCTTTCGCGTCCGTGACTTCTGTGGTATCATCATCCGCATACCGCCAGACGACCTTGAGCCGATCGAGCGCCTTGATTCCCTTTCTGGACGTGCCCTTGACTCCGTCCATAGCGTCCCACTCGATTTCGAAGACGCCAGAGTCGTATTTATCACCACCTTCAAAGTACGGGTTGAACCAGACGTGGGCGACGGACGTGACCATTGCGAGCCCTGTATAGGAGGCGGCTTTGCTGCGGCGCTCGAAGTCGATGTTTACGTCGGGAGAAGGGAGGATTAAGGGTGACGAGGGACGGAGGAAAACGGCGTGGGTGTGTTTCTGAGGTGGTTGCGAGGTATTTGTTGTTGCGGGTGTTGTTGGGCTGGAGCTTGAGGCGGCCGTGGTAGATGTGACAAGGGAGGAGTCGGACCCGGTGGCGGATATGGGTTCTTGCCCTTGTCCTTGGATGCTTGAGTGAGAGGTCTTGGTTGCCTTGAGTTTCTGTATAGGACCGGGCTTCTTGAGGTTGTCGTTGCTGCTGCTAGTGCCATTGTTATCGTCGTCGCTGGTGGCGTTGGACGACTGTGACTGTGACTGCGACTGTGAGGTATCATCCGACATGATAGCCCGTTCATCCTTGAGGAACATATGGAACTGCTTGATCTTTTGCCCATCCTCCACGTATCCCTCGACCGCAACCTTGACCCCGTCCCGCAAACCCCAGACATGGATTTCGAGGATCTCAACCGGCCGCTCAACGTAGCTCTTTCCCATCTCGTTCGTCCACCGATTCACATATCGCACCCAGCGTAACTGACTGGGTATACTGACGCCAGAACCAAAGCCAACCCTCATCCGGCGCTCCGTAAACCTCTGCAACGCATCGTCCATCTTCCACCCCTCCTGGCTAATTAGGTACGAGCAGGCCATTGTCCCGCTACGTCCCTTACCAGCCTTGCAATGGACGACGGCAATTCGTTGCCCCTTTTTCTCGTCTTTCTTGTTCTCCTGTCCCTCCGCCTCGGACCCATCCAGCCGCTGCAACCAGTTCCGCATACTAGCCACAACCTTCGGAATCAGCGCAAAAGGCGGCGGGTGGTGATCCGGGAATGGAAAGTGGTGGATTCGCCCATAAACCTCCGAGTCAGGGTATCCTGTGCCCTCGCCACGAAACTCCCAGATACACCAATCGGCTCCATGTCTTTCGTCGAGGAAATTGACGAGCTGCTTGAGGGGTGTGCGGTATGCGATTTTAGGGTAGTTTGTTGACGGGCCGGAAGTAGCGATTACTTTATCGAAAGAAAAGTAAGGTTAGATAACAGCGATAAACTCAATCAAGAAAGCCAACAGTCGGATAGGGCAAGGAAATGAGGCTGGGCTGTCTCACTGTTATCGGCGACATAGCAAAGGTCGAGACCGGTTTCAGCATGTTGTAGACGGGGCCCAGCGACGATTTGTCGTAGGATCGAGGCCTGCGTTGGGCGGAAGCCAAGTGTGCAGGTTAGTCTGGGCACTGCTAAGAGAAGCTGGGAGTGGGTTTTGGGGTGAGGTGGAATGGGGCTGCATACCATGAGTTGAGAGTTATATCCGAACAAGCACGAATTTTGCTACAAGGGATGAAAGACTTGACTGGCACCAAAACAAAATATGCAGAAGCAATGACCGTGGATGAGGCAAGTTATCTTTATGTGATACGTCGAAGAACGCGTTCGAACCGGGGCTCCTCCTTCTCAACGGTCAACGGGCGCCAAGAAGATGATGTCATCGAGGCGTCTTGTTTGCCCTTGTATAGCCTCATCGCCTGCCGAATCGGATCCATTGTATACACTGCCTCTTGAAAGTATAAGATCCAGGGCTGAATGCAGCTGAAATGATTTGGAATGAATGTCACACTTGTTGATTGAAGACATTACATTAGATAATAACAATAGCATCACAGATGCTTAGCGCCAAAACATAGTAATACAGCCCGCAGTATAACCGTTGATATCCCAATCATTCAAATAATCAGACCCATCCAGGATGCGAATCCGAATACGCATACGAAGCCCAGCGTAAAAATATCCAGCCCCTTGCTCAATTTAAGCAACCCCATAAACACTCCCAACAGGAATCGTAAACCTCCCCGTGGAGTTGCTAGCAACACTGACGTTCTTCTCGCCAAACGCATAGAACTCCTCAAACATGCCCTCGCGCCACTGGTGCTCAACAGAGACAGTCCAGTTGGGGTACGTAGCGGGTTCAATCTGTGCAAGGATGCCGGCGTCCTTGCAAGGGGCATAGTCGTCCTGCGTGCTTGTACCGTTGCACGTCGTGTTGAAGCCCGGTGTGTTCTGCGAGGCGTGCCCGAGGATGTTGAAGCTGTAGACGCAGCCGCCGGGCGAGCAGCCTAGGGCAAAGTGCGAGACGTGCCATGTCAATGCTGGGTTTGTGGGGTCGGCGGTGCGCTCGCGCTGGGGCATGCGGAAAGCGGCTTGCGGAACTCTGGCGGTGGTTGTTGATGTGAGGGAGAGGAGGCCCAGGGATAGGGTTGTGAGGGTTGATGTGAGATGCATTTTGGTGGGTTGTAAGTTGTGGGTTGCAGATTGTTTGTTTATGGAAGGGGTATAGAGAGATGGGTGGTTTTGGAGAGAATGTTGTACAGAATGCTACTCAAGATGTAGGGAGGCAGGACGGGAGATTATTATAACGGAAAAGCACTGCGCGATTAGAGTAGTATGGTAGCGAAAAGTTGAGACAATTGGAAAGCACCGACTATAAATGGAAGATCGCTTGGCGGCGTCTGAACTGCAGATCCCCAGGGGTTCTAAGCTTACACAACAGGAGGACAGTCGAATGGCAGGCCCTGCCGAACAGCTTCTACTCCACCCGATAAGATGGTTGCGACGCGAAACTGGCCGCTGTCTGACGCTGCGACAAGGGTGTGGACTGCCAAACCGGTTTGCACTGTTGCCTCCGTGGTTCCTCAGTTCCTGGCCGGTTCGCCAGTGGGACCTGCAGCGACCCTGCCCGAGATTAATGCTTCAGCTGTGCGCTTGTTTTGTCTTGGTACATTCAAGGTCTCAGAATCTGGAGGTGAGTAGTTGCTCGAGTCAGGTAACTTGAAAAGTCTGATCAAAAACGTGGATAGATAAAGGACGGGATATAATGGAATTATGATGAACAAAGAAGACAGCACGGGGTATTCATTGCGATCAGCATCAGTGCGGCCTGTTTATTCTTAGCTCGCTGGAAGTTGTGTCCAGGATTCAGGAGATATCTAATGCACCGATATCCTCAGTTAATGTACAATAGTAATACAGAACATCATGACTGTGTCCCAGTCTCATTGCCACCCTTGGCCTCCGCAACGGCGGCACTGAGCTTCTCAGCTTTGGCCTTCAGATCCTCTGGGGTAGTGAGGCTGGGCTCATAGTCTTCCCAGCCCTCCTCTTCTCGCTGCCTCGCTAAGGCCTCTGATCTTCTCTTCTCCTTCCTTCGCTCCTTATATTTTTCCCTATCCCTCTTGTACTTTTCCCTCTGTTTATCTGTTAGGTTATGCCGCCTGTCCTTGTTCTCCTCAAACAGCTTAGCAGCCCACTCATCACGGTCCTTTGCTTCCTCACACAGACGAATGATCTGCTGGTATGTATGGGCTCTTATCTTGAACCCGCGTTTGTATAGATCAGTGGAGTAGAGATGGGCAGTTTTAAAGTTACCGGTCTTCACAGAGAGGAAGACCAGGTGCTCAAACGTCTCTGCGGTCGGGGCCACACCCAGCTGAGCCATCTCCTTTACGAAGAATATGGCAGCCTGGACATTGCTGGCGGATCGGCACATGCAAAGCAGGGAGTTAAAGACTGCCAATCCGGGATTTTTGCCGAGAAGTGCGTAAAGCTCCTTGTAGATTTTGACTCCGTCATCAACAATGAACGGGTCTCTGGCTGCAACACTCTCGCATAGATCAATAACGAGCACGGCACATTCAGATTCAACCGTGCGTCCTTGGTCCTTTAAGTCTTTGAGATAGTTCCAAACTTTTAGCGGATGTACCTCATGCGTCGAGCAATAGGCACGAATGTAACGGAAACACCTCATCCTCACTGATCGCTCGAGCCCCATGCATGTGTCCAGTGCGGCAAACAGATTGTGGGATACAAGATGCCCTTTCGTTAAGCTCAGAAAATCTTTATATCGAGGCTTCGTATCGTTGTGCCTTAGTAGTGCCTCTACAGCGGCCTGGAGCCGCGTATCCTTGTTGCTCGCTGCAATCTCAAAAACCATCTCGCAAACACTGCGGTCCGGGTGAGAATTCTTCAGTTCCACGATCTTCCACCAGATAAAGGATGTCAACCCGTAGTGGCGGGCGCTGCTTGCTGCGAAGAGGACGTTATTCCAGAACGCTTTCTTCAAACCGTGCCCTTGGCTCAGACGAGCCTCCATCAGCTCGCGAACCAGATCGAACTCGTCGAATTCAAGGAGGTGGTATACCAAAAGACTGTGTAGCCAGTCTTTGACGACGATGTGTTTCCTCTGCATATGCGCGATATGGTCGAGAGCTAGCTCAAATTGGTGTTCCCTGATCAAGCCCGCCACAACGTGATGCCAATCGTCCTCACTGAGGGTAATCCATCGACTCCGCAGCATCTTTAGCACGTCCTGCCGCAGGAAGAAGTCGGGATGAACAGCAAGTGCCTTGATGATGAAGCGTCAGCTTACACTCCGGACAAGGCCGAGAACTAACATACCAGCAGCGCAGCGCGCAGTGGGCTAGCATCAAGCGGAACATTGTGCTCTTCCATCTCCGCGAGCAACGCCCGCACCGTTTCTGATGATCCATGCTCGGGGTCCGTATTCGACTGTATAATCGCCCTATAGTGCCGAACATCTGGTTTGATTTCACGATCCCGTACCAAGACATATAATGGTTGCATCACATTCTGCAGTCTCGCACCATCTTCGACCAATCTGGTAAGCTTGTCCTCCACCTCGTTTAATGGAAGAACTTTCATGCTGTCTGGCGCTTCAGGAGTCGGTCTAAATTCAGCTCGTGTGCCCTTGTATACAACTTTTCCACCTCTTTCCTTCCTCTTTTGCCGACGAACCTTTGCCGATTCGCGCTTAGGTGCTCCATGTGCGACCCCGTCTCCCTCGGTTCTCTTCTCTGGGTGTATGGCAGAAGTGGTGCTGTTGCGTTCCTGGAGGCATCGCGGTATCGTATGGAGCGGAACCCGTGAAGGGCACTGGGGTCGTCGCGCGGAAGGAAGGGTGCTGATAAGACGCTTCGACGTATTTGTCCGGAGTGCTGGACAGAGATAATGCTGTAATTGAACCGTATTGAGTCTCTTGCGAGACATCATGACTGCATATTTGCTACTAGAGAGAATCTTGGGATTGTCGGAACACGATCGTTATCTCACGTGATATCGACCTTAATTCCAGCGCATCTACTCGTAGAACAGAACACAAGATGCGGTACTGCATAACTGATGTCTGCTTCATTTCACGTGGATCATAAATTGATGATGATAGCAATAAATTTGCATGGCAAGCTCCCATCAAAAAAACAACCTGATACGCCAGGCCATGCTCATGAACCCAACTAGCCAACGGTACTGTCTCCGCTGCTACCTGCATAATCTCCGGGGTATCTATCATTGCACTGTCTCAGTCTCCGCTCCTCGTCCATGTCGACTTTTGGACCTTAGTTTCCACCCCGACCGCGCCCGCGCCCGCGACCCCGACCACCACGACCTCCTCGGTCCCCCCGTCCACCCTCACGAGGCCCGCGGTTGCGATTTTGAGGTTGGTTCTGCTGCTGTTCCTTGGCCATCTCGATAATCTCCTCCGGAATCCGTAGGTATTTGATCTAGAAAGAAGCCTTGTCAGTTAAGATGCTGCTGTGAGGGGGCGCATAACGTACGTTGTTTCCGCGGACATAGACCTCGGGGAGTTTGAAGAAGCGATCGCCCTCGGGGCTCGTTTGAACGACCTCCCGCAGTATTAAGTTCATCCAGTTATCGCAGTTGGCAAGGTGCCCGTTCAGGGTTTCGCCGTTCTTGAGCTCGACCAGCATAGGGTGACCTTGAGCAGCCGTCAAGAGACCGAGAGGAAGCTGCCGCCACGGATATTAGCTAGGCTCCGGGTACTGTAGGTCTGCGCTGGAAGGGTAGGTGGTTACCATTATGGAAGTGAGTGCGGAGTGTGCGATGCGAAGAGTGATTGGCGTGGTGTGTGAGGAACAAGGCTGTCGTCGCTAGGTCGCCAATTATTGAAGCGATAATAGTGCCCGGCCGGGTGTAGGTAGTTATTGGGCGAATCAAAGTGAACTATTTAGAGCGAGGTTCAGCAACCTTGGAACCTTGGGACTAGCTGTGACATCGGCGGATTGTCGGAAGATCAGAAACCCCGTATCCCGATCTACAATGTAGTTATGCAAACAGTCTCTTCTCATATCATCAGCATAGTTTATAATTAGTTAATGCACTTCTTATTTTTGTACTTATTAGCTTCTCAATCACTATATTAGTTAGCTTGTTTGTCCTATAGGGGTTCCTTCGAAGGTGCTAACTCAAGAGTTCGATTTATGTCTCGACTTAGGGCTAACGCAAGTATTGATATTGTTACATAACAGCTCAGATCAGACTCGGAAATTTGAGTTGGTCAAATGAAAATTGTCGTGTAAGTCAAGAATGAACCCAGCTTGCTTCTATGCCTTCGGTCGTTTTGCAGCCGCAGACTCGTCTTCCTCTTCCTCATCTTCATCATCCACGGTAAATTTTCGCTTTGTTCGCTGGTCTCTGTTGTTTGATGCTTCGGCTTCTTCTTGTTGGGCTTTTAGGCGTTCCTCTCGTTCGTTGAGAAACCCGAGGAGCTGCTCGTATCCGTCCTCCACATTTGTGACGGTATCCTCGAGAGCTGTGTGACGCTCGCTCATCTTCAACTGAATCAGCACATCCCGAGAGCGCTTGTAGAGGCGCTGTTTCGTGAGCATGCGCCACCAATAGTACCGCCGGTTGTTCGGGTCATCATCTCTGTGTTTCTTAACGAGGAGTCGCGCCATATTTGCCCCGCCCTTTCGGCGATTCTTAAGCGGAATCTGACTAAGTAGGAACATTTCCTGAATGTGCGCGAACTGTGTCGGTTCTATCTTGAAGGCTGTGCGAATGTCGCTGAGGGTCTTGAGTGGAAGGAGGGACGATGTAGGGACACGCTTTGTCTTTTTGGAGGCATCACCCCACGGGTCAGGGTTAATGTTGGTGTTATTTTTGAGGAGCTCAGGGCGCAGAATCTGGTAGTCGGCCGAGTCCCGGAGCACGTCGAAGGATTCATTCGGGTCCTCGACGGTCAGTTCCGTGATTGTAGAATCTTCGAGGCACGCCTTGTGAATGGTGTTGTAAAGGTTCACGCCATGTCCGGTTCCTTGATGTGGAGGAAGGATCAAAAACTGAGCGATTCGGAGTCTTGACGGCAACTCTCGTGGTCGAACTGGCTCGGCTGCAGGAAACGGCCAGTCTCTAGTAGTAGGCTTCTCGGAATGATCTCTCTTGAGAAACCACCATCGATAGGTGGTGGCATAGCCAACTATGGAGTACGATGAGCCTTTCGGAGTGGGGGGTGCGACCTTCTCATATCTGGTGTTTGTTAGCTCGCGCATTTCTCCAATTTGTCAATTCGGGTACCGTACACAAAGTAAACTGTCCATCGATCTAGTGTCCACTCAGGGTCATCTGTTGTGAGAGGTGTTCCAGCCTCGATGAAAAAAGACACCATAATTTGAAACCGGTTCAGCAACAGCTGCACTTGAGGATCCGCAAGGGACGCGGCCCAGATCTCGTAGTTCCGTCCCCGGACAGAATAGCTATGCGCGAGCTCGCCGGGTGGCACGAAGTCCTTCTCATCTTCCTCCTGGACGGCGCTTTCGAAATCGGATAGTGAAGATAAAGCCTCTGTATGAAAGCGCGTGTCAGATATCGCGCAGTGTAGCAGTCGCATATATACATAGAGAGGTCTCTCACCTTCAGGAAGGAAGTCCTTCAATACCCCGGTAACATCAGTAGGCTCGGCATCTTCCACGGCCATGAACTTCTCATCGTGCGAAACATGAAGGTGAGGACGAAGATTATGCGCGGCAAATCGCAGACGGATAATTAATCCTTTGTAGCCGAAGATGCGCTCATCTTCGCCGAAGATTGGGTATGTGAATTGGGGATGGAAGCTTGAGAGCGTCTTGGGCTTTTGCTGATCGGGTTGAACAATGGTGATTTGGACGGCGTCGTTGGCGTCGCAAGTCCCTGTGTAGTGTTCGCGTCAGCTTGGCGGACAAGCAATGATGGGTTGGAAAGTTAGGAAAGTGTACATTCGCCTTCTGCCGACATTATGGGTTCTCTCGGTCAGGATGATGGTGTAGAAGGCAGAGTGAGGTGAGATGAAGAGTTGTGTTTCGTTGAAGCTCTCTTTCTTTTGCGCGTCTCATCGCGTTGCGCGGAGCTGGAGCGGGACCCGGTATAACTCCTTTGGGATTAGCGCGCCATTTGCACTTGTCCTCGATTCAGTGTGCTCGGCCAGGTACTCCGTAATCAAACACCTTCATCTTTGCAGACCATAAGGAGCATTATTCCATCAGCAGCTCTTGAAGTTGTTGGGTATTCGAGTTCACTCATCTCAGCGCGGAATGGCATCTTGAAGAACATTTGTTTTTCTTGGTATTGCCTCGGCTTCCAAGTACCGGTACCCAGACTAGCTTGGACAATGTCCGATTATTCTGCGGGGATCTTAGTTCCTTGCTGGCGGCTGAACTTACTCGGATAATCAGCGGTCTTAACATATTACGGAGTACAAAAAGGGCTATTGAAAGTCCACTCGAGATTCTCTAGAAATCGACTGCGACGTTCTGTGACTGCTGTCTCATACACGGAACAATGTCGACCACCAACCAGCGGATCACTCTGATCGGACTAGGGACCATTGGCATGTCCATGGCTGCTCTCCATCTCTCTCGAGATAACACCATAGTCGACGTATTTGACACCCGACCTGACTTCGAAGACTATCTTTTGAAAACGCTCCCGAGCTTCCTAGCTAGCCCTAACCCCGACGCTGGTTCGCATCATCCAGTCGAAGTGGCTTCTCTGATCTCGTCTGGCCGCCTCAACATCCACTCATCGCTAGAGATGGCATGCGCATCTGCCACCATAGTTCAGGAACAAGGCCCAGAGAGCCTCGATTTCAAACAGTCTATCTGGAAAACGGTCGAGTCTATAGCACCAGCCTCAGCACATTTTTGGACAAGTACGTCAGGCATAGCAGCGAGTGCGCAGCAGCAACAATTGCAAGATAAGACTCGTTTGCTTGTCGTGCATCCATTTAACCCGCCGCACATCATGCCCCTGCTTGAGATTGTGCCGGCGCCCGAAACATCCTCAGAACGAGTGGAGTTTGCGCGCGAGTATTTCTCCATTCCCGGATCTAGACATCGTCCTGTGGTCATCCGAAAGGAGATTTCCGGGTTCGTGGGGAATAGATTAGCTTTTGCGTTGTTCAGGGAAGCTTGTCATCTGGTGCAAGAAGACGTTGTGACAGCTAAGGACCTCGATACCATCCTCATGGCCAGCCTAGGACCCAGATGGGCAGGGAATGGTGTTTTCGAGAGTTACCAGCAGGGTGGGGGTGAAGGTGGCATTGGAGCTTTTCTAGATAAGTTGGGTGGCACTATGCAAGATGTATGGGATGGCCTGGGACAAGTGAGCGTGGCGGAGGTGAAAGAGAAAGTGGTTCAGCAAACAGATGAAGCCTACGGGACGTCAACATCGGAAGAGACTCGTCAGAAGAAGGATGAACGGCTGCGTGAGTTTTTGAGGGTGCAAACGAAAGGATAATTACTGCGTTCAATCATGCTGCAACTTCGTGAATCCTAGGACTTTTGAATGGCAAGAATTTCCACCAATGTTGTTGAGTACTCCATAAAGAAGGTTAGGCACACCGGCAGTACAGATTAAATCATCCTTAGCATAACTTCAATCTACTTTCTGTCCAAGTGAAGTCTACAGTTGGCATAAAGAGCAATCATGTGACCCGGCAAGGCATCTGTACCCTCAGTCTTGAGTACCTTACCTCGCCCCTCTTCCTTCCTACCAACTTCCTACCTAACACCTACTCCTTCAAAATCTATTTCGGCCTCCTGAGTTGCACCTGGCCTACACTACAGACTCCGCTGCTGCCACAATGTCTAAATCGGAACCAGTTCCTTTTCCCTACACATCTACTACTCTCCTTCTCCCCAAATTACCCACAACAGAAGAGATCCTCGCCTGCCCCAACGTACTGTGGGATAGATCCACAAAAGTCGTCGCCATAAACGATGAGATTGTGATCAAATTCGGCTGCACGACGATCTGGGAAGGCCAAGCACTGATCTACCTTGAACGTCATGTTCCCAATGTCTCAGCACCCCGACTCTATGCAATGTACAAAGAATGGAACGAGGAGGACAAGCGCGATCAGGTCTTCCTGGTTATGCGGCGCGCGCCCGGGGTTCGACTTGACGACATTTGGGACTCGTTGACGGAGTCCGAGAAAGATGACATCGTCTCCAAACTCAAGCGGAACTTTGAAATTATGCGAGAGGTTCAGTGCCTATTCGGTTCCGAGGCCGGCGACTTCTACGGCGGACTGGATGGTAAAGGTCTGCCTCACTCTCTATTCTACTGCCAGAAGGAGGGCAGAGGCTGTTTGGGACCATATTACGGGGAAGAGGCGTTTGTTGAGGGGCTCGTGGGTAATTTTCGAGCGTACACGGAGCGCAATGGAAGGCCGGACTATAAGGTCCGCTATTACGAGAAGTATTTGGCTCGGGTACTGAACGGTCACCGGCCTAGGTTGACACACAGAGATGTTCAGCGGAAGAACATCATCGTCAACGAGAATCCGAGCAGAAAGAACGATCAGGGAGAGCATTCGTTTGATGTTGTGCTTGTTGACTGGGTAAATGCTGGCTGGGTTCCCGAGTACAGGGACTTCTTCTGTGCTTCATCGCCGTTGCTCTTTGACTACTGGGAAGAAGACTGGTGTTGGCGGGTTCAGGAATTCCTTCAAGTTTGGCCTGCTGAGCTTGAAATCATGCGCATGCTGTATAAGGATATGGGAGGGGGGGGGGTGGGGGGGTTCTGAAGTAGGTTGCAATTTGCTGTCCCTGTTTAAATCGCATCATGTTGAATTTCATGTCCCACGGGTATCCCTAAGAAAAGCAAATGATAACCGAACTCCGCGATCAGAGACTAGATTGCGCGTGATTGACAATCAGAGAACCACCATACCAAACGCCTTGTACCTAACTAGCTCCTTCCTAACGCATTAATTCCATAACACACTAAAGCCCAGGACCTGCCTGCATTTCGTAGCGCCATGAGAACCACCGTATCGAACGCCTTGTAACTGATCAATTCCATCCTGATGAATCAAGACCCAGACCCTTGTGTTAATCCGGGAGAAGAATGCCTGCATTTCGAAGCGCCGGGACTGCATACTGGTGTGTCCACTCGTTGCATTTGAAAATAGGTCGTCGGGGCTCGCCAGGTCCGTACGGGTCTCCGTTCTCCTTCGTCCAGATCATCTCAGTCTCTTCATTGGGATCCTTCTTCTTCTGCCAGAAGTTCAAGCCCTGTTGCTTATTTGGCGTCGGAAGAGCTCTCAGGATAGAGTCGACCCTGCCTGACTGGTAATCGTCTTTGCGGACCCATCCGACGAACGGCATGGCATGGAATTGGATCGAGCTCAAGGGGTCAAAGTCCTCTGTGATTTGATACCCCATACCTCTAGGTGCGATTATGTCGCCGGTGACGTGGAATAATGTCCCGGCGCGGCCATGGTCTTGGACGAAGATGCCTTCGTGGTATCGCTTCTGCGGGTCGAGAGGGTCAAACGCAACGGTGTCGAGTTGGGGTATGTAGATCCGGTAGTGAGTCTCTTCCTGCTCTTGGGCTGGCTGAAGATTCTTTGACCGCGAGGGTAAAGGGCTCTGGCTAGAGGTTGGGGATTTTGAGGGGGTGAGGCTGGACATTTTGGCTTTGAGAGGATACCCAGATGCAGAGGATTGCCAATGAAAACTGACTGTATGATATTGAGGGTACGGTATTGTCTCTTTATAATATGAGATTCGATGGTCTGAAGCAATGAACTCTAGACAGTGACTATCTTGGTTGGCCTTCACATAACACAGCACCATTGTCTCTGCTAGAGTGAATCCAGTGCTGGCTTCCTTAACACAGCAAGCTCCGTAAAATAGTAAGTAGTTGGCGGCTGGCGCAGAAGGGAGCACAAATCTGATGTCACTGGATATCTGCTCACTCATTCAAGATGAACAATCTGGGGGTATGGCTTGAGTGAATGTTCCTAGACCTTACATATTGAACAGCCAGCAGCTTAGTTAACTCGCTCGCCTTCATGATATTGACAAGGTACACCAGCAGCATAAGACAGTATCTGTTCTTGCTCCGTTATAGTACGATTCACTTTCTCGAGTAATTGATCTGTGTTGGTTGTCCAGATGTTGTTGAACTGTGCCGCCAAGAGGAAGGTTTGAGTTCCATCCAAACTGTATTGGCAACCCGGCGTGGCCATGTCCAGAACTGGGTTCTTGATAGACCCTACTCCAGGGTAATGTCACCATTGCCATATGCCCTGCGGCGCGGCTCGAATAGTAAGCACAGAGACCGATATGTAGCAATCCCTTCCAGTATGAACGATCTTATAATGATAGGACACAGAAGTGTGACCAAGGGTCCCGAGAAAGACATTTTAGATGTATGGTTCTTTGACAGAAGGTTCTGAATGGTACGTAAGCGTTGAATGGTTGATATAGAACAACATAGGGTACTGACTGTATACAGCTAGACCTCGAACCCAATTGTACCGCTATATAGCCCGTCCTTATACTCTAACACTCCCCTAGAAGGTCGGCGTACATTATCTTTCTTGCCCATCTTGTGGTGCTTTAAGCTTGCACTAGTCCTTCTGTGTATCTAGATATCTAGGTCCACGGATTTTGCGGAAGGAGCAAAGGTAAGGATTAATCAGGGACTCTGAACTATCAAGCATCCACTTGTATGATACAAACGAGCCGGTGGAATGAAACTACTCTCATCTTATAGCCTCTTAGCATGCATACCTCGAGACCTTAGGAACCAATTGGCCGTATAGGCCGTCCTTGTACTCAAGCAGACCTCGACGCAAGGATTCTCTCTCGAATTGACCTGAAAGATAAAGATACAACTGACCATAGCTGTAACCTGGATATCTGCGAGTCTCGCCTACTCAACTCACTTGTATGTGCGCATGCAGTCAAAACGAGGAGCAATGCGTTTCCAGCTCCCTTATGTACGGCAATGAGACGACATGGCAAAAGCACTACAAAATGACATGTTAGAAGGTGCACGAGCTAGCCAGCTGCAATCAGGCTATGAAATCAGCTCTACTTTGCCCTGCAAGAGAATTGAATGTAAGGATACATAATTGGACTAATGTGAGTAGACTCGAGAAAGTCCTTCCAGCGGCCTCGAAGTCGGAGATGGTTGTTAAAGCGGCGGCAACCCGGGGTGGTTTTAGGGCCGAGATGACAGTGCTATTAATATCGATCGGCCAAAAGCAAAAAACGACGTGCATTGGAGAACCATCGACCAGGAAATCTCTGTCCTACGAAACAGTTCTCTCTAGTACCACTACCGAAACAAAAGACCGCATTCTCCAATTGCGCTGGTAGACTACTTGCTTTCCACGGACCATCATTGTACATACCCTGCCGGCGGTCCTTTTCCCGCTGCGGATCCCGTTCGCCCACGCCACGTTTCCGGCTTTGCCAGGCCCCAGGCGAGTCCAGCTTGTTCCTGGCTCCATCTACCTGGGATACCCAGACCACACCCATTGAGCTGCTTGACTCTTGTACAGGTCAGGTAGACTAAACTTCCGGTGCAGATATTCGCGATTAGCACCATGTCCCGATTGTTTTGAAAACGAAACGAGATTCGGGACGAACGGCCGACCATGGAGGGACTTTTTACACTGCTCACGTTGAGCACTGTGATGGCGATTACGTGAGTTTCAACGTGTTACGGTCCCCCTGGCAGGCACCGGCTAACAGCTGTTCGTTCGGTTTCCTATAGGTCCTTCGTCGTGGGATCCTTACCATTAGCATTCAAACTTTCGCCCTCGCAATTGCGACTGATATCCTCCCTTGGCATGGGAGTTTTGGTTGGAACATCTCTTATTGTCATCATACCCGAAGGAGTCGAGACTCTATACGATGCCGTTGCCGTTGAACACAAAAGTCTCAGCAGTCGCTCAGTGGCCCTTCCGCTCGCCCATAAACAATTCGCCATTCCTACCATCGCAACAACGTTTCATACTGTGAATGGAGAGTCAGAGCGATGGGACGAGTCTCTAGCATTTCCCACTGCCGATACCCCTACTATCCACGTTGCGCGGGATTCGCATACCGAGGAAGCGAAGGACACTTCAAATGCCGAGTCTGGGCACGACCGTAGCGGGGAGAGCTCTCCTCATGCCTGGATTGGAATTGCGCTCATCAGCGGCTTCATTCTCATGTACCTCATCGACAAAATTCCCGAATTTGCATCACCGGCCAAACCTCAAAGACCTCCTTATCACATTTCGTTGGACAACCTGGGCTCGGGGCTTCGCCAATATTCATCGCCCTCGCGGGATGGGGGACTACTGGATGCAGCGAACAGTCAGCGAAGCAGCCACAGCTTTGCGACGACTACGGGTCTAGTCATTCACGCAGCGGCTGATGGAATTGCTCTCGGCGCATCTACCTCCGACGCCGGACTAAGTTTTATTATATTCCTGGCCATTATGGTTCATAAAGCGCCCGCGTCGTTTGGACTTACGTCTATTCTCCTGAGACAGGGATTGTCGAGTCGTGCTGCCAGGACTCATTTGTTCGTCTTTAGTGTGGCTGCCCCTGTTGGCGCCCTAGCGACATTTTTGTTTGTGCATCTATTGGGGTCGGGAACGACGGACGAGGCAAGTGCACGTTGGCGTACGGGGGTTCTTCTTCTGTTTTCCGCTGGTACATTCCTGTAAGTCGCTAACTTTCTGCTGGGATTTCCGGAAGCTGACATAGCCCTAAAGATACGTTGCCATGCACACTATGCAAGAGAACAACTCGGCCTCTTCGCGGGACTTGCCAACCAACGGTTATGAAGCCCGAGAAATGGCGGCAAAGCCCGAAAAGTCCACCAGGGACCTGGTTGCTTCTGTCGTTGGCATGATATTGCCGCTATTTCTGCAGATCGGACACGCCCACTGATCTTCGCAACACTTTTTATTTCTTGGCCAAGCTTCGCATTGTCTCGATCTCATAGATTGGAGTAACCTGGGGCATTTCATATGGTTGTATTTGTCTGACAACTAGAAATTTCCTTCTACTGGTTGTTGATCTCTTCTTCGGATGTGTAAGAATAAGAGAAGCGTCAAGGCGATGGCGCTGTTCTATATCCACTACTGTATAATTTGATTGCCCTAATCATTATGTAAATACGTTGCACAGAGGGACCTTATCCTGGCACTTAATCCCTATGATAACGATGAAGCCTTTGTCCCAAGACCGGGGTGGTGATGAAATCATGTGGTAACCATACCACAGATGGAGTAGATCAAGGCAGCTCCGAGATCAGTTGGAGTGGAAGCGGATGCCAAAGTCTGGAATTTGGACAGTGACGAACAAGCTTCCAAGTTCCGTATAGAAGCAAAGATCCAGTTAAATGTAGAGTAGTCAACTCCGAGTACATAGTCCAGTAGTGACCAGTCTCATGCCCAATACTGTGTAGAAATAGCCTTGGAATCAGGACTGCAAAAAGTAAGGCGTCTCGACTCAGTGGAGCGGCAGCCTCGAACTAATCACAGTGACATTTGCAAGGCCCACCATGCTGGAGCCGGCCAGCACCTGACTTGGGACTGGGACGTTGCTTGATCGAGACTCTTTGAAATCAAGCCTGCGTTTCCGCTGCGTCGACTCCCTCGTGGGCTTCACTGCACCTGGCAATATTCCTTCTTCCTTCCTGCTTGTCCCTCTTCCTTGTTCTAGACGGCTTCCTATTGTTATTCCTGTGTCTATCCCTTATCCTATCTTCTTCCCCTTCACCCAACCTGCGGTCTTTCCTGCCCCCTATTAATCTCCAACTACCGCTCCCGCCCAGCTGAACCTTCCGCCAGCAGTGTTTCTCACCACCACCAACCAACTGCCGCCGTCTCTCTACTCCCGACTTTTCTCTCTCGCCAGCGCTATAAACTCTCGCTATTACTACTTTTGATCCTTACACGCTCGTTAACACCAAAATCCATGAACCATACCGAACTCCGAGGGAGCTGGATATTACGACATTCGCCGTGAAGTTTGCGGAAACACTTCGGTGGATGCCTTTGGATTTGTCATTTCCTTAGTCGCGCAACCTTCTATGGACTTCCGGCGGACAACAAATCCCCCGGTGATAGGCGGAATGAGCTCACATTCCAAAACGATACCGCCCTCCGATAAGCCGTGCACCTCTATACCCCCTAACCTTCTCCCATCGGCACCTGCGTCTCCTCCGACTCCGGCTCCTAGCCCGACTCCGCACCAACGACTACCCTCCTGGCGATCGTCTGAACAAGATGAGGAAGCGCTGCTGTTGAACACCAAGTATTTCGAGTCGCTGTCGGGTCCTCGAAGACAACAATATTTGGAAGCTATTCTTAGTCTATGCAGCAGCCAGCAGCTTAGCTTTGTCTCCAGCTATGTCGCTCCGCGTCTTCGGAAAGATCCGTTCCTAGTCTTTCCAACTGAAATTTCTCTGCGGGTGAGTTAGACCCCTCCGTCGAGCATCTTAGGGCGCGGCAAAAACTGATATTGTATTCTTGTAACTAGGTGCTCTCTTTTGTCGACGACCCGAAAACCCTGGCGCGAGCGTCACAAGTATCGAGACGATGGCATGAGCTGTTGAATGACGACATTACTTGGAAGAATCTCTGCGAGCGACATGCGTTTACTCATCGGCGGCCGGCAGAAGATAATCAAGATTTCATTGAGCCCATCCACAACTATCGTACGAACTCCTTAAGCGGACTGCAAAGGAGACCAAATAGCGCCACCATCCAAACTCGGGATGGCTTTGCCGACTTCCATCGGTCACTATCTGGAGACTGGAGCGCCTCCTCGGCAGTACAAGCGAGGAAGCGTCGAGTTCGCCCACTCTCTTATAAATACCACTTCAAGCAAAAATACATGATTGAATCGGCGTGGACCAAGGGCGGCAGGTGCACTCAACGACACATCTCGCCCGATCAGGGCGTAGTAACGAGCCTGCATCTGACCCCCAAGTATATCGTGGCTTCGCTGGATAATGCCAAGATTCACGTATATGATACTAATGGAGAGAATCAGAAAACGCTCGAAGGGCATGTGATGGGCGTTTGGGCTATGGTTCCTTGGGATGACATTTTGGTCAGCGGCGGTTGTGATCGGGAGGTGAGGGTATGGAACATGGCTACCGGCGAGTCGATATACCTGCTCCGCGGCCACACGTCGACCGTGCGTTGTCTAAAAATGTCAGATAAGAATACGGCCATTTCTGGCTCGAGGGATACCACGCTACGGATATGGGATTTACGAACGGGCACTTGCCGCTCCGTTCTGGTCGGTCACCAGGCTAGCGTCAGGTGTCTCGCCGTCCACGGAGATATCGTTGTTTCCGGAAGCTATGATACCACTGCGCGTGTTTGGAGTATATCGGAAGGGCGTTTCCTGCGAGCACTGTCGGGTCATTTCAGTCAGATCTATGCGATTGCCTATGACGGTCGCCGCATTGCTACTGGCAGTCTCGACACCAGCGTTCGAGTTTGGGATCCAAACACTGGCCAGTGTCATGCTATCCTCCAAGGCCATACTTCATTGGTAGGACAGCTACAGATGAGCGGTGATACTCTGGTTACCGGCGGCTCTGATGGGTCTGTTCGCGTGTGGTCACTCACTAGAATGGCTCCCATTCATCGATTGGCGGCCCATGACAACAGCGTGACGAGTCTCCAGTTCGATAACAACCGGATTGTTAGCGGCGGTAGCGACGGTCGCGTCAAGGTTTGGTGTCTGCGGACTGGACAGCTCCTCCGTGAGCTGTCGACTCCCTCGGACACAGTTTGGCGGGTCACATTCGAGGAGGAAAAGGCGGTCATCATGTCAAGCCGATCGGGCCGCACGGTTATGGAGGTAAGTTGAATAAGTTGTGTGACTTTGGCGGTTCTAACATATTATCAGGTCTGGAGCTTCTCTCCGCCCCCAGAAGACACTGAGTTCGATGCAGCAACGATTGGAGCTTCCTCGAGCCTATCCGAACCACCACCGGCACGCGATAATCGCCCACTACGACCCCTCGTACTTTCAGATCCTCCACATAGAAGCGACGGTGACCATGTAATGGCGGACGTGCCGCCATGAACCGTGAGTCGCCTTAATATTACGACCATCTAGCTTCTTCTTAATTTGCGCCTTCAGCGTTGTTGCTTCGGTTTGCTGCTCCTACGAGATTCCCACCTCGCACCACTGGCGGGTCAGGATTGGTACATATTCACTGGTTAGCATTTGCATTCTGGGTGTTTAGGTTCATGCTGTTTAATCCATGGACTGCGTGGAGTTAGATAGGGAACGGCTGTCATACTGGCTTGATACCAGCTGGATTCTGATGCGAAAATTTGTATTCTTACTTAGTCCAAGTCCGCGCCTCAGGAGGTGCTCATACCCATAAGAAAAGTCTATACATTCCTGCCCTTTACAATAGCAGTAGATGCAATATCTAGGCGTGGATCTCCAGATGATCGTAAAAATTGGGGGCGATCCCATTCGTCAGCTGATCGCCCACAGCCTTTAGCGTTCTCCGCTCGATCTTCGCTTTGACCATGAACAAGACTCTCAGAAGGTGCAGATTACAGATTGAATAACTACAGTCTACGGGCTTGATTGTGAGAGTTGGCCACGCCCGTCTCCTCAAAAGCGTTCCTGGAGGCGGGTCTCTTTAGTACCGAGGCAGATTCACGATGTCCGATTGCCGATTACTAGTGAGATCTTGTATTGAACACTTGGTCGCGGAAGCCTCGGAGACGGTCAGGTCGTTTTAACAGAGATACATCGCTTTGAAACGGAGTACAGCATAAAACTTCGGTTCGCCACTACCCAGCAAAACAACATGGTCTATGCTGGCCGCAGCCGGGGGTGTCATTTGTGTCGCAGGAGGAAAATCAAGGTAGGACAAGATCTGATCTCCAACTGCATGTTTATGTTTAATATCCGTGTGGATGGACTGGCCTTCAATCATCCTGAAATCCGATTGAAAACCAAGAAGCTAAAACCCAGTACAAGTGCGACGAAGCCCTTCCGGAATGCGGCAACTGTCGCGTGTACGGCCGGCCCTGTCCGGGGTACAGGCTCGAATCGATATTTAGGAACGAGACGTCCAAGGTCGAGCAGCTTGTCCGGAGATCGGGCAGCTTGGTGCCTTCTAGTTCTGGCAGTCAGAGAGGGCGCCGACTCGGACGGGCTGCTAGCACCGACTCCTCATTAACGGTCTACCAGGTCGCTGACTCGACGTGGGAGGAGCGAGCTCTCTGCTACTTCTTTGACCAGTATACATCCGGTGACGACCCGGACGAGGCTATGAGCTACTTGTCGTTTCTGCCGTCTCTTTATACGACTTGCCGAGAGAATGGGGTTGACAGCGCAACGCCTGCTTCTACGTGCCTGCGTCTTGCTGTTGATGCGACGGCTCTCATGACGCTAAGCAACCATGTCAATGCTCCGCCGCTTGTGCTGCGTGCGAGAGAGTACTATGGGAGGGCGTTGAGGGGGCTTCAGCAGGCGCTCACTACGCGGACGCAGGCTGTCAAGGATGAAACTTTTGCCACTATGGTTTTGCTTGCGCTGTTTGAGGATATCACGGGCGAGCGGAATGGGCTCGCTAGTTCCCATGCGGCGGGGTTCGAGCTCTTGATGAAGCTCAGGGGGGAGGGCCAGTTAGGGCATGCGCAAGGGAGGGATCTTTTTCACTTTGCGTACACGCATACGGTAACTGGCCTTCAAAATCCGCCTTGGTCCAGGCAGAGCTAACAGGCGAGATATAGCACGTTGAAATGCTCGCCCTCCGGGGGAGACCACATTACAATACAGATTGGATAGTCGAGCGCTTGAACGGCGAAGATCCAATCGCGCGGTTGATCCTCATCGCCTCCAAGATGAGCCAGCTGTTCCTAGCCACATCATCCCTCCAGACTTCAGCAGCTGCGGCAGCTTCAGCTTCAGAACAATACCCCACGTCTCCTACCACAAACACAGGCACCAGCACCGACAACGGGACAAACCCAGAAAGCATCTCCCAACTTAGCCTCCTCCTCCTAACCGGCCGCCAAATCGACCTTGAACTCACCTCCTGGAGCCAGGATCTCCCCGAACGCTGGCTCCCCCTCGTCATCTACCCCGACAAATCCTCCTCCAAGTCCAACACTCACACCGACGACTACGAACCTCTAATCACCTACCACCACCTCTCCATCGCCTCCGTCTGGACCTACTACCGCGCCGTCCGCATAGTCTCGCACCTCATCATGCTCGAGCTGCGTCGAGCCCTCGCCGCCGCAGCAGGCACGAGCGCCTCCATAGACGACAGCACCATGCCAACAGCAGCCCAAGCCACGCCGGCAATCATCCAAAAGCAAATCACCGACATCTGCCGCAGCATCCCTTTCTGCCTGGGCGATGTGGATATCATGGGGAACCGCACGACCTCACCCTCCGCGGGCTCCGAACGAAGCAGCAAGCCGCAGCCCCGCGCCCGCGCCTTCTCCGTGTACAGCATGATCTGGCCGCTATGGTATATTCTGTCCTGTGGCCTTGCGACGCCGGCGCAGGAGGACCATATTCGCGATTGTCTTGCGAGGATTGGGTCTGTCCTGGGGATTAAGCTTGCGCTTGTGCTGGCGCAGGATGCGGAGACTGGGAGCCAGCGAAGGCCGCCGATTAGTCTTGAGGGGTTGATGCTGGGTGGGCCGGTCCTGGCTACTGATACCGGGACTCGGACCGGGGGTTCAGCTTGGGTAAAGAGTGGCGTTTTGAGTGGTGATTGTTGACTTTGGCGTTTCGAGGGTGTATATATATATATTTGTGTATATATTTTTGGTTTACCCAGTCGCAGTGGGTCGGCGTGTATACGAATTTGAAGTTGTCTAATGTATCTTTATATATATTTGTCGCACTTCGCTGGATAAATATTTGGTATATATACATTGCATCTAGCACTGCTATGTTACTGGAAATTCCATAGCATACATTCTTTATCTCCGCCATCTTATACAAAGCCGGAGGATCCGCGGACGGACGCTATACTATATGTATGACGTCATGCCCACTCCCAGTCAACACAGGAGAGTACCGAGTAGAAAGGCACAAAAAGCAGTGGAGAGATCCATGATTGGCAACATCTTGGCTCCAGATCGGAAATCGGCACCGTCGCTTTACGAGATGGATATCAAGCAGGAAAAATAAGCCACAAGATAAGGAGCAAGGAAGTTATGAACGCATCTATGCATGCAGCCCCGGATGGCTCGGCCAGACCAGACCCAGCCAGCGCCAGTGCCGGCACCAGGCACGTAGGACATTACTGCATCGGGCGCTGACGACATACCTTATCCACTGCGTTCTCTGGCTTATATAGCCCTGGGCTTTCTCGAGTTGTTGGCAGTGCATTGATATTTATACCGACCTTTGGCGGGCGTTCTGATTTAGCTTATCCGGTCCATTGCTGTCTTGTTCTTTGAATTATTTCTTTTGTCCTCTGTATACCCTTTTGCAAGCTATCCCACACATACCTACAAAATGGCAGCGCAGGAGAGGAAGTACCCACTGGGAAAGATTGAGCCCAACACGATGAAATACTTTGGTGCTTGTACGATGGGCGGAATTATTGGTATGGACTAAACACCTGCCTTCCGACAGATGATGGAGCATGATGAGCTGACCATGACGTGAAGCTTGCGGTCCAACTCACACCTCAGTAACACCTCTTGATCTCGTGAAATGTCGTCGACAAGTCGATCCGAAAATCTACACATCAAACATCTCCGCATGGCGCGCAATCATCTCCAAGGAAGGTGTCCGCGGGATATTCTTCGGTTGGTCACCAACATTCATCGGATACTCGCTCCAAGGAGCCGGTAAATACGGATTATACGAATACTTCAAGTACCTGTATGGCGATCGCATGTTCCCCAACACGAACCGCACAGTTATGCATCTGGCCGCGAGTGCCTCGGCCGAGTTCTTCGCCGATATTGCGCTCTGTCCATTTGAAGCGATCAAGGTCCGCATGCAGACAACACTGCCACCGTATGCGCATAGCCTGCGCGAGGGCTGGAGTAAGATCATTGCGCAAGAGGGCATGGCCGGTTTCTATAAGGGGCTGTACCCCCTGTGGGCGAGACAGATCCCGTACACGATGACGAAGTTTGCGACGTTCGAGGAGACGGTCAGCATGATCTATAAGACGTTGGGAGGCCCCAAGGAAAGCTACAACAGCCTCCAGCAGACAGGAATCAGCTTTGCCGGAGGGTATATCGCGGGAATCTTCTGTGCCATTGTCAGCCATCCTGCTGATGTGTTGGTCTCCAAGCTCAATGCCGATCGAAAGGGTATGCTTGTCTCTAATGGCGATGTGAATCTGTGCTGACTGGAATAGCGGGTGAATCGGCAATGACAGCTGTCTCTCGTATTTATGGCAACATTGGGTTCCCGGGACTATGGAATGGACTTCCAGTGCGAATTCTGATGCTCGGAACATTAACTGGCTTCCAGTGGTTGATGTGAGTTGCTGCGATCCTGTACTTGTGATTGCGATGCTAATGAAGACAGTTATGACTCGTTCAAGGTGTTCCTCGGTCTGCCCACGACAGGCCACTGAGGCTGTAAATGCATAGATAGACCATAGTAATGAGCTTTAATGATCGAAAATTTCTTGATTCAATTACCAAGTCTCGTGTAGTTCATTCTGGAAAATAAGATGAGGATCCGGGGAGATCATCCGGGGAGACTTGGCTTCCTCCTTTGTCAAGAATGGAGAAGATGGAGTTGACCGCCTTCGCGCTTGGCGATCCAGCTACCAAGCTCAGGAACTTCCTTGCTTCTAGTTTCTCAGCCTCAAGTTCTGACCAATTCCCTTTGATTGATGAAAGAATAAGCATACGAAATACGTTACAGAACCCCGATCCTCGCTGCTCAGTTGGACTCCCACAGCAATTCAGACAAAATGGAATCAAGAACACCATCCCAGCCAACCACGAACCCGCCCAGTATCGAGATGGCCTACAAGCGCAAATGCATCGCACTCAAGAAACGCCTCAGCGAGATCGAAGCTGAAAATGACATGATGCGCACCCGAAACAACCGCGGCTGGAAATACATTCAAAAGATGCGTCTAGAGTCATGTATCCTACTCGAGCGCTTAGCCAGCGTGACGGGAATGGTCGAGGAAGCTGAAGCTGGCGTAAACCCTGAACTGCGCGCTCGCGCCGCCGCATTTGTGACCAATGCTGCTGCCTTGAACGGCGCGGCCGCGAGGAACGGATCAGGGCCTGGTTACTACGAGGATGAGACAGAAGGGAGCTCAGACGAACAACCACCTACAGTGAGTTCCGCGCAAGACGATTCATTAGCTATTCCTTTGGCTAATTGCCTATTTTTCTAATGCAGCCGCAAGAACGTCCGCTCCGAGTGAAACGATCCCGCAAGTCGAACTTCAACCTCGACGATGACGATATGGCTGTTGGTATCACACCTGAGGCCTCCGGCCCGGGGTCGTCGGCCTGGCCACGCCTCGCTCCGGCGCCATCACAAGAGGAGATGACATCTTCATTCCGAATTCAACAGGGCAATGGGTCCGGACAGGAGAAAGAGACTCCCCTACCGAGCGATCGAGAGGGTGAAAACAGATATGTTTCCGGGGAGCGAGCGATAGATCATTCGGCGGAGAATTCTGCGACACCGATGGACCTGGATACAAAGGTGTTAAAGGAGGAAAGCTAATGGATGTTTTTTGATATGTCCTTTTCGACGATTGCGTTTATTTTCTTTGCGGGTTCGGACGGGGTTCTTCACGGGTGCACATTTCTCTCTCAAATTCTAGGGTTATTCCAAAAGACGTACTTAATGCATGGGTGCTTATGGGGGAGTATAATTTCTTTTAGATTAACACGGTTTACCAGCGTTTTTTTTTTTTTTTTTTGCAGAGATCGATAGATCAGATAAGTCAAGGTTTCACGCGGAGCGCGCTGGGGCACGTTGACCACGTTCTCATCCTGAAATTCACCTTCGCTTCATCAAATCACGACAACAGCAGACTCATCTTAGCGCTGCATTACACCACCGAACATGAGGCTAGTTTTTTTTCCCAAGCGTCGCCCATTAGCAGACATCCTTCAAATTCTCCCACACCTTCATTATGCTAATCTGTCGGTTAGATTAGGCTCAGATGGCGAGCCGCGACCGACTATTAGCTAGATCGCGTCCCTGGTCCTCGTGGGAGCTGCTTCAATATTAGACATTGAGTGCACAGCTCACACCATCACATGTCCAAGACAAATCCTTGCCACTGAGATTGGGCGCGCGGGTTGTGGTTGGTTTCAATCAGGGACCAGGATGGTGATACTCTAGGTATAGTGCCCCTTGTACGCCATCCCATGCTGCTGTTGTGCAATTTCCCCTCCCCACGAACCCTCGAGTATAAACGAACCGCTGCCACCCAAGAAAAATCAGCAGTGACAAGAAACTTGGCGAATGTAACATTGCTTTCACAGCGGGAGACATGTTATCTCCTGCGTCTTGCTTTTGCTGGTGGCACCGCCAGCTGCGACGGACTCGATTACGCCATAACGTACGACGATGAGAACCCAGGTGATGTAGGTGGAGAATGGATATAAGGCAAAGCCCCCGGCGACTTTTCTGCGTGCTACACAGAGCTTTCAGAACGAGAATTGATCGTCGGTCCCTTCCAAGATGGGCTTCTTCGACTTCAGATCCAAGGCGGCTGACGCCCAAGTCACCCAACATGATGCGCCTTCTGAAGACACCATTGTTGCAGGTGACCTGCACTATACTGGAGATGCAGGCGGCAATACTACTCTTCCGACATACCAGGAGGCCTCGGGCGCGCCGGTTGAGGTTGTCTCGCCGCTTGGCTACGAGGCTGGATTCATCACATTGATCTTCATGAACGTCAGCAAGATGGTCGGGACTGGAATCTTCTCTACTCGTGAGTGACTTCTCTATAGCAAGAGAAAAAATTGCATTTGACACTGAATCTTATTCTTTAGCTTCGTCTGTTTTTGAAGGAACAGGCTCTATCGGCCTGGGTCTATTCTATTGGGTGATAGGGTTTGCTGTCGCTGCAAGCATGCTCTCCGTCTACCTCGAATTCGCCTCGTACTTCCCTAGTCGATCCGGATCGGAGGCCGTATATCTGGAGCAGGCGTACCCCCGCCCTAGATACTTCTTCCCTACCGTCTTCGCGGTGCAGACAGTGGTATTTTCATTCAGCAGTAGCAATGCTATTGGTACGTTACCTTCAACATGCAAGCTGCAAGCTGCATGCGCTAATGTGAATGATGTTAGTCCTGGCCAATTATCTCTTCAGACTGGCGCAGTCGGAACCTACAGCATGGCAGTCAAAGGGTGTCGCTCTTGCGTCGTATACAGTGGCAACTCTAGGTTGGTTTATAGGGCTACCGTGATAAGCTGATATGCTGACTATTACTAGCTGTCTCCTTCAACACGAAGTGGTCTTTGCAACTCTCCAACGCCATCGGCTGGGTTAAACTTGCTACATTGCTATTGTAAGTAATACGCTCAACATACGAGGCTCTTTTCTAACGTGCACAGCATCGCAATCACCGGGCTTGTCGTTCTCGGCGGCAACGTTTCGGCTATTCCGGACCCGAAGGCTCATTTTCGAAATGCTTTCGAGGGAACGTCTGATGCTACGGTGTATGGAGCTACTAACTCACTCATCAACGTGATGTTCTCCTACCAGGGATACGAAAATGCTTTTAACTTGGTGAACGAGGTCAAGAACCCTGTCAAGACGCTCAAGTGGAGCGCCCCTGCTTCGCTCATCACCATCGGTATCCTTTACATCCTTGCGAACATTGCTTACGTTTCTGCTGCGAGCAAGGAGGAAATTGCCGCCTCGGAAATCAACGTCGCCAGTCTCTTCTTCGAGAAGGTATTCGGTGGTGGCGGCGCGTCTCGCGCCTTGAACTTCTTGATTTGTGTCAGCGCCTTTGGTAACCTGCTCGTTGTGCTCATTGGCCAATCCCGAATGCTGCGTGAGTGTGGCAGGTATGTATGCTCATCATATTCATGGGCAAGCCGACTAACTAGGCGTACAGACAAGGTGTTCTTCCGTTTACCAGGTTCTGGACATCTACCCGTCCCTTCGGTACTCCGCTGGGGCCTTACTGGCTGAAATGGAGTCTGACTGCTATCATGATTCTTGCTCCTCCAGCAGGTGATGCGTTCAATTTTGGTATGTGTAATAGAACCAGCTAGTTTGTATGGCTTAACTAAGACCTTCACAGTGGTCGACTTGGGAGTTTATCCTCAAAGCATGTTCAACTTCTTCCTTGCGATTGGTCTCTTGTTCACCCGAAGACACCGAAAGCGTCTCAATATCCCTCGAACGGAGTGGCATGCTTGGGATATTGTCGTCTACTTTGCCATCTTAGCCAACCTTTACCTGCTTGTTGCGCCCTGGTACCCACCAGCGACAGGCGCAACCGGAGGCGACGTGAGCTTCTGGTATGGAACATACGTGGTCGTCGGAATTTCTCTGTAAGTGATCCCGTCTTTCTACCTTTGACCACCTGGGTTAGTTAGGGCTAACCTCATTGAACAGCATCGGTCTTTGCGGTGTCTATTACTATGTCTACATGAAGGTTCTGCCGCGTTTCGGTGGCTACGAATTCCGACAAACAATCCTCACTGGGCCTTCCGGAGAGACATCTCATAAGATGGTCAAGGTGCCTAACGCCGAGCTTGCCAAATGGGATGAGGACCATGATGCTGCGGGTAGGCTCCGCCGGAGGGCAAACGCTCATCAGAAGACCGAGCAGCCTGTAGAGGCTTAACACATCTGTTGTTGTATTGGAATGTAGATTAGCCCGGGTCTCTTGGAAGGTGAGATAGATGTGGAGTATAGTAACGGGATTTAGCAAATAATATCACTATATATTGTGCATTGTCCTGGTATTCAAAATGCTGCCCTTAGGCACATAGAATCGGAGAGACAGAGAGCACTGAATAGACAGTTATACCTGCATATGTACCACTGCTTTAGAAACGCACTTGGTCTTGCTTGACCTCCCATCGCTCTGTGGTTGGCTGGACTGTCTACTTCGCCGATAGCTCCGTTATCCCCGAACTACAGCTAGCCTGTACCTTCTAAACTACACTTCATCGCTCTACATGCAATCAACCTCGAGAATCATCAAATATGTCCTTTGTATTTATAGATAACAATGCGGACATTGACCGCGCAACGAGAAAGCGAATTCGCACCCATGCAGCGACGGGGAAGAATGCCAACAGGACTTTGACGCGGCCATCCAGGACGAAGGCCATCGTTCGCAAAGATAGCAGCGCCACTCCATTTCGTGTTCCTGAGACTATTACGAGAGCACGTAGAGACAAGACGGCTGATGAGGAGGTCCCGCGGCCAGTTACTGATGGACTGCTGTTTCCAATACCCGTGCCTGAGACATCCAAGGGCTTAGTTCGAGAAGGTGTGTACTTAAATCATTATCTCGGGCAACACTTGTTGAGCTGACATGACTATTTTAAAGCACTGTTCTTCTTTAGCGGCGTACGATACAACCCTGAGCTTGATGGCGCATTGGAGAACCCGAGTCAAATGGGGTCCATCTGGGTGCAATACTTCTTCCTCGATGAAGCTTGTACGTGCCCTCCCTTATTATTGCTCCCATGATCTGACAACGCGCCTAGACTTCCACTGTTCTGTTGCCACGACGATCCTGTGCTCTAGGAACCTTGTCCGTGAGACGGCACAAGGAATGTACCACATAGCACGCACCTACCGCATTGTCCAAAAGAGGCTCAGAAGCCAAGAGGAGGCGACATCGGATATGACCATGGCGATCCTAGTGGCGATGTCCCAATACGAGAGGTTACAGGGTCAGTTTGAACGGGGTTATGTCCACCTCCAGGGACTCCGGCGGATGGTTGAGTTACGGGGTGGCATCAGGCATTTTGACAGTGAGAGTTGTGGGGTTATCCAGAAAGTCTTGAGGTTTGTCTCCCCTTTTGTACTGCCGAGAGCTTAGCTAATGATATAGGGCCGACTTGGAATTTGCCTTACAGCTTGGTTCAAGGACTCTGTCTGGCGTTGAGGGCATCGAGTTTCTTCGCCTATGCAAAGGCGTGTGTATTCATGATGGGAAGATGGCAGATCGACTTACAGACCCAGGGATAGATTCGCACTTGCAAATGAGCCTGCGCGCTGATCTATGGACGATCTTCTCAGATATGAGGAGTCTTGCCATGCTACTTAACAATGCCGATGCCGGGCACAGGCAGAAGCTGGACGCTGTGGGGTTTCACAATACCATCATGCTCCTCGGATTTCGTCTTCTGCATATCGGCCCGTTAGATACCAGCACTGATTCCGGCACTTGTCCCAATTCGAGTATGAGCATTCTCGAGGAAGCAGTCCACTTAGGTCTAGTTGCGTTTTTGGTGACATTCCTACGAGGATTAGATCATCGTGTTGCTGACAAGCCGCTTCTCTCATCTCGCCTTCGACTCGCGATACAAAAAATGTCGTCAGCTGCCGAAGAAGGGGCGGGGGGCGAGTTTATGCAAAGAGTACTTCTCTGGATGCTCTTCATTGGAGCGGTGGTAGTGTTCAAACCTTCGGACGATGAGTGGTTGATACCGACAACTAACAACACAATGAAAGCTCTTGGCCTCTCCAGCTGGGATGAAGTAAAGAAGACATCGATCCGGTTTCCGTGGGTGCACGCAATACACGATAGAGCCGGTATGGTACTCTGTTCTACGCAGAAGTTTCTCGAGTTCTCAATTCAAGATCATTTGCCCTAGCCATCAGTTACAACAACAAAGAACTGATTGACATTTAGTTCTGCAACGCTCTTTGCACACATCCCGGTTCGACAGCCTCGAGTTCTTCCATAATGAGGGCCCATAGATGCTCCTGCCACTTCTTGGCCTCCTCATCTTTCGCCCAGGCAGGCACTTTGTCCCTATGGAGCTCATTAGCATGGATCGATAATGTTTGCCTTCTGTGGCAACTCACTCTCTAATCTCGCAGTTGGAGGTGTAGGTGCCGTGGCTATCCTCTCCCAGTACAGCACCGGCCAGTAGGGTCCGACTCCCATCCTCCGCGGTTCGCCCATATAACACATGCTGATCGACGATTGATTGCTTGGCGGCAGGAGGGCAGTTCCGAATGAGCTCGGTCTTGCAAAGTCCCGGGCAGACCGCATTAATGACCACTTTCCCCTGCTCAACAGGCAGTCGAGCCGCCAGCTCGCGAACAGCTAGGGTATCCATAAGCTTGGATATGGGGTACCTTCCGCACGGCCATAATTAGCTAGGTACGAGATATAAAGCGCGGTATCAAGAAGAACATACGTTACCATCAACTGTTCAGCAGGCAGCGTATCCATTCTCACAAATGGATCCTCCTTGATCTCCTCCCACTTCTTACGCACATCCCATCCAATACCAGACGTCACAATCGACAAGCGCGGCAGAATGCCATACTCCTCCGCACTCTCCTTCAGCTTCGGCAGCAACAGCACAGCCAACAAAAACGTACTAAGCACATTCACCGTGAGCGTCAGATTATGTCCCTCCGCCGTCGTCTGCTCCGGCGTCGCGACAGCCGCATTCTCAATGACCGCATCAATTCGTTCAAGCTCCGTAATTGCACGCTTTGCAAAAGCCTTGACGGAGGCATAGCTGCTCAAGTCAAGAGCCCAGACTTCCGCGGTATCGGTGGTGCCCGTAGCCTCGTCGATTTTTTGCTTTGCGGCCTCGCCTGTATCAAGCCTGCGAACAGCTAGAATAACTTTCTTTGCGCCGAGGCGGACGAAGTGCTTAGCGGCTTCGAACCCTAGGCCTGTGTTTGCGCCGGTTACGATGTAGGTCTTGCCCGCGGTGAACTCCTTCGTTGCGAGGATGGGGAGGTCGTGCGGTTGGGTTGGGACTTCGGCAGACATTGTGTTTGGTTTGAACTGTGAGAGAGACGGTGATAAGTGATGAAGTATGTTGTGTTTCTTTGAATTGACAATGGATGATGAGGATGGAATCGAGCAAACACAGCGCAGCACCACACCCCTCTTTATACCCGGATTCTGTCCTACCAACCTCAACCCCAAGCCGGCGTTTACGGACAAGACAACGCCCAATCTCCAATGCCATCTTTATCCCCGGGGCTGGATTCCTATAAACTCTTTCGCTGTATCCATTGTTGTCACACCGTGATGCCATGGATGGGCAATGCCAATGCCGTGGCTGATGTACATAGTATGTCCTAGCCAATCAGAGAGGGCTTTCCCAATTGGGATAGCTTACCTTGTGGGGTCCGAGAATGGACCCACATTCATAGATGCGGCTTACTGCCATTCAGATGATGGCTTGCGCATGGGAGATATGACGTCCGATCCGGTCGGTCGTCTTCGAGTCTGGAGGTAACGAAGTAAGGCTCTTATCGCCGAGTTAGACACTTGCCCGGGAGATGTATGTATATGTGCTTTTCGTAGTACCACTGATTAGGATTGGTCAGGCTGGGGAATGAGCTCGAGACGATGTTGTCTGTTCTTGAGACTTGACTAACTATGCAAGGTCCTGAATTGATTGAAGGGAGCTGTCCATACTACTGGTAGTAGGTGATCACTTGAAGTGAGCCGCAAACGGTTGATTAGGCTGGATTCGACTCCGCGGACCGTTGAGTAGAGCAAACAGTATATACAGTAGCAAGGAACGGAGTATAAGGGACTCCCCAACTCCGGCGCCTCTACAAAATTGCAGAATAGTACATGCTGTGTCTATTCGACACCAGCGTAGAGATCAACGACGATGTTGATGGCGGCTACGAGAATTTCGGCGGCGATGAGGACGATGACTACATTAGATTAGTAAGATAAGAGATATCGGTATTGGGCCATCAAACGTACCTATCCATTCAAGATACTCACCATGACGGTGAGTTAATTGATCTTTCAGCACAGCGAGAAGATCCGCTATCACATCCAATCGCTCAGTCAGGAGAGTCACGCGCTGGTCCATTTCCAAGTAACTCCGAACAGCCTGGTATACAGGCTCCAACTGTGGCTCCGCCCACATCAATTCGGGGCTGTCCAGCACCGAACCTTGAAGGTGGATGTTGATACGAAGGATAAATAGTTCTCCAACTTGCATGTTGATTTGCCGTCTGGAGAGGTTGACACTTCCAGTCTGAGCAATTTGAGCGGGTAATGGCGCCGTATTCGAGATGGTTTCGGATACAAGATCTTCAAAGAGGGATGTCTTCACCGACTGGGCCAGGGCATGTGAGATGGCGAGTTTGATCATATAGTTTCGGGGATCGCGCAGTGAGATGAAATCGTTGTATATTCGGGCTTGGTATTCGCGGGCATAGTAGAAGTTGAAGTTCTCCACCTGGGTATCTTCTGGGCTCAAAATTGAGGTAGCAAATTTCGATATATCCGACAAAAATCGCGACTCTTGCGCTGGCGACATACCCCATATGACTACAGTGCCGTAATCGAAAAGAAACGCTTCCGGCGCATGGATGGTGGTGTCGATATCTGGGGCATTATCAAGCACTGAGGATTCGGCCGCATTCTGCGGGTGAGACTCATCATGCAAGTCGATAAGCTCCTCTCTCCGGTTGACGAAGTTATCGTTCACTTCCACCGCACTGTCCGAGAACCTTCTTTCCCTAGGCATCCGATCGACCGTGTGAGCATTCTCCGTGTCTACATCATTCGAATGGTTCCCGGCTTTCTGTTTCTCTTCGTGCAGATAATCGAACCGCGAGTAGACGCACTCGTCGAACAATTTGGGATTGGCACCGCGCGTTTTGGCTCGTGACTTCAAGAACTTGAATACTCCGTCTAGACGGTAAGAATTGGCTGTACAGTACGCCGTTACCCGAGGTAACCTATCTCTGTCTGCCTTTCCTAGCTTCGCCGCAAGACTTCGGGCAGCAGGTTCCTTGATTCGCGCGATCTGGCGGTATACGTCCGAAGGGGAGGATTCCTCTTCATCGACAAGTTCTTCCTCGGTTATAGGATCCGGTAAAAGCTTCAACTTCTGCGCAGTTTTCGTCGTTCTTTGCGGACCAATTTTAGAGGCAGGATACGACGAGGCAATTGTGCCCGGAGCTCCATGGCTGTTGCGACGGCGAAGCTTGCTATTCAGGGCTGAGAGCCCAGTCTGTCGTGAGTTGGCGAGTGAAGAAGATCCAGAGGTTAAGGGCTTGAATTTAGGGTCCGCAGAAGCTGAATCGTGGTATGTACTAACTGTCGTGAGGGGATTGAACGTCACTGTTCGGGGAGGCCGGCTCCCTCGCGGTGACGTATTTGAGGATGCATGTTGGTGGTGTTGAGGGAGGAGAGGGGAGGATTCGGTAGCCGACGCCATTTTATACCAAGCGCACCTGGTTTAAGAGTCGATCATGCCAGACGAAAGGATTGAGGATTGGGTCGAGAGGGTTAGGAGGCAGAATTTGGTGACTGTTGAAAGCTGGGCGGATGAAAGAAGGAGCTCCAGCTTTTTGCACGTGCGGCCACCCGCAAATCCGACGCAATCTATAGCACGTTCTTAGGCGCCCAAATAATTAGAGCAACATTATTAGTCTACATTAAGCATATATTCCTCAGGTTAGGCTAATAAATATAGACTCCATGAGAAGGAAGATTGTTGATAAAAAGAAAGCATGCTTGATGCTCGCAATCTATACATGCATAATGCCGTTATGATCATCGCATATATCAAAACTCTAAACGCCCGACAATTGCAGCATTAAATCCCAAATATACATAGCCCGAGATGTGGAAATACCCAATGCAATTCAACGATATACCGTATCCCTGTAGTTCTAGTGCTTTACTTGCGTACGAAGCCCTTCTTTCCACTACTGACCATCCTCATACCATTGACGTGCCCAGTGCTGCGAGCTTGCTTCAACCATGCTGCTCTCGCACCCTTCGAGATCTTTGACGCCTTTGGAGCAAGTGCTGTGCTTGGCTGCTTCCGCGAGCTCTCACTATCCAGCACACGGATAGCGACATCACCCATCCGCACATCCTTCGGGGCCTTCTCCTTCTTTTCAAGGAATCTGAGCTTGGTTGGCTTCTTCTGGGAAAAGACTTCGGTCTCCGGTGGAGGTGTCGGTGGCCGGACGTCAGGTACTGCATTTAGAATATCGTCGGGTAGGAGAGCGGGGAGTCCCGAGCGTCGAACGTCTTGTGTAAATGATCCTTGCAGTGTTGCTGAGCTCTCAGATAGCATGTCATCTGCAGGAGTTCCAGCTCCTGTCGCAGTTTGAGATGTGGGAACTTCTTTTCGTTTGGCCGCAGCTTTAGCCTGTTGCTTGCGCACTTCGTCCAATTGCCGCCTCTTTTCTCGCTTTGCTTGTTCCTCTCTGTTATGTGGTCAGCGACAGAGGACATGAGGCAAAGGGCCCAGGAATACGCACAATTTTCTCGCCTCCTCCCTTTTCTTGGCTTCTAGCTTGATCTTAGACAGTTGAGCAGAGTTGTCCACGGTCTCTGGGGCCTCATCGTCGCTGCTGTCTTCCTCCTCATCATCCTGCTGCTGCTGCGCATCCACCGGGGCCTCAGGCTCCGCGACCTGCGGTACTTCAGGCTCTTCGCTGTCAAATCGGAAATGCTTCTTGGGTGCTGCCTCCTCTTCCTTGTCCTCTTTGATATCCTCCTTCACTACTTCCTCGGTTGCTTTTATGCTGCTCCTCTTTCTCCGCTTGTTGCCCTGGGTCTTCGGGCTCGTAGCAGACGATGTGGTTTCCGGCTCCGACTTGCGCTTGCCGTTCAACTCTAGTGATCCGTTGACCGTCGCATCCTCAACTGGCAGAAGCGCCTGGAATTGTGCTGATCGGCGGGTGGTGACCATTTTCGACTTTGATGCGAGGACAATACTTTTCGGTTCGGTGGTGTGGTTTTTTGAGTCGCTGTTTGAATTTCGTTCAGGAAATAAAATGCCCTTTGCCGCAGTGACGATCTGCGACAACATAAAGGGGACGACGAGCAGAAACTGTGTTGCGCTTGAAGTCGACGTCGGCGTCGAACCAAAAAGATTTATGAAAATATGTCGGGGACTTGTTTTTCCGGTGGACCCAAGTCAATACATACTGAGTCTAAAGAGGTGTTTTTGGTGTCTCCTTCCTGAATAAATATCTATTTCTAGGTAATTGACTGAATAAAAGCTTTCTTGAATAGTATCCGCATATCGGGGGCCTATTGGTCGTGCGCGGTGGCTGTGGTTGAGAATCTTTAATGCAACGCAAAAACATATATATCGTCATGGTATCTCATACATCCCGAAGACAAAATCATGCCATGCTCCATGAACGCCGGTTATTTTTGAAGCAGTTCAAGTCCCAAAGTACGCTTGATGCAATTCAAATAGCATTAATCATTTCGTTCCGTTCCATAAGTTCTTCATGGGCAGCCGTGAAATCGTCCTCGCCAATGTCACTGGTTTCATCCCAGAACTTCCTATGTTCATCGCTGTCATCTCCTCGGACAGTCCACATACTCTCCCGTAATCTTTTGTTGCGTTCGCGATCCTCTTCTATCCGCTGTTCGATTTGTCTTTTGTCCACACGGATGCCATTGGCCCTCGGACCTCGCGGCGTCCCCGTCTTCGACTTTGAGTCCGCTTCTTCCTCCTCCACAGCTTCCAAGTCGAGATGTGCCGGGTGTGTCTCTCTATCCTTTAGACCGGCATGAATCTCAGCCACCGCCTCAGCGGAGAGCACATCTTTGGCTTGGAGACCGCTCAGGACGCGGCGGACGTGCTTTACATTGGCGGCACCGGAACCGTCCGCTGGCGCAACGCAGTCGACAACTCGGAGGATATCTCTCTGTATCATGCGGACGTAGGGGACGTGGTCTTCCTTAGCAGCCATTTCGCAGAATTGTTCGATGAAGTAAAGGATATTGGCTCGGTTGTTCATGTTATTCTAGATGGTACCGAGTCAGTCTAGCTCGCGTACGTTTTGGTCTGAACGGCTTGTTACCCTCTCGAGCTGCTCTAGAATGCAGGAGTGGAGATCTTCATCCATATCGCGGTATTTGAGCGCATAATGCGCGGCTTTTTGCGATGATGTTATTGATGCATTGAGATGCTGTAGCTGTGATGTAAAGCGCATGCGCACCTCAAATGGATCTGCCATCATTTTGTGTCAAAATTCTTAGTACTGTGGTTTGAAAGTGATCTTGATCGTTTACTTAGAGGGGATCCGGAGAAAACGGTCATTGGACGGTAAGATATATGCCGGCAGAATATGTGGGGCCGGTTTATCGTTACGGCGGTGTAGCTTACGTCGAGAGTCGAGACACCTCCGGCGAAGAGATGAGTCAAAGATGCAAATATACTAGGAGTGTACCTAGGGTAAAATAGAAATGATACTGTAACATCAATAAAAGTAGTCAGTAGAAAGTTGATCTATCTAACCAGGGGAAACCCTAAATCTGATGTATGTCCGAGATCCGAAACCAACGCCAACCGCTCCTTCCCAAATATATAAAATTATGCCGTAGAAATCAGCCAGTGCATCAAAGTGAGGGTCGCCGATCCAAGGGAGTCAGTGGCGGAACAAGGGTGGAAGCATCATCGTTTTGAAGTAGCCCAACCTCTTCAGCGGTGTCGGCCTCCCCTAAAGGGTCACTAGCCCACTCGTTTTTTTGAGATGCAGGATCATTAACAACAGACCACACGTCCTTTTTCGTAAGGAGCCCTTGAAGAATACCCTTGTTGACAAACAGGACGTAGCGAAGACCGAGTCTCTGGAACATTCGGAGCACAATTAAAAACGTTGTGCCGCTGTTCAACGTGATGGGTGTTTGATCCATCCAAGGTCGAAGGTCAAGGGTGTCCATCGGATCCGCGAATGGTTGATGCGCAAAAAAGGCCTGGGTTGCATTATGGAGCCCCTCTCCGGATGGAGACGTTGGGTTCTTCAGGGCGAAAGAAAGCTCGTTACGTGAAACATAACCGAGGAGAACGGGATTTGAGGCTTCAGTAACGACAGGGAAGCCACGATATGAGGTAGTCTGCAGAAGATTGCGAAGAGACCCCACTGTATGGCCAACGGCGGTAAGGACAGTAATATCGTCCGCCTTTGTCATGACTGTGTGGGCGGGGACGTCGGGAGGAGCGGTATCATCACGGTGGTCAAGGAAAGGGTACTCATTGAGCTGGATCCAAGATTCATAGATACCGCGTTTTCCAAAGATATCTCCGCACCACTTGGACAGCATGACTGCGATCATAATGGGGATGACGTAGGTAAGGGCGCCTGTAAGTTCAAACATGATGACAACGATTGAGACGGTCATTCTTGTAGCGCCGCCAAGGGCTGAAGCTGCTCCGACAATGGCATAAAGCCCCGGAGTCACACAAGGGGTGTCGGGCTCACAATTAGCAAAGAGAAAAAAGCTTGGATAAGAGTCTTGCCATATTTTGAAAGCGGTACCGAGAGCGCGTCCATACAGAGCACCAATCGCAAATGACGGAAGGATAATGCCAGCAGGAATGTCCAGTCCAAATGTCATCGTTGCGAGGAAAAAGCCCAGTACAGCAGCTATCAGTAGAAGAGCTACCGTACCGGCAGATGCCGCCCCAGTCTTGCACAGGCCGAAAGGATCTGGGGTTCCTGTACTGCACTCGGCGAATAAAGAATGGACAAGCTCTGAGTTCTGAGCTCTCATGAAGATATTGGGGTAGTTTATCAGGGCGCTGAGAAGAGACACAATGACAACTTCAATTATAGGGCGGGAAAAACTCCGCGTTCGTCGCCATTTCGCAACCCGCATATTCAGGCGGATAAGGAACGCCCCGTAAAGACCACCCACGATACCAAGAATTATAAATGGTATCATTTCAAAGCGGTGCCATCCTCTGGTGTATTTGACTTCGTAAAGAGCGATGTTCCCAGTGCGAAAGGGATCTAGGGCTTGAAGAGTAACTGTTGCTACCATAGCGCAGACAAAGCTTTGCCACATTGCCTTGTCAGGAAAATAATACGACAATTGCTAATATACTGTATTAGGTAGGTGTCAATAAAGCTTCGTGAATGGGCGCTCATACCTCTAGACTGAAAAGGACACCACCAATTGGCGCCCCGAACGCAACAGATATGCCCGCGGCGGCGGCCGCGGAGAGTACCTCTCGTTTTCGCGCTATTTATGTCAACTGCTGTCTGGAAACTCGGCGAGGGATAATGCATAGGCACCTTCATTGCTGTTTAGACTATCGAAAGTCTTCATTATGACGCTGGCACAGCAGCATGCGACGTGGACGAGCGGACCTTCTTTGCCCAGCCACATGCCAGACGCGACGGACAGACACTTGAAGAATAGTCAGTTACGATACGTCTGATTGACTGAAGACGACATACCAGGCCCAATGACTTGATCGCAAGGGTCCAAGGTCCCATGAAGTGCCTTATGATGAAGCCACCCAATACTGTTTTGATTTCAGGTATTCCGCTATGTCTCGCATAAATCGCATAGTTTCTGACCAGCATGCAAGCGCAAAAGGCGAAAAGTACCTAACTCCTGCGTTAGATATGAACAGCAGAGGATGAGCACCAATGAGGTACTGACAGAGTAGAATGTATAAAATATATACTCAACTGCGTAAGCTCCAGCGGAAGATCTAGCCCCAGTAGCTTTTCCCCATGAGGTCCAGTCCATACAGTTGGAAGGGTCTTAGATGGGCCCACGGGTCAGTAGCGCAACTCAAGTAACCAGAAGACGATAAAAACTCACCTTCTTCGTGGCCCCAGCAGCAAAAGCTACGGTTCAGGTAGAACTTTCCTCCTCCTGGACCATTCTTGCAATATCCAGCTTTGATATCCCCCAGCCAGTCTCCGACGATGTCAATGGATGCTGCGATAATCCCGACTGATATTCCGGTTGCGATCAAGACTAACCAAACATTACTGGCATCAAAAACCTTGCGAGCATAGCCAAGCATTCCTTGCCCACTCGCTGATAGAAGTCGCTTTCTTTGCCGCTCCTTAGTATACTCAAATATCCAATCGATGGCAGTAAAATCATCGTAGCCAACCCGCCGCCCTGGGCCTTCTACATACCAATCCAACAGGCCCCCTTCCTTTTGGACATTGTAGTTCCCATTTCGCTGAGAACTCTCGCCGGCCGGCTGCGGAGCATCTTCCGTGAAGGGTACGTTTCTGGAAGCCGCGCGTCCGAAACTTGAATGTCCGTCGGAGTCGCTCGTAAAAAGATTGGACAGACTGGACAGACTAAAACCAGACCTTTGCTTATGCTTGCGCTTAAATGAGATACTAACGATATTGCAGTATTAGTCTGCAGCCAAATTATGTAATGATCCACCACTTACGGCTGACGAAGATCACCAGTCAGAGGATCACGTCCATACTGCGAAAGACTGCTGCCACGAAGCCGCGGAAGTTGATGACTGTTGCTACTCGACCCGCTGGAAGGTTGAGAGGCCTCAAAGCCCGGCCCGGAATCCATTATCGGTATCGAAAATTATATGGATAAATCAGAGTACATGCGGTGATGACCATGGCGGGTGTCCTGGGAACACTCAAGTTCCGGACATCTACATCGCAATGAATGATCGGAGCTGTCGCGGACCTCCGTGCTTGATTAAAGGCGGTGAGACACCTTGTGGGGACCTGCCACCCTGATATCGGCAGAAAAAAGATGGCGGAAAAAAGTACTGCGGTACACACTTTCTCCTTACACACGACAGAAGAGTTCTGGGAGGTTGGACTCAGGATGGGCGCCAGTCCTACCTACGAAGGGACTCTCAATGAGTCCCAACTTCTCGAACAGTTGCCGGGTGAGATTGCGGCTCTCATCCGCACGGCTTCCGGGACTCAGTACCTGAACGCGCTCGCAGTCGGCGCATTGAGATCAGGGTTTACGGAGAAGTTCTTCCACATATACGAGCCGATCTTCGTTGATCTGGCTGCACGCTGGACACTGCCCGAGTCCGGCGTTGACCAAACCGAAGTCATATCCGCATTTTCACGAATATTGCCGCTCGCACCACATTTACGATCTTTCGCAAGCCAATATGCCATGTCCCGGGCTGGCCCTCTGTCGGCGTTGGCTGCACCTAATGCTTCGACTAACCTGCAAATAGACGACCCCACCATTTGCACATTACTACTTGCCATATTCCGTCTTCTTTCTTTTGACCTAGAAGCCTTTTCACCCGCCATTTCCCCATCTCGATTACAGACTCTTTTTCGACATGACGATAAAGTGATTCGATATCTTGCGGTGCGATGTTTCTGCCTTTATATGCGCGCGGCCGATGCGTCGACGGAGAGGATATTGTGGTCACATTGCGGGGACGACATTGTGGAGGGGCACTGGGAAGGTATTTCGATTGACTACCGCTGCCTCGGGCTCTGGGAAGAGCGTCGATGGACTACCCTGGAAAGGCAACTTCATTCGTTTAGGACAACACGGTCTTACTCCGAGAGCTTTTCTCGGGTGGAGCAGTTGCGAGAATATCTTACTGCACGAACCGCAGAAGTCTCCGGCGTATTGATACCTCGTCAGATTGAAACCTCGCTCACACCGTCTGTAATCGTGAGGACGCCCACAGCAGTGAGTAACTTGCGGCGGATAGCGAGTGCCTTGGTTACTCCTCAGCCAATCCTCCTGATCGGTCTGCCGAACTCAGGAAAGACCAGTCTGATCAACGATGTTGCAGGCGTCATGGGTCAGGCGGAATCTATGGTGACCCTTCACCTGAACGAGCAAACAGATGCTAAAAGCCTTCTTGGAATGTACTCAACATCTCCAGCAACAGGCAGCTTTGCTTGGCAACCGGGTGTCCTGACAAAAGCTGCGAGAGAAGGCCGATGGATACTAATTGAAGACCTGGATCGCGCTCCATCTGAAGTCATTGGTCTCATCCTTCCTATCATTGAAAAGGGTGAACTCACCATAGCTAGTCGAAGAGAGCGCGTCAAATGTGCGGAAGGGTTCAAGATCATCGCAACGATGAAGTCGTCGTACAATATCGCCGGAGAAGAGGTTGCTCCTAGTACTTCAATACTCGGAAGCAGATTATGGAATAGGGTACAGGTTGATCCGCTCACGATAGGGGAAGTTCAAGAAGTGATTGCGCAAAAGTTCCCTTTACTTGAATCTAGGGTTCCTACAATCATGGACGTGTACCAGAAGCTCTGCTCCTCGTTTCACGGGAGCCTCGCCATCAAAAGCTCTCAAGGTCGTACCCCAGGACTGCGAGATCTTATCAAGCTTTGTAGCAGAATGCACCGGAGACTCCAGCGACTTGGCGTGAAGACTGGATATGAGGCTACTCCTGAAGGGACTGACGACGAAATTTTTCTCGACGTGGTGGACATCTTCCTCAAGTATCTACCAGACTCGACAATTTCGGATTCTTTGGCTTTGAAAGTCGCGGAGGCACTACATATTTCGCCGCAGCGCGCACGATTTTCTCTACATGAGCGGACCCCAGCGCTCTTGGACCAAGGTAACAACCTCGTACTTGGTAGGGAGGCTTGCCGCAAGATCAAGGTGCCGAGCGGTTCTGCATCTAAATTAGCAGCTGCTGCATCTCGCTTTGCTACTACAAGAGCCGCCCTGAAGCTGATGGAGCAAGTCGCTGCCTCAGTTGAGATGGCCGAGCCTGTTCTCCTCGTTGGAGAGACCGGTATCGGTAAAACAACTGTCATACAGCATCTTGCCACGCTGATGCGGCAAAAACTCACAGTAGTGAACTTGTCACAACAAAGTGAGAGCACGGATCTATTGGGTGGCTTCAAACCGGTCAACATTCGTACAATGGCAATTCCAATGTTTGATGAGTTCAATTCCCTATTTGAACTAACATTCTCTGCGAAAAAGAATCAGAAATTCCTTTCCTCGATTGCAAAGAATGTTGCTAGTGGGAACTGGGTACGTTTGGTCAATCATTGGCACGAAGCCGTTCGGTTGGCAGATGGCGTTTTCAAGGCAGGCAATGGCTCGTCTCAGTCTGCAGAAAGTGAACAACCCACTAAGAAGCGGAAATTGGAGTCCCCAAAATACCAGCATCTGCGACAAAGATGGGAGAGATTTACAGCGCAGCTCAACGACTTTGAAGCACAAGTGGCCCAGGGCGATGCCAAGTTTGCGTTTGCGTTCGTACAGGGAAAGATTGTTCGCGCCTTGCGCAATGGCGAGTGGGTTCTGCTTGACGAGGTCAACCTCGCGTCGCCTGACACTCTTGAAAACATTGCAAGTCTTTTGCATCACGGCAGTGAGGGCTCACCCTCAGTGTTGCTGTCAGAGGCTGGCGATGTAGAACGGGTGTTTGGTCACCCAGATTTCCGAATATTCGGTGCCATGAACCCGGCAACGGACGCAGGCAAAAAGGACCTTCCACCAGGTCTTCGCTCTAGATTTACTGAACTATATGTGCAATCCCCTGATAACGATCTGGATGACCTCTTGTCTCTCATCAAGAAGTATCTTGGGGATTTGACTTTGAGTGATCCCAGGGCTGCACCAGATCTCGCCCAACTGTACATGGAGGCCAAGAAGCTCAATAGTGAGAACAAGCTCACGGACGGTGCGGGCCAGCGACCACATTTTAGCATTCGAACCCTTGTTCGTGCGCTCATCTACGCTGCTGACCATGCCCAAATCTATGGCTTGCGACGAGCAATATTCGAAGGATTCTCTATGAGTTTTCTGACAGTTTTGAGCCGTGAATCTGAAATGCTGCTGATGCCGCTGCTCGAGAAGCACATCTTCAGTAATGTGAAGAACGTCAGAGCTTTACTTGGGCAGACTCCCAGACCCCCCAATGATGGCAACGAGTACGTGCATTTCAAACATTACTGGATGCGCAAAGGACATTCGACACCGGAAGAACAACCTCATTACATCATAACACCGTTCATTGAAAAGAACCTCAAGAACCTTGTCAGAGCGAGCTCCACCCGCCGATTCCCAGTCTTGCTCCAGGGTCCAACCTCTGCTGGTAAGACCAGTATGATCGAGTATCTTGCTAAGGTGTCGGGGAACAAGTTCGTACGTATCAATAACCACGAACACACCGATCTGCAGGAGTATCTCGGCTCCTACGTTTCCGATGATGACGGTACTCTTCGTTATCAGGAGGGTGTCCTAGTAGAGGCCTTACGGAACGGCTACTGGATTGTCCTCGACGAGCTGAATCTGGCCCCGTCAGACGTTTTGGAGGCGCTTAATCGACTTCTGGACGATAATCGTGAGCTGTTCATTCCGGAGACACAAGAAGTGGTTCATCCTCATCCAAATTTCATGCTATTCGCAACGCAGAATCCTGCAGGGCTCTATGGGGGGCGAAAAGTGCTCTCTCGCGCTTTTCGGAACCGTTTCCTTGAATTGCACTTTGACGACATACCAGAGAGTGAACTGGAATACATTCTCAAAGAAAGGTCACAGATTGCGCCATCCTTCTGTACTCGGATAGTTTCAGTGTATCGAAAACTCTCTTTATTGCGCCAATCAAACCGACTATTTGAGCAGAAGAATAGTTTCGCCACCCTGCGTGATCTTTTCCGGTGGGCTCTGCGGCAAGCAGATGATCGAGAGCAGCTGGCTATAAATGGTTTCATGCTCCTTGCAGAGAGGGTGCGAAACCCTCAAGAGAGAGAAGCTGTGAAAGGCGTGATTGAAGAGGTCATGAAGGTCAAGATAGACGAAGAGGTTCTCTACAGTATATCCGAAATGGACAAGCGTGCGCCAATGCTAAGACAACTAACCCCTGGCATTGTCTGGACCAGGGCTATGAGGAGACTTTTCATCTTGGTTTCCACTGCTCTGCATAACAACGAGCCTATCCTGCTTGTGGGTGAGACCGGCTGCGGAAAGACTCAGCTTTGTCAAGCAGTCTCAGATGCCTATCAAAAGCAGCTGCACATTGTCAATGCGCATGTAAACTTGGAAACTGGAGATCTCATCGGTGCCCAACGTCCTGTGCGAAATAGAGCGGCTATCGAAGAGGGTCTGGTCAGCGACTTGCGAACACTCTTGCGAGACGAGACGAAGTCGTTTGAAGAGTTGAAACAAGTATTCGGAACATTGACTGAAGAACAGCGGCACGAATGCGACTCGGAGCTGCTTAAGAGAATTGAGAAGAACCTTGCCCGTCTAAATGCGTTGTTCGAATGGACTGATGGAAGTTTGATTACCGCTATGAAGACAGGCCAATTTTTCCTCCTTGATGAAATTTCGCTTGCTGACGACTCGGTCTTGGAACGACTCAACAGTGTGCTGGAACCGCATAGGTCAATACTGCTAGCAGAAAAGGGCCCCATCGATTCAATGGTGGTTGCGGATGGCGGTTTCCAATTTCTTTCAACCATGAACCCCGGAGGCGACTATGGAAAGCGTGAACTTTCTGCTGCTCTTCGAAACCGAATGACCGAGATTTGGGCCCCTCAGCTATCTGAAGATGAAGATATTCTCCCAATCCTTCAAAGGAAACTACAGATGGAGTCGGAACGCATTTCTCGGGCAATGCTACAGTTTGCTAAATGGTTCAAGCGGACGTTTCAGGGCTCCTCTACCAACTCCCTTTCTCTCCGCGATCTTCTGGGCTGGGTTGATTTCGTCAATAAATGCCAAGGCTCTGAACCCTTGTTTGCCGTCATTCAAGGTGCTGCAATGGTGTTCATAGACACACTAGGTGCCAACCCCTCCGCGATGCTTGCCAGTACGCTGCATAACCTCGTGGCAAACCGAAAACTGTGTTTGGATAAACTCCAAGAACTGTTTGACGTCGATGCCGCAGGTATTTACGAGCAAAAGTCTATTATTGATGTCCAAGACCAGGCCTTGCGCGTAGGGCCCTTCCATCTCACCATCCAGGGTGATGCTCAGCCCGATCCCGAATTCATCATGGATGCACCGACCACCATTGCCAACTCAGTACGAATTGCTCGCGGATTACAATTAACCAAGCCCATTCTCTTAGAAGGTAGCCCTGGCGTGGGTAAGACAACACTCGTGACTGCCCTTGCTCGAGCTCTCGGAAAGCCGCTCACCCGAATCAATCTGTCTGAGCAAACGGACCTTACGGATCTGTTTGGATCGGATGTGCCTGTTGAAGGCGGTGATGTAGGTCAGTTTGCATGGCGGAATGCACCTTTCCTGCAAGCGATGCAGCGTGGTGACTGGGTACTCTTGGATGAGATGAATTTGGCCTCTCAGTCGGTGCTTGAGGGTCTCAATGCTTGTTTGGACCATCGTCAGATGGTTTACATTGCGGAACTTGACCAGACCTTCAAGCGACACCCGAATTTCGTCCTTTTTGCGGCACAAAATCCCCACCATCAAGGAGGTGGCAGGAAGGGGTTGCCGGCTTCTTTCGTCAACCGATTCACCGTGGTGTATGCTGATAGCTTCACTGACGCTGATTTGAAACGCATTTGTGCCAAGCTCTTCCCCGGCAGCCCCACAACGCAGACCGAAAGGCTGGTTGATTTTGTCTCCTCGTTAAACGTTGCTATCACCCAGGAAAGGAGGCTAGGTGTTCTGGGTGGTCCATGGGAGGTCAACCTACGTGACATCCAGCGATGGCTTCAACTGGCTGATCGTGGAGCTTTGCAAATTCATACGAAGAATTTCCTCGACATTATCATCTCTCAACGGTTTAGGTCGGAAGAGGACCGGGAACGAGTCCGCCATCTATATGAGCGTGTCTTTGCCGATGTCTCAACTGTAGCCAAGAGTTACTATCATAATATGACTGCGGAATGTATGCAGGTTGGGCTTGGAGTCATGCAAAGAGATGTGATGCTTCAAGAAACTCCCAATCCGCATCTTGAGATACTGCCGAGGGATCTTCCTATTCTGGAGTCTCTCATGCTTTGCATTGAGCAGTCATGGCCAAGCATCTTGGTGGGAGCTTCAGGATGCGGCAAAACAACGTTGATAAGAAAGCTTGCTGCTCTAAATGGAGCCAATCTGGTCGAGTTAGCCTTGAGTGCTGATACTGACACAATGGACCTAGTCGGGGGTTTTGAGCAGATTGACCACAACAGGGAAACACAGTCCATACTGCAGGATATTCTGCTCTTTGTCAGACGGCAAATACTCTCCATTCACACGCCTGGGACATCTCCGGAAGAAATTTCCGCTTTCGTTGAGCTTTATGAACGATTGCAGAGCCATGATGTATCCCTCGAAACAGTATGCACGTTATTGGAAACTGTTCAGCAACTATACCCCAAACCCGTGTTGCAGCAGCTACTTGAACGATCACAATCCTTGTCTCGAATCATTAAAGAGTCGGAGAGTTTCAAGGTCGGCTTTGAATGGACGGAGGGTGTCTTGACGCAGGCTGTCCAGAAGGGAGACTGGGTTGTCCTCGACAATGCCAATCTTTGTAATCCCTCAGTCCTCGACAGACTGAACTCCTTGACGGAGCCGAACGGGTCTCTCATCCTTAATGAGCAGCGCACTGAGGATGGAAACGCCCGAATGATCAAGCCTCACCCGAACTTCAGGCTCTTCTTGACAATGGATTCGAGAAACGGAGAGCTATCTCGCGCCATGCGAAATAGATGTGTGGAAATCTGCATCCTGCCCTACGATGATGTGGCTCAGAATTATTCCTCCACTCCCTCCTATACCAGCCAGTCTTCCTTATACCGTCTTCGCTCTCTCTGGACGCTCGGGCTTTCCGGTGCTGCAGAGCAAATGTCTGAACCATCGTACGAGATTCGCCTGGATCACCTGTCTATCTCGGACTTGGCCTATCTTCAACAATCACACCATCTTGTCTCTCCGTATATGTCCAATCTACAGCTTGGCCAGTTCTCGAGACTTTTGGATCGTTACGCATCGGTTATACATGACAACCAGTTCTGCCAACCTTTTGATTCTATCAAGAAATCCGTCAACCTAGGTGATGTCGCTTTCTCCATTCAAGGCCATCTACAGCCCCTTCATCCTTTGGTCAATGAACCTCTGGCTTTAGTTTTGGAGGGGGATTTGCCTTTCAACTCCGTTGTCCTCCTGGCGCATTTGCAGGAGTCAAAGCTTGATCTGCATCGCCTCAAACAGGCCCTATTGCTCGCAGACGAGTTGAGCCAGTCTCTAAAACCAAGCCAAATGAGTCGCCTCCAGCGATCTATAGCCTCGAAGCGCATACCTGCCTTGATGAAGGATTCGACACAGCCAGTTGGCCGCTTCCTTTCACATTGCGGACAGGCTGTATATGACTTTGTTCAAAGTCTGGACAGTGATTTTATCAGCCACCACGATCCCATGCCTCCTCTTCGTGCAATCATAAACTTCTGTGCGGATATCCTGAGAATTACAGCGTCTACTGAAGTTGATGAGGGCGAATTTCTCATCTACCTTCAGATTGGGAAAGCGTTGTGCGCATCTATTTTCGACCTGGGTGCTCCTTTCACCCCATTGGCTCAGACTCTGTCTCAAGCGCTTGAGCGCTTCCACGAAAACTGGGCTCTTACTACAGGGCTCGGTATGCAGAAGCTCTGGGAATCTTGGAGACCAGCAACATCATCAACTCCCGCCCAGTTGGCTTCCATGCTGGATCTGGAGAAGGTCGCGTCAGAGTTCATGCAAGTCGCAAACCGGACTCGTCTTGACTTGTCTCAGTTGAGCCAAGTGCGTAACTCTTTGGTCGAAACCCAAAGATCCTTGCTTCTGGAGGGCGCTGATGAGGGGAATCTTGTGCAAGTAAGTTCTTGACCATTCAAGTCTGACACACGGTCCGAGATATGTTCTTCGTACTAACAGTTAGCAGAGTCTTCGAGAGACAGTGATGGGTCTGGCAAGCGTGGTGCAAGACTCCGAGTTGACTCAAAACCCATACTTCTCGAACGAGTTTGAGATATTATGCCAGTACCACGACATTGCAGCCCTCAAGGATGGAAGCTCCTCAGCACCTCAGACCACAATTCAATCAGTTTTAGCTCTACTTGCGGGCCGTCCTGCTCAGCCCCTGAATTCATCAAAGCTGCAAAGCAGAGTTCCTGATATCCTTCATCGTCTTTCCCTGTTTTCAGGATCCCAGCGATCTTCGGGGTCTGGAACAGCCGTTAGCGGCACTGTTTCTCTGTCGCTGCTCAACAAGCTGGCTTATGTTGATCGCGTCAACCTTGGCCAGATGGACGCACTGGAACTTGAGAAGCAGACTCTCTCCAAAGCTTTGGCCTTAACCAGTCGAGAAATCGCGCTGGATCAGCTCAAGCTTGTCAGACAGGCACTTTTGGAACTTACCGCGGAGTTTGTCGATCTTCACAAGGAGTTTTTCAACCCGCAGTCCTTTGAGCAACTGGTTACTCTTCTGCGTTTGGCAGGCAAGCGAGGCCTACCACCAAGTCTGCTCTCATTGAACATTCGTCTGGCGCAGAACCTACCCAGTAATCATCATTTCAAAACCATTGCTGACAAGGCACTTCCTAAGCTTGTTGTTGCGCTGCTGACTAGGTCTACCGGCGAAGATGCTGTGCAAGATACCGCAAGTGCATTGGTGCAACTGGCGGTCATTCTCCTGTGGCTTTTTGTTCCTGATAAGCCATTTGATCCTTCTCTAAGCTTAGTCGTCGAGAGAGAACGACATCAGCAACGTGTGGCTGAATTTGCTTCGAAGGCTGAAGCAATCGTGTTGTATGAGCAAGTCTTCTCGGGACAAGCTACGAACGTCAGGAATGAAATCGTGCAGCGTGAATTGAGCAGTCTTGGTTCGGCCCCGCCGCCATCCTCTGTCACCCGACCAGCTACCTCAGAAATCAGCATTCTCCACGCCGAATTCTCCAGCATCATCAAATCTGTTCTCCGCCGGAACCCTGAGAAATTGATCAACGCGACCAAGAAGGGCCCCGAGAACGAACGTATGAGAAAGCTACTGCGAGACAATATTCAGCAACTGAGCAAGCGTCTAAGTACCAACTACAGATCCTACGACGATATCACCACTCTTGTCGTTCGCTTCCTGCAGATATTAGACCTTGGTCTTTCGCTTGGCTCAAACCCCGACCATGGGCCTGACGAGACAGCTCTTCTGCGGACCGTTTGTCAGAGCACGCCTTTCCTTGGAGCTTCTGGTCGATCGATCCCCTCGCTTGACAATGGCTCGTCCAGTTATGATTCTAAACACCCCACAGATTCATGGTTCCACGGTTTATCATCGCTCAGGGTGGCTGAAGCCTTGGAGCCTGGTATTCTTCATAGCAAAACCGGTCGAGAGAATCTCCTACGCATTGTCGAGAAATTTTACATGTTGTGGAAAGCAAAATTGAAGGAGGACCAAGAGGAACACACCCGCAAGAATGAGATGTATCATTTCAGAGGATCTTGGGAGGATGAGGAAGAGGTCGATGCCAATGAGTTATACCAGCTCTTCCCTACGTATGAGGAAGACGCGGACCGAGAACTCAGCCTGTCAAGTGCGACTGATCCCAAGGCTATCGCGGTTCGACTGGCCGATCTTCACGCCAAATTGTTTGAGGCTGCGGATAGTGGAACAGTGCTGTTAGATCACGTCAAGCAGTCTGCTATGCTGCTAGGCTCAATTTGGTCTGATACCAACGACTCGCCGTCTTCACACGTCGCTCCGAAGGAGCAGGTTTCTGTCATCTTTTTGCTCCTTGAAGATGATCTTATAAAGAGAACGACCCCGTCGGCTAAGAGCTATAACTTTTACACTGACCAGAATCTGGCCGAAGCCAAGAAGCTGTTGACTCTGACACGCTCTGTCCAAGCTCGATTTGCTCAGATTCAACAGGCCTGGCCCGACCACGCAGTTCCTGGTGATGTGATCTCGTTCTGCAAAGAGATCTATCAGTTCAAGCATACCGAACCCGTTGCTAAGTTCCTGACCAAGGTTGAGAAGCTTCACTCTCTTGTCCATGAATGGCAGCTCGTAGCCAGTCGAGAGTACTCGGCAGCATCATACTACGATGAACTTACGAACATGATCATCTCCTGGCGGCGATTGGAATTGTCTACCTGGGCAAAGCTCCTAGATCTTGAGAAGGACAAGTGTGACCAGGACGTGAGCTCATGGTGGTTCATTGCTTTCGAAGCACTTATTCGGGCGCCAATCCAGATTGCAGAGTCCGGACCCGCGGATCTTGGTGACCATGTCCAGGAAGTGGTTGGTACATTGGAGCAATTCACGCACTCAACTACGCTAGGCCAGTACAGCGAGCGGCTTCGGCTTATCAAGAACTTCCGAGCCCTCTTGCTTCTCTATGTGCAGGACTATCCGTCGCTGAAGCAGCTTGTGTCTGCACTCGACAATTTCCTTCGCCATTACGCTCAATTCCAACCCGCGGTCAACAAAATGCTAACTGACAAGCGTTCTTCTCTGGAAAAGGATATCAAGGAACAGATACAACTCGCAAGCTGGAAGGACACAAATATTGTTGCCCTCAGAGAGAGTGCTAAGCGATCCCATGTCAAGCTGTTCAAATTGGTGCGCAAATACCGCGAGGTTTTAGGCTTGCCGGTCGAGCAGATCCTGAGCCAAGATATGCCCGAACGAGAAGAAGAAACTGGTGTTTCCGGTCGCGAGCTTGTCTTCTCTTCTACGAGTCTCCCGGAAGCCCTGGTCCTTTGCGAAAAAAGCAAAGTGTGGTCTACTCGACCCCCTCGTTTCACGAACCCGGAAGGCACAGTCAAGAACATGCTCAAAATGTACACCTCAATCTCCGACGAATTTGACATTGGTAATGACCTGAGCGGCTTCGTCCAATTCTTCCTTGAAAGTATCAAAGAATTCCGAACCCAGACACCGAAGGTTTTGACCGAGGAGAACAAACCTGATGTACAACACCTCAAGGGTCAGAAACGTCGTTTCTATGCGGACACTCTGCGACAGCTTCTGGAAATGGGTGTCAAGCGCAATGCCGGTACCGACTTGATCGAATCCCAGGCTACCGTTGCTAAGGTGCTTGCTACCAGCCCGTCTCTCCCCACCCACCCTGCGGTAATGCAACTGATCGACAATTGCGATGGCTACTTCCACCGACTTCTAGACCTTATTCCGCGTGCCCGCCAAGCCTCACGCAGCTACTCCGAGGAACTCAGCAATGTTGAAGTGTCAAGAAGTTTAGGATCCATGGAGCATCTCTTATTCATGATTAGGAAACAGAGAGCTACCGTTTCCCCTACTCTATCGGATTTGGGAACGCTTCAGTCCACTCTCGCCAAGATCTCGAACCTCTGGAAGTCGGGAGTAAACTCTATTGCTCGTTCCAACCTTCAAAATGCTAGTGGGAAGCAAGAAGTATCAACAGCGGTTGCATGGCTGGCGCCCACCGTCGGGCTTGCTTCAACAATTGTGGAGCTGCATTCCAAGTTCTCTGAGATTTCTTCATCAGAAATCTCCAAAGGCCTGCAGACGTGGAAAGAGACGTTCTACCGCCTGAGACAATCTATCAACCACCTTCCCGAGCTGCCCAGTGGAGTTATTTCTAAACTTCACCAGCATACCTTCGATGAAGCTGCGTCTTCTGTGGACCAATTGAAGGCAGATATTGGTAAATGGTCTCGTGAACGTCCCGATTTAACTTTTGTCCTCGACCAGCTTCTCCCCTGGACTAAAGTCAAGCCTGGGCCCGCCGAGGTCGTTCAAAATGTGGATGTGTTAGCAATCGAGGACTTTGACTCAAACCTTACTGCAGCCACGGATAGAATACTTGTCAGTCTCCAGAAATTTAAGGAGGTGCCAGCCTTTATTACATCCACCGGCTCTCTCGCCCGAAGTGACGAGTTCTTCACTAGAGCTCTGAAGTCGGCGCATCTGGCTGATATCACTAAAGCTCTAAATGATGTTATAGAGACTCTCCATCGAATCCAGGAGAACTCCGAGGCTGGCATTCCCCTAGCAGTCTCGCTTCTGGCGAGCCTGTTGCCCATCATGAACAAGTATTACGATATCAGCCAAGACATCGTGGGCCGCTTCCTCAAAGTGCACCGTGAGACATGCAAGATGTCTTATGTACTTGCGAAGACTTTCATTCAGGTCTCATCAGAAGGCTTCTGTAGCCCACATGAGGAGTCAAATGAAGAAGGCCAGTCTGGAAAGTTGGAGAGCGGAACAGGTCTTGGTGAAGGTGAGGGAGCCGAAGACATCAGTAAAGATGTTGGGGATGACGAAGACCTGTCTGAGCTGGCGCAACAGGAACAGCAAGAAGGCGCAGGAGAGGATATGGATAAGTCTAAAGATGCTGTGAATATGGACCAAGAAGACCTGAAAGGTGAGGAAGGCGAGCACGAAGAAGAAGAAGAAGAAGAAGGGGACAAAGAAAGCGGCGACGAAGGAGAGGATGACGATATTGACGAGGAGGTTGGTAGTGTCAATGACCTGGATGCATCTGCCGTTGATGAGAAGATGTGGGATGGTGGTCATGACGAGGAACAGAAGGAGACGGAAAACGAAGAAGGCAAAGGTGCTACTGAGGCTGACCAACAAACGGCAGCCCCGGAGCAGAAAGAAGGCGAGAAGGGTGAAGAGGGCGAGAAAGAGGGCGAGAAAGAGGGCGAAGGCGAAGAGGAAGAGGAAGACGACGAGGAAGAAGAAACGCCTGACGATGAAGGCGAGGCTATTGGACGCGAGGATATGGATGTCACAGATCCCCATGCCCAGGAACAGGAGACACTTGATCTACCGGAAGAGATGCAGCTTGATGGTGACGAAAAGGGCATGGATGATGAGGAATTCGGCAGCGATGATGGGCTTGACGATCTTCCTGATGCACCGAATGATGAGCAGATGAACGAGATGCAGGAAGACAATCCCGAAGAGCAGGGCCCCGGCGACCCCCCGGGCGAAGAGGAAGAGATTGACCAGGATGAGGAAGCTCAGCCTGGAGAGGAGAATGCCAACGCAGCGGAAGGGGAAGAAGACGCACAAGAACAGGGTGAAGAGCCTGAAGAGACTCAGCAAGACGAATTTCTTGCCCAAAGTGATGACAATGAGAATGCTGGAGAGGAAGTCGCTCCCAGCGAAGCTGTCAATGGCGGTCTCGGTGCCGAGCAGGACCAGAACCAGGAGAAGGGCGCTTCCGGTAACGCACAGCAACAGGATGGCTCGACTGATCCTAATGTCGAGCAAAATCAACAAACTGGTGCTGCCAAGGAGGGTGAAGAAAACGAGAGGTCCAGGGATGAGGGAGGTGCCGACGATGTCAACCCCGAAGATCCTCAGTTACAGGCATTCAAGAAACTGGGCGATGTTCTCGAACAATGGCACCGCAGACAAAAAGAAATTCAGAATGCCTCAAAACAGGAGGAAGGCGAGACGGACGAGCCGCTGCCTCAGGACACAGAGATGGGCGATGCAGACTTTGAGCACCTGGCAGACCAAGACGACGTCGCTGATACCCAAGCCCTTGGTCAAGCTAACGAAGAACAAGCCAAAGCTCTGGACCAGAACAAGGGCGTGGAGTCGGAATCCAAACCTGTCGACCAAGAAATGCTGCCTGACGCGTCCGATGAGCCTCAAGTCCTCCCAGACAACGAATTGGAGGATGCAATGCAACTGGATCACGATGGCGCGCCCGCCAACAATCAAGCCGCCGGAGCTTTCATCCCAGGAGCGTCGCAAACCCAAGAAAACCCAAGCGACGCCCAAGCCCAGCCAGCAGAAACCGAAGAGCTCGATGAAGTCGACTCCCACCTAGCCGCTATTCACCTCTCATCTAATCTCCCTCCTCTAACCCCACGAGACGAAGCCCAACGCCTCTGGTCGAAGTACGAATCCGCAACAAACGCCCTCTCCCTCTCCCTAACCGAACAACTCCGCCTAATCCTCGCGCCTACCCTCGCAACCAAACTCCGCGGCGACTTCCGTACTGGTAAACGTCTCAACATCAAGCGCATCATCCCCTACATCGCATCGCAGTACAAGCGCGACAAGATCTGGATGCGCCGCTCCGTTCCCTCCAAGCGCAACTACCAAATCATGCTTGCCGTCGACGACAGTAAGTCCATGCTCGAGAGCGGCAGTGGCCAACTCGCCTTTGAAACGCTCGCCCTCGTCGCAAAGAGTCTGAGTATGCTCGAAGTTGGAGACCTCTGCGTCCTCGGTTTCGGCAGCGAAGACCACGTCCGTGTTGCACACGATTTTGGCAGGCCCTTCTCCTCCGAGGCAGGTGTCCAGGTCTTCCAGAACTTCAGCTACCAGCAGACCGGCACCAACGTGCGCAAGCTGATCGCCGACTCGATCGCGCTCTTCCGCGAAGCGCGCTTCAAGCAGTCTCCCGCCGGCGGCAGTGCAGATCTTTGGCAGCTGGAGCTGATTATCTCCGATGGTATCTGCGAAGATCACGAGACCATCAAGCGGCTTGTTCGCCAGGCCCAGGAAGAGCGAATCATGATCGTGTTCATCATTGTGGACGCCCTGAAAGGCAACTCCATTCTAGACCTTACCCAGGCAAGCTTTGAGCCGGATACTGAGAGCGGTACCGGCGAGATGAAGTTGAAGATGAAGCGGTACTTAGAGGGATTCCCATTCCCCTATTACCTTGTTGTGCGGGACGTGAGAGAGCTTCCGGCTGTTTTGGCTACAGCGTTGAAGCAGTGGTTCGCGGAGGTTGTTGACGTTTCTTCATAGACTGATTGATTGTTTGCATTGTGGAGTTTTGGGGATATAAAAGCATGTTTTCTTCTCTTTTGTTATTGTAAATAGGCGGCAAACTGTGTATACGGCTGTACAAGTATTCATAGAATTCAATTGTTAGACTTTTTGGTACTTGAACGATTTCTCTCATCACTATGTAGGCGCTAATTGAAGATGCAATGCTCTTATACAAAAAAGAATAACCATGGTAAATCATGAACGACGACTCTACCAGCCATATTTCGCTCCAGCTTCCTTCTTGTTCCGCTTTCCAGATGCAAAACTCTCCTCCAAGGCCTCCTTCTGCGTGCTTGCCGCGTTGACCAGTTGTTGCAGCGTGTGCTTGCCAGGAGCAATGGCCCGGACGGGGTTGTGCTGTGTTGCAGCGAGCTCCTTGTGCGCCATCTCCTGGTTGGCAGCATACTCCGCATCTGTATTGAAGTGGAGTATTTTTGAAGTAGAAGCATCGGCGTTACGACCGAACAACTGGCGTCGCTGAGAACGGGAAAGATTCAGATCGTCCGCGATGTAGTCCAACGTTTGGGCCGAGGCGGGCGGCTGGGTTGATGCGGCGGGAATGGATTCGGTCTCTGGAGCCGGGCCTGCTGCTGGTGCGTTCTCACTCGTCGTGTAGACCAATGGTTCATACGTAGAGCCGTGCGCAGATGTTGATAAATCTGGCGTGGCTGTTTCTTCCGTCGCAGCAGACAAGGAGAAAAGACTGACCTTGGGCTTGGGTGCTGGAGGGGGCGCGGTAGGCTTTTGTGCCCGTGTCTCTGATTTTACGACTGCCTCCTTCTCTTCCATCGTCGCTGCTGCTTTTGGCTTGGGCTCTGGCAATGGCGGCGGTATGATCGGCCCCCTCCTCTTCTTCTGGCCCGTCCGCAATACAGACAACGGCTTGAACACCATCGGGTTCCCCTTCAAAACCACCTCCTCAGGTTTCTTCTTCATCACAGTCGTTGACTCCACATCCTCGCTATCCCTTAAGCTTCCTGCCTTGGGAATCGTCTCATCTTCGTCGTCACTACCTCCTAAGCTATCGAACGCCATATCGTTCCTCATCTCCTCATCTGCCTTACGATCAAAGCCCGGCGCGGCCCCCGTCTTCAAACTAAAAACCTTACGCGCGGGTCCACCACCCGCTAGTTTCTTTTCCTTTTCCACCGTCGCATTGGGCCGCTTGGGCGCTGGGAGAAATGAGTTGAAGCCTGCGAACGCGCCGTCGCCACCTATCTTAGGTTTTTTGCGCGCGGGACCATCCTCCCCTTCGTCGCCCGGTGCTTCGGGCTTGACCTCCGGCAAGGCAACGCGGATCTTGCGGGGGTTGGTCTTGTCGACGATTGTTGTGGTTTTTGATGCGGGGGCCGGGGGTGCGTTTGAAATTGGCGTGGGCTTCGCTACTGGTGTTGGGGCGGCGGGAACGGGGGTTTCTGGCTCAGAGTCCGAGGCTTCAGAATCGGAGTACGCGACTAAGGCCATTGTTGTAAAATTCCAGATGTACTGTGGATGGTTGCTTGATGATGAACAAAAGTTGGAAATTGCAAGGTTGATTGCAAGTCGGAGAGGTTGCGGTAACGTCGCGGCCGTAATCTATAGTACCTTATCTTATCTGATCATCAGTCTATGGCATGTGATGTCATATCTCATTCTTCGTTGAGATGATTGCGCAGGTAATAAGTCAACATGTGAGGAGTCGCAATAATACTTTACAGACGTCGATTATGAAGTATGATCTGCACCTATAGTCCTCACCTATGCCACATACGTGCGTCGCAAGGAACTCACCGATGTCGAGCCTTCCGCATCAAAAATTACTAGCGCGTAAAGCGATACCCTAAATTACAGTCCGCGGGCTCGATTCCAATTCCGCATCGATCCTGGATACTACAAAACATGCTCTCATTTCGCCTCACTTCTTCTTCTAGCCCGACTCTACACTAGAGAAAACCAGCGGCATGGACCCAGATGAAGACAACCCACGCTCACCAACTGGCGGTCCCAATCCCGCCGCCGAATCCAGCGCCAACCCAACTTCGAAAGCCGACGACTACGCAGCGCACAGCAAAAGCAAAGGGAAATTCCGCTTCAAGTCATCCAAGTCAAAATCAAGCTCTAGGTCTTCACGACATGATTCTCACGGACATACTCGAAGCCATAGACATCGATCCGACGACCGCGACCACCACCATGACCGCAACCATCGGCGACACAAACGTCGCAGAGCCCCAACTCCACGATCCTCTTCTCCCAGTACAGTGCCTTCTTACCCAGGCGCTCCGTTATCGCCCAACACCGCGTTCCGCGAATCTCTCTTCGATGCGCTAGGCGATGACGAAGGCGCTGCGTTCTGGGAATCTGTTTACGGGCAATCTATACACTCGTTCGGCGCTCCACGGGGACATACTGGCGGAGGAGATGGAAGGGGCGAACTCGAGCAAATGGACGAAGAGGAATATGCGGCGTATGTGCGCGGCGAAATGTGGAAGCGGTCGCGAGAAGGTATGCTCGAAGAGCAGGAGCGTCTAAGGGCAGAGAAGAAGGCGCGGGTCCGCGCTGAGAAGGCCGCCGGAGAGCAGGAGGAGAGGAGGAGATTTGAGAGGGCGATGGAGGATAGTTTACGGAGGGGAAGAGAGAGAAAGATGATGAAGGAGGTTTGGAAGGGTGTATGGGAGAGCTACATTAGGTCTTGGGAGAAGATCGAAGAGGTACGGAAGAAGAGCGCAGGCGGGGGCGAAGATGGAGGGACAGGAAACACAGTGCGGAATCTGCTCTTTTGGCCCGTGGAGTCGGGGAAGAGGAGGGATGTTAACAGAGAGACTGTGGAGGAGTTTATGCGTCGGGCTCCCCCTCCACCGCAGTCTTCTGGCCCTAATGCGCGGAATGACGCTACCGCAGATGATCTGCTGCTATCTACGCTCAAGGCAGAGCGTGTTCGGTGGCATCCGGACAAGATTCAGCATCGGTATGGTGCACTGGGACTTGACGAGTCGGTCATGCGTAGCGTGACGGAAGTCTTTCAGATCATTGATCACATGTGGAACGGTTTGAAGAAGTGATGGGCAACTATGTCCGTGTTTGCATTGGCATAATATGGCGTTGTTAGGACTAATACCCCGGTTTGCATAGAAAGTTTAGCATTTATATATGTTCTCTGGCACCTCAAATAAACAGAAACTTTTGCCTCATTTTATATGGCAAAATAGACCCGAAGATAGAGTATACATACATCATGGCTATGCAAATCAAATACAAGAGATTGGGAATGGCAAGGTGAATATAGGACAGGAGATAAGAATCATTTTTGCTATTTTCCGTTGCGTTGCATGTCTTAACATCAACTCACCACAGCACTCGACACCCTATACAATGCGTTCCTAAAAACTGGAGTACCTCGTCCTGGACCGGTACGCAGTCCAACCAACATACCCACCGCCAATAGCCGCGATAAAGAAGAAGACCTTGAACAAGAACCACGACCAGCTACCAGACTGCTTCTTGAACTTGCGCTGAGGGCGGTCAGCGCTGCGAGGGGGCCCGCTACCGCCGGTACCCTTGGAGCCGGCGACGTTGTACAGGTTCTGGGCCTTGACGGAGATGATGTCGTGGTTGTCGCTGAGCTCGCCGGTCTCGGCGGAGAAACCGAGGTATGCGACGGAGGGGATGGCAATGTTCGTCTCAGGGCTGGTGAGCGTGAAGCAATTGGTCCAGGTGCCTTCGGACTTGTATTGCAGGTCGAGCGTGAGCGATTTGTCTTGGAAGTAGGTCAAGCGTGCTTTTGTGGGAACGGAAGTTGTGCGGAGACCGCGGGCCTATGCTGGTTAGTACTCCAACTGCGATATGCTGATTGTAGCATGATATGAACGTACAGAGCATCCGGCCAGTTCGTTGGCCTTACCGTCGTGCGCTTGATCGTAGCTGGTCTTGCCGTCGCCCATCATGGCCATGACGTAGGGGAAGGATGTACCGGGGCGGTTGTTCTTGTATGTGTCGAAGAAGATTCCCAGGCCCTCAAAATTATCCGTTGAGCCAAAGACGGGACCTTGTGTCGCGCGCTGCTTGGTGAGCCACATGGCGAAACCATCGCCATGCAGGTTCCCCTCTCCTTTAATCTGGAATTCGAACTCGATCTAGTCCCACGCTTAGTCTCGGCCATAGTGGTTGTATGAGGTGCACTAACCTCCCAGTTCGTCGCGGTCAGAGGAACGCGAGAAAAGATCCATCCTTGCTGCGACGGCCGGTCTGCTGTGAGGCGGACGTATCTGTGGTAATGGATTAGCCCGAGCTCTTCAAGGACAGACGCTCCTATAACAATGGAAGCAGAGAGTGCGTACTTGTCGGCACGAACCACAGTATCTCCACCAAAATCGAACCAGCGGCTTTGGAAGTCTGAGTCCAAGTATGGCTATGCGGACGTTAGTATTAGGCGGTGGTGTAGAGCGGGGCGATAGCGAGTAGATTAGGTAGACGCACGGCAGTGAGACTGTGTGTTCGTAGCTAAACAACGGCAATTAGTTACTGGCAACAGCGAGCGTATGTAGTCTCTACACACCGGAATGCTCTTAACATTTTCATCGCCGTCGTAGGCATTGACTGCAGGCACGGCCATCAGGCCAGCAAGGCCCAAGAGCGTAGAGAACCGCGGCAGCAACATTGTTTTCGTTAAGCTAATTGCGAAGTCGCAAAACGATCGTGGGCGTTAAAAGTGGATTGTAACGATAGAAAGTAGTTGTAGGGCGGTAATCAATGTCGCCGGGACATTCAATGCACCGTTGCGTGGGTGGGTAGACAATATAACCAGGGTATACCTCCACCTGGCTTCAAGCGATCAACAGCGGAGTAGTATCAAATCGATTGGTCGGGTAAAAGATAGAGCTCGGAGGCGACAGAGTTGGGAATAGATTCAAAGGAAGGGATAGCGCTTCGGAAGAAAAAGAACAGGAGAATGGAATAGTTTGCAAAAAGCAAGAGTTGGCAGAACCGGAGAGAATGAGAACTGGACAGATCAGAAGAACAAGACAGACTCACTTAAGCTTCGAGTTCACACATCATCCACAGCCTGAGGAGTTAGGTGTCCACTTCCGCTCGGTTGTGGCTGAGGCATTTCTACAGTACGTAGTTTCCAGCTCAGCCTCAGCCCCAGCTTCCGCACCGCCACAGTTTTTCCATACCGATGCTTCAGATCCTGTCGACGTTATCGTCTCAACAACTACAGCTCCGCGCGAACAATCCATCTCCGCACACTGTCTTTTACCTCAGACACAAACAAAACCATCAACATGGCCCTCTTCGGCTCCTCCGCCCCCGCCGCCGCGCCCGCCGTGTCCGATCCGGAGTCCCAGAAATTGAAGGCCTCCATCCTGCAACAAATGCAACAGGAAGTGGCCGTGTCTAATGCGAAGAAGCTCATAGGCGTATGTCTTCACCTACCCGCGCCTTTCATTCCTCCTTTGCCATGCCCGAATTTCCATCAAAGCCGAAGTCGAGCTTAAAGCACTCACTAACTTGAGCCACAGAAAATCAACCAGAACTGCTTCGACAACTGCATCACAACCCCCGGCTCTTCAATGTCTTCTAGCGACTCAACTTGCCTGTCCAATTGCATGGAGAAGTACATTCAGTTCTGGAACGTCACGAGCCAAGCGTACATGTCCCGCGCTACCACAGAGCAAGTCGCGGCGAATGCGATGGCTACTGAAAATGTGTGAGCTTGTAGGTGGGACGGTTACCTTATGATCATTTAACCAAAAGGAGCTTGAGCGGTGCTTTGAATCAATTCTGGCGACGATCTTGTACAATATAGATGGAAGGGTTGTATGACGTACTAGGTCCTGTTGGATTAGGGTGAGACTATATCTGAACATGCCTGCATGGCCCCGGGGCTGGGGAGGTGCGGGTGTTTCACTTCTTGGTCTTAGAGATGCTACTAGTGTATAACATAGAATAAACTTGCCTAAACACATGCTAATTCGGTATTCACTTTTCATGCAAAGACAGCTCACTCCAGGTATTTACATATCATTACAAACCTCCGACAGCAACAGGAGACAAGAAACCAAAATAGATTTGTGATATATGCACGGAGGATCAAAAAGATGATCAAAGTCAAATCAGATGACATCTGCCCCGCGAACATGACAGTATCGTAAAAAGTGCCCTGGACATCCAGGGCGAACACCCGCATCCCAACACACACCCACCTGCCCGCAAGGCGGAAGTATAAAAAGTATAGTAGAAGTCATCCACCTGAGCAAGTATCTGAGACAATAGGTTACCAAACGCCCTTCCTCCATGAGTAACAATGACCTGTTATCAAGTGGACAGGGCCAGCGCGACACGCTTTTGACGCAAACACCAAGGCTAGGGCAAGCCTTGTTAGAAATATCTTCGAAAACGCTTATTTTCATTCGACCAGCGATTATCAAGACCAACAGGTGGAAGAATTGACCTTAGACATCATTACGCCGTCCTGCCTGCCTTAAGCAGGCACCACAATCCACTCCTCTTCCATTATAAAATAGAATTTTTAGTTCTAGCCAGAACCGTCTCTAGTGTGAATATCATTTCATCATCACTCATTAGAGGGTCTAGAAGTCGGGGAACAGGTGGCCGTGACTGTGATTGGCGTTAGCGAAGAGACGTAACAGGGCGTTCTAGTTGGAAACTTACGGATCCTCGCCGGTCTGGCCGTAAGGCTCTGACTCTTCCTGGTAGTTCTCATACTGGCTGGCGTCGCCCTGTCCGCCTCTGATGGGAGGCACGTAGGGTGCGTCGATCTCCTTCCTCAACAGCCTATCCCAGGTAACTTCCGCAAACCATGGGTGGTTCTTGATATCGTCCGGACCTCCATGAAGGTTTCCCAACCGCTTGGTGAGGTCTGAGGTGATCAACCGAGAGAGCAAGTCGACGGCATCGGGGTGAAGGTATGGCGGGAACTTGATCCTGCCCGCAAGGATGTTTTGATAGATCTTGACGGGCGACCCTTGGTCCCAGAAGGGTGTGAACCCGCACAGCATCTCGAAGATCAGGATACCGAGGGACCACCTTTGAAAGTTAGCACTGTTCGGGCAGCGCAATTGACATCAAACTCACCAATCAACGGATTTGTTGTAACCCTTAGAGGCCACGACCTCTGGAGCCAGGTAATCAGGTGTTCCACAAAGGGTCCAGGTAATATCAGGCACCTCCTTCGCAAAGCCAAAATCAGTAATCTTGAGGTGCCCATGGCGATCTAACAGCAAGTTCTCGGGCTTAAGATCCCGGTAGATGATATTCAACGAATGAAGATACTCCAGGGCCAGAGTCACCTCGGCCGCATAGAACTTGGCGACGGGGTTCGGAAATCGCTATGCCCTGGCATTAGCTGTCTGTTCTGGCAAGATGGGCAATCATAACTCACCTGGGACTTCCGAAGTAAACTGAACAGCTCTCCACCCTCGACAAAATCCATGACCATGTACAGGTTTCGAGCATCCTGCCAAGTACCCCACAGTGTGACGAGGAAAGGATGCCTAACGCGATTCAGCATCCGTCGCTCATCATTAGTATGCTCAATCTGCTTCATCTTGACGACTTGCGCCTTCTTCAAGACCTTGATAGCATAGTAGCGGTGGTTGTGCTTCGACTGCACGAGGTGAACGCGTCCAAAACTACCTGTGCCGAGGGTGCGCTGGATCGCGAAATCGTCGAGGGTGTATTTCCCCTTGGTGGTACGCTCCGTTCGAGAGACCTGCGGCGTGTTCTGCTGCGACGGGTTTATGATGTTTTGTATGCTGGCGGCATTGCCGTGGTGGCCGGAATTCGAGTGTGCGGAAGTACTAGAGGGCTGTTGTGCGGGGGATTGCATGGAGGCGGTTTGCCCGTCGGCAGGCTTGTTGCTAGCAGCAGATGAGTGGTTGGATTGGTTGTGTTTGGCGGCGTGGGAATTGTTGGAATTCGCCGAATGAGCCGAATTGTTGGAGGGATGGTGGTTATGGTGGAAGAGGTGGTGGCCGTGGTGCTGGGAGTCTTCGGCAGCGATTGGTGACGTCGTGGTGTGGCCAGTCGTGGTGGAACCAGCCTGGAGCTCCTTGGAGAGGTCTTGCGAATCCTTCGTTCGCCGTTTCTTCAAGAGCCCTCCGAGAGTAGGCATCGAGGATGGCTTAAGGTGAGACCACGGTCGATGTGAGACAAACTGGAAGCATGCAGGCGCTAGGCTTCGTTGTTGGAGCTACGCGTAGATGATGAGGCTTGGTATTGGTCTCTGTTTCGGATCCCAAGCGACCCCCGGCCGGAGTAGATAAGTATGCACGACTGGAAGTATAGAACCGCCAAAGGAGACAAAAAGCAATTGAGCAAAGACAAGCTGGCAACAGAGACCACGGATGAAGCAGAGAGGGGAGGATGGGACTCTCAGCACCTAAAACAAGGCCGTGGACGATCGAGGGGGGCGAGAGAGAGGGAGAGCACGAGTAGCAGCAAAGCGGGGTTATGCTGGAGTCTGAACCTCTTTGCGTCAAGATGAATCGATCCATTAATCTTAACCGATCCACTTTGCAGCCTATCATCGCCCTGCTTTTCGTCAACTTGGGACTCCTTTCTTTGTTCTCTTTCTTTCACCTGAGCCTCTCCTCGAGTCTCGAGTCCTGTCTTCACTCGCTGGGTCGAAGAGCTTGAATCGATGAGCTTCGACCTGCCTTACCAGAGCTAGCCGAGCAGCACTCGAGGCCGAGGAGACCGGTGGGCCTGAATGAACAAGTCCATCGGTGATGTCTACACGAGTAATGTGTGAGATCACTACTACGGCGTGGTGTTACTGCTGGGACGGACCGATGACTTCATACAATGGGGTCATGGAGCTCTCCCGAACGGTGAACCAACTTAAAAGAGACCTTATGAGAACCACATGGCCGTAGCGAAGCTTTGTAGGTATAGAGTTTGCAGAGGGTTCAAAGGGAATATTCTGTACTTGAGCAAAAGATTCGATGCTGCATCCCGCGCCACCACCGAACAAAGAGAGTCGAGTGCCTTTCATGCATGTTCAAGCCAGCCATCTATTGCTAGCTAACCTAATGTTGCGCTATAACGAAAAATAATGATAATAGAGCACTCATGACCGATAATGCGCCATGTTCTTTTTAATCTCGTCGACGATCTCCACCGCTTCGAGCGCATTGCGCGCCTCGAAGTCGTATCGTTTCTGCTCCGTCGCATCGTTCCCGCGGAGCACAACGACGCGGAAATTCTTCGGATGCCGTCGGCTTACTTTACAACCGACAACATCGTTGAAGCTGATCGATCGAGTCTTGGTGTCGGACCCATTTTTACCCGTGTCTGCAGGCATGATGTGCATGTAATCGTTATCAAATGTAAGGACCCGATGCAAGGATGTGGTAAACCCCATCGACTGTTTGCGAAGCACAAAATACCGCCGGTAGTATCCCCCGATAAGATCCTGCTTTTGCGTAAGAGGATGCAGCATTCGCTGCCCGCTTTTCTTACCTTTCTTACTCGGCACGGCTGGGTTTTCGACCATCAGTGGTGCGTTAGGCGAAGAGCTGACTGGCGACCCTGTCAATGCCTGCGGGCCAAAACGTCGACGAACGAGATCCAACTCTGTGATATTGCCCAATGCTTCAACAGTGCGGTCCAGCGGCGCAATTGTGTTGGAGCCCATCACTTTGAGCAGGTAATTCCCTTTGTCCAATCCCCATCGTTTGCAAACGGAGTCGAGAATTTCTGCAATGTAGCTATCCGTCGAGGTATTCAGGGTTGTAACTTGGGTCGATGATTCCAGGTTGATATACCTAATCTTCAGCGTCTTTGAAACGCCAAGACGAGGTGTAGCATGAGAAACTGGTACCGCTGGTCGATCAGCAGGTGTCAAGGTATTGTCATTCAAGGCCGAAGAGAATGGTTGACCGAGGATCGGGTTCGGACGAGGCGTTTTACTTTGCGCAATCGGTTGGGTTGCCGGGACAGCGAGTGGTGCAGGCACTGCATCTCCTGCCTCCTCAGCCGGAGCAGGGACGTTATCTACCGGGTACAGGCGCTGATTCTCCTCGAACTCCGAATCAGACGCCTCAACTAGAGCGAATTCGTCATATTGTTTCCCTCTGGATCTGCTGCGCATGCCACCCGCTCGACTGTTGTTGTTTGAAGTGAAATCGGTTATGTCTGATGTCCTACCCAACGGCGGAAAATCATATTCAACCTCACCATCCTCCACCATTCGAAGCGTCCACCTATTCACGTTGAGCCTTTCACGCTCAACAGGCGGCTGCCGCCGCTCTTCGGAGTATTTCCAGAGTGCCAATCCAATAGTCTCGACGACAGTAACTGGTGCTGGGTGGTCCGCTAATTTCGACTCGCGAGCCAGCGGCAAGTCGAGGGGCTCTTCAGGGTCCGAGGAGAATGGCAAATATAGTCGAATATTCAAGGCATCAGTTAGACCCTTACCAGAAAGTACGGCGAACTTCTCAACAGGGTTCGATGGTGCCCTTGCACGAGCATTGAGTGCTGTGGAAAGCAGGCTCACGGGCTGCACCGTGCTGATGGGTCGAGGTGGTGGCAGATCCTGCAATTCGGGTGCGGGTGGTTTTGGCTTTCGGGGAGACGCTGTATGAGAATTCGGTCCATGTGGCAGCTTGTGCATCAAAGCAATTGGCGATGACGAATTGAGGCCGCCAGTTATACCGACAGCTCCTAAAAGTGACGCAGAACCGGCCGTCGCATCGAATTCTGAAGAAAGGGCACTCTCCACTGACCCGGCATCAGAGTCCTCTTCCTGCTCGTCCAATTGCTCCAGTCCGTCACTGCTTGCCTTTCCTAGGTCTATTACTTGATCGTGACCGGAGAAGTGTATCTGGCGCCTTCTGTAACCTGGCACGGATGAATCAATCTCGTGATCCGAGGACATGTCGCTACTGGTCGTAGTCGTAGTCGTGTCCCGCCGGGGGCGCTCATTGACGCTTGGGGCTGTTCCAAGAGAGCCTGTACGATAATGGCTATTCATTGATGTATGCGAAGGATGTGTGACCATAACTTGTGGTCTTTCCTGGCGATCGGTTGCTCTGATAGGCGACGAGCCTGCTCTGATCCGTACAGGCACTTTTGGAAACTTGATCTCCTCGCTAGCTCTCTGCGGTGCCTCGCCTTCATCGTCACTTTCATCACTCAGGTCGCTGCTGTCCTCCTCTTCAATCTCTCTTGCTTTTTGCTGTTCTCTTTGTTGACGCTCCCTGCGGTGCAGGCGCTTTTCGCTCCGTAGAGGGTTCCGGCGTCCAATTCCATCTGTAGTAGACCTCCCCGTCACCATGCCCCCTTCGTCATCCTCCCCGTCCTCCCCAAATCCAAGTCTTTGTGGGTCATTCAAATCTCGAATACCAAGCTGATAGTATTCGGATGATACCGCCGTGGTTGTAGGAATAGGAGGGGAGTACGTTCGCTTGATACTGGCAGCAAGCTGTGAGGGGTGATTTGCGGAGGCTGCCGGCCAACCGGCCGCGCGGAACCCGGGAGTGTTAAGTACAGAGTGGTTGACGCTGATAAGTCTGTCGCCGATGCCATCCTTGATCGTAGAGAGGTAAGAAGTGCGCAGCTGCCATATCGTAAAGCTGCGCCCAGTCAGCATAAATCCAGGAAAGATTGAGGGGTTAAGACTAACTCTTCGTTATGAAGGAGAGACATTTTTCGTTTGATTTAAAGAGAATGACAAGCCAAGAAGGGCCATATACCGGCCTACCCCAATCCAAGATAGAATATGTGAACAGATCAACAGGGCTATCGGACGTGCTGTGTTCTCATTGCGGAGTGGTGGGCATGAATGCGTTGGACTTCCCGAACGAAGGGAACAAACGTGGGCAGGACCAGCCTGGCCTAAGCACAATGAAAGAAAAGGATAGAAAGATAAAAAGAATCCCTAGTCTTAGACGCACCCCAGAGGTGCGTATGGTGTCGTTATTGCGCTGTGTTGCTAGGCTGGATCGAAGGAGGGGAGAGGAGCCGCTGGCGCAACTCCGCCTCCAACTTATCTCCGTCCCCGGGAATCGGCCAAGACCAGAGTGAGGCAGCAAAGCCAGGCACTGGATCAACAGTAGTACATACGTATCTACAAAATACCTCGTGCTACAATTGCAGGTCAAGAAAAAGGCCATTTCACGTTCATTGAGCGATGCCACGAGTCGTAATACTTAGATTATAAAGCCTATCATACAGATAGATGAATGTCCCTTTCCCGCTCAAGTTGCAACTATAAAAATGCACAACTAAAAGTATCGAATGCCAGAAGTTTCATAATCTCCACCAGTCTAAGCCTTCGGTTTCCTACCTCGCGCTTTCTTCGGCTTCGGTGCGTTATCCTCATCATCAATGAAATCGTCCTGGTTTGCCTTCTTCGATTTTCCTTTGCCTTTGGTAGACGTGCTGCTCTTTGCCGAACCCTTCTTTGCAGCGGACTTCTTGGGAACACGAATGAGCTTGTCCTTCTTCAAATCGATCTCGTCGTTGTCTTCATCGTCTTTGGTCTCGTCTGCAAGGACCTCATCATCATCGGACTCGTCGATGGCATCTTCAATGTCGGGTTTCTCCTTCGGCGCCTTCTTCGGCGCAAGAACATTGCTAGCCTTCATATATGGAAGCGGATGTGAGCGCTGGTTGTAAATGCGAGTAAAAGAAGCTTTCGTCTGTGTCTCCAGCTTGACTTTAGACTCATCCATAGGACCAAGTCCGAGCTCGACAAGAGCATCCCAGTCTTCCTTTGTCAAAAAATAACTGTCCATAAAGTCAATCACGTCTTCGACGCCATCTTTGCCATCGACCATCAGTCGATTAACCAGCCTATCCCACAGGAGCGGTATGTATTGTTGCCGAACCTCGTGACGGTCTCCGGAGGCGCGAAGGCGCATGCGCCCTTGTATCTCTTTCACGTATCTAGAAAGTTTTCCTAAAGATATAACATTAGCCTTGCATTCGTATAATCTAGAAATACAATACATACCTTGTTTACTGTTTTGCCCCAACCAGCTAGTAAAGGCAGGCCTCTCCATCATATTGCCGTACATGTAACTGGCAGGCCGCACGAAACTGAACATGGCATGCGTCGGCATCAAACTCCATTGTTGTTGACTGCCATGAATCATCCTGTCGACAAGGTCGCCATCGCTTATGCTCGAGGCAGCGTTGTCTGCAAGTTCCAGTAGCTTCAACTTATGCTCTTTGCCCTCGTAGTTGTTAGCACGTGCGGGTTTTGTTCTGAGATAGTTCTCCTGGAGCATAAGATAACTGAACTCATGGTCGTTGAAATACAGCTCACTCTTATCATTCAGCGTAGCCAATGATGCTTGTGAGAACATTTGTGCGTTCAAAATCTTTCCAACAATATCCCATGGCTTCAGGATGATATGTTTCTCCCATGCTTTAGACATCTGCTTTCCTTTATCATAATCTAAAGCTTGGCCGGGTTGCTCGTTTTGGTCCAGCCTAACTGCCGAAAGCATGTTGATGACTTGCCGGATATCCGCGTGTGTCCCTTCGATCAAGCTATCCAGGACTTGTGGTGGTATTTTCATTTTCTCTCGATAACAAATGGTCAGCAGGCGAGCTCGGACCTGCTCGACGGTTGGCCGTCTGAACGGAATTTCGAACGTCACTGAATCAAAAGGCTTCATTTTCGGGAGCCGCCTCTCGTTGCAGATGAGGATAAGAGGGATCTGGGTTTTCTTTGCAATTGCAGCCATCGCTCCGACACCCCCTCGATCGCCAGCAGACATGCCATCCACCTCGTCCATGATTAACACAAGGTTCTTCTTCCCACTGTCGACCTTTTTATCAGAAGTTGAAAAGTATCCCTGTAGAGAAGTTGTGTCGAGAACACCCAGAAGACCATTCTCAACGAGTTTCTTACTCCTCGTGTCACTTGCATTTGATTCCACAACATCATAACCTACAAGCTTCGCCACAAGGTGCGCCGCTGTGGTCTTACCGATTCCAGGAGGACCATGGATCATTACGGAACGATAAACCCCAGATCCGTCTTTGCCAGGCTTCTTAAAATCCGCCTGGGCACTTTTTCTCCAGTTCTTTAGCCAAGACTGAAGCTTTTCCACAGCAACCTTGTTGCCGCATATCATGCTCAGGGACGTAGGTGCGTATTTCGAGGTCCAGAGAAGATCATCAACGTTTGTTTCCTTGCTGTCATTGGCGACCTTAGTGGGTTGGCTGCTCTTGTTGTCCTTGCGTTTTTGCTCTTCTTTGCGCTTCTCCTCCGCATCAATCTCAGCAGCCATTTTTCGAACTTTTTCTTCATCATCCTTCTTCTTAGCTTCGTACTTTTCGGCGGCTTTTCCATCGCCACCATTTGCGGGGAGACGACGGATGAGTTCAAATAGGCCTTCCTCGCTAATTGTTTTCAAGTTGTGTTGTGCGATAGTTTTCAACTTTGATGGTCCAGCATCTCCTCCGAGAACAACAAAGCTTGTCTTGCTGCTAGGTGCTGTTGTAACTTTACCCCCATATCTCTTGACCAAGGACTGACCTTCTTCACGGCCAAGGGTATCAAGAACACCAGTAAAGACGAAGGTAAGACCTGCAAGACAATTTTCTGCTCCAACGGGTATGTTTGCACTTCCAGAAACAGGGTCTCGTGATTTCCCACCTCCAAAAACAAACTTGTTCTTCGCGTCAGGATCTGGTGGAGGCGGGGGTGATGGGGGTTTGATTGTTGGAATGCTGTCAAATATATCTTGAATTTCTTTGCTTTCCGGCTGGTCCTTCTTCGCGGTGGTCGCTCTAGGCTTTTTAGACTTCCCTCCAGCCCCGGCCTTCTTTGTAGTGACTTCGAGTTCATCATCATCTTTGTCAACCGCCTCAGATTTTCGTTTCCGTTGCGTTTGAGAAGTTGCAGATTTGGCTGCGCTCGCGGGTCGGTGCGGGACGTCCTCCATAACCACGTCTTCGTCGTCTTCATCAAGAGCAGAACGCTTCTTGGACGCTGGCCTGCCCCGCGCTCCGTTTGCTGGTTTCACCGGAAGATCGAAATCATCACTATCATCATCGTCTTCTTCCTCCTTGTAATCGTCGTCCCTTTTACCTGACTTGCCATATTCAGTTGCGAAGATATCATCATCACCTTGCTTTTCGTCATCGAGAAGCACACTGGCCTTTTTTGCGCTTCGACGAGGCTCAGCACCCGTTGTATCCTTCCGCTCCGTAGGCTCCTTGGCGACTTTAGGGCTCTCCGTCTTGGTAACAGTACTTGACGATGACTTCACGTCCTTTTCTGTGTTGTCGGATTTCGGCGGTCTTCCTCTCTTTTTGCTTGAGGCGAAATAATCAGAGGCCGTTGTAGGTTCTCCTTCTAGAACTTCAGGCTTCCTTCAATCGGCGTCAGCGGACGAAGGCTTGGTTCGATTAGTGAAAAACTCACGCTTTGCTCGACGACTTGGTCTTAGACGCCGGGGCCTTGGTCACCACAACTTCGTTGTCATCGTCACTGTCGTCAACAACCTTCCTACTTCCTGTCCGGCCGGTCAATGGGATGATCCAAATAATTATACCGGCTGCAGGTCTTACTCTTGCTCCGAGCTGGTGTCTATTGTATGTCAAAGTTAATAGCCACTCATGACACATGTAGCAGACCGATAGCTAAGTAGAGAAGGCTCTTGGGAACTCAATGGCATACCTCTTTCTTTGCGGGCGGCTTCGCAGGAGACGGAGCAGAGCTCTGGCTCGACTTGCCACCAAAGAAGCTCCTAATATCGGCCGGCATGATATTCGCAACGATAAGAGAACTCCCTTCAATGTTGCAGATGGAAGCCAGAACGGCCGGTTTCTGATATAACAGATCAACGACGGTCTTGAATTGTAGTAGGCAACGCGGTGGACGCGCCTGCCTAGAGCTTCCGTGACGCGATCAATTAGCTTATGTAACTAGGGTAGCTGTCGGGTAGTCACGTGTCTTACTTGTCCTCCGCGGCCGGAACGGAAAAACATTGGAGGAAAGCCGATGGCCAGAAAGTCTGCGGTCCTTGGATATCACTCCATTCCGCTGAAGCGTCGTGCTCGATAATAACAATGGGGTCACATCTCAGGTATCTGGCACGGCCGCAACTGGCCTGCTTTCAGCCATCCTGTAAGGACTCACTTTAGTACGAAAAAACTTCCTAATATACTGATGCACTTTTAGCATTAGGCCTGCGAACTTCTTTCATCCCACTATCACGATGCTTCTCTACAACTTCACCGGCTCTTGACTGGCTTACGCCGAAGATGGCGGAAGTCTCCAAGTCACCCAAGGGTCGCCCACATGTCGCAACCGGAGGTTCAATGCGAGGCACAACAGTGGTATGGGGAGATTACGGACTACGAATGAAGGACCACGACCGCCGACTGCCGGCCTCTTCACTCAAGATCGCAGAGGAAACCATCAAGAGACGTCTGAGAGGAATGAACTACACATTATACAAGCGCGTCAGTGCCAACATTGGTGTGTATACTAAGGGTAATGAGCAGCGTATGGGTAAGGGTAAGGGTAAATTCGACTACTGGACTGCGAAGGTTGGCGTTAGCAGGATCGTCTTTGAGCTCAAGGGCGACATCCACGAGAAGATTGCGAGGGAAGCGTTCCGTCTGGCTGGTCACAAGTTGCCCGGTACGTAACGGATCCCGAAATGCGATGAATCCAGATTATTTAACTATATACAGGTCTCTGGGAATTCGTGAACAAGGGTGATCCGCCAGTTGTCGGCATTACGAAGCTCGGCAATGGTGTTACATTGGAGAGCTTGAAGCGAGCCCGGAGAGACCCGCCTCTTGGAACTAATGACATGCCCAATCCCCCGAAGTCCGCATCCTCCAGCCCCTCGGCATCGCAATAAGCCGGGTATATATCACCTTATCCACTGGTCATTTTTTTTCTGGTTCAACTCTCTACGCGCCGACCCCAGAACCAGGTCCATACCCTTGTTCCCTCCTAGACTTGGCAGCATCGTCTTCGGTTTCGACCTTCGAACATGTACATTATCAGCTTGGGCATTTCTTTTTCATTGCAACTTACAGATATGTCACACAAGGAGTTTATAGGGAAGGGAATTTACCGGGCCTCTGTTGGTATATCCGGATATGCCAGAAGTGCGCTCCCCAAGCTCAAGCTTGTGCGCCAATTTAGTGTCCTCCCTCTTTGCTTTTGCATCACTGTGGTCGCCGGCGAGCGTAGTTCTCATTTCGCTCTTGGTGTGTGGGAGGTTGTCTGGGCACGGTCAGCATCGAATTCAATGTAGGCAAGGGGAGTGATACAACCTAGCTGCCCGGTTGCCTTCTCTGGTGTCTTACTGAACTGCCGGATGCCTTCATACCTGTGTTATTATCAGTGACTGCACTTATACCGTTTGAATCTTCTCGATCTTACTGTGTCTGTTCGCCGCCAGCTTCGATATCCATCAGTTTAGAGTCAGACATCGTGGTGTTATGCTTCACACGAAACAGCAAATAAAGTAATTCTGTTGGTTGAATCGGTCTTGGTTGTAACTTGTAAGTGATCTGTATCGAATTCAGCAAAGTTGAGGGACGAGGTACTCTCATAAATAGCGACTATGAAAGTATGACGTATGTACTTCTTCCCAACCGTCAACCATTCTCTCAACCTTCTTAACCAAGCTGTGGACCTTATCATTTGTGACGTCCCTGGAATGAAGATATCCCTGCATTATAGTACAACCAACATACAAGCAAACTATCTCTGAAATTGGCCTTGCTAATTGGACACGGACACTCTGTATACATTCAGCCATTGACGGGTCACGTCACCGATCATAGTCCCTAGCCACTTCCTACCACAACACCGCTCTGTTATCCTTATTCTTGCATGAATGAGAGACCAAGGACCTTTACAGGTCTGCTTCTGAGTGGAGTACCGAGTCTGCGCCGTCATTACAAGTAGACGCATCATTTAGTGCAAAATGCCAGGACCTCGAGCTGTGACCGGCACTGAAGCCAACCATGACAATGTCTGAAGCTTCAAGCTTATGTTCTTATAGCACGACTCGCAGTATCTGAGGTTCATGCACTCAATCATACCTCGGTTCTCAATATCCAATATCGGCTTCAGGCCGTGAAGACTCGGTACCTAAACCTGCGCCTTCGGCGGATCTTTTGAGCTTCATCCGCTCTGGGGGTGGAGACATATTTGCTCAATTCCAGCGCCATTAAATCATGGGTTACTCACGGAGCTTCTCCGTGCTTCGCTGGTGGCCTCCCCGCATAGCACTATCCCGGGGTGGAGACACTTACAGCGGCTTTGAGAACGTGGGGACACAGTGGAGAGTTCGAGTAGCAGGAAGTCCGATGTACAAAAGTTATGGGCGACCTACTTTTCAAAGCTGAGATTGAGATATCTACGGCTTCTGAGTTTGTCATTCGGAGAAATAGGTGGAATCGACCCTAGCTGAGATCATGCTCCTCCGCATACAGACCTTTCTACTCGTTCCGTACCTGATAGGGCAAGCAGTGGCATTGGCTGAGCAGAACTCTTCTGTCTCTGTCAAGATTCGCAATGGCACTGTTGTGGGAGTCGACTATGCGTCTAGCCAAGTACAACACTTCCTAGGGATACCCTATGCTCAACCTCCGGTAGGCAATCTTCGTCTACGGCAGGCAGAACCACTGAATGCATCTTTCGGTACTTTGGCTGCGCAATCTTTTGGTCCAGCTTGCTACGGGCCAGACATCGACTCCAATCCAAACTCGAGTGAGGATTGCCTAAGCTTAAACATCTGGCGCCCGGATGGGCACACTGGTAACAACACACCTAAGCCAGTGCTTGTATGGTTCTACGGTGGAGGGCTACAGAGAGGGTATACGGTTTGTGATTGGAGTCAGATTGCTACAATGGTCAGCTACTGAATGTAATAGGCAGATCCAAGGTTCGAAGGAACCAATATAGTTCGCATATCTTCCGAGATTAGCAAGGAGGTAATGCTTGTGTCAGTGGTACGTTTGTGCAGTCGGGATGGCAATTTGAAGATTTATAAACATTTACAAGTTCAAATAGAACTATCGACTTGGGCCCCTAGGATTCTTGAACGGGCAGCAGATGGCAGACCATGACCTGCTCAATCTCGGCATGCTAGACCAGCGGCTAGCATTGCACTGGATCCAGGAAAACATTGCGGCCTTTGGAGGAGACCCAACTAAAGGTATGACTCCAGTCTTCACTTTTACACCATATTCTCCGTCTAAATGTGCATAGTAACCATAGCTGGAGAGTCGTAAGTTGATACACAAATCATATTGCGGCCTGCTCTGATCTTCGCTTTACAGCGCCGGCGCTGTATCCGTCTATTCCCACATGATGGCCTACGGAGGCCGAGACGACAAGCTCTTTCGGGGAGCTATTCTAGAGAGCGGCGGTGCTTTCCCTCTAACGTACGCCAATACCGCAAAATTCCAAGAGTCATTTGATAACCTTGTCACGGACACGCCTTGCAAGTCGTTTGCGAATGCATCAACAGCCAAGCAGCTCGACTGTATTCGCCAGCTGCCGATTGAGACTTTCCTTAATAGCGTGGGCTCTGGCACAGGTCAATCAATAGATAGCAGCTTCACACAGACTTCCCTTCAGTTCGCGTTGCCTGCTGGGAAGTATGTCAAGGTACCTACCATTGTTGGAAGTATGTTCCTACATCTACCTCCGCCATAAGATTAAGCCCTAACTCATAATCTACCACGACAGCAAACACAGACGAAGGCACAAACTCCGCGCCAACAGGGATAAACACCACAGAACAATTACGTGGTCCACTCGGTACATAGTCTGCATCTATCCCTCTCCCAATTCTCATTCAATTCTGACCATCTCGCGATAAACAACAGCCGAAGGCTTCCACCGTCCCAAAAACCTCCCTAACTCAACGGTCTCAACATTTCTAGATATGTACCCCGACGATCCGCGCCACGGCTGCCCCTACAACACAGGAACCACGCCCCTGACATCCGGAAAGCTCGATAAGAAGGCGTGCTCGATCTTCGGGGACATTGTGCAGATTGCGCCTGCACGCATGATCGCGCAATGGCTTACCAAGAACAACAACAACAACGGCAACAGTCCAGTCTACCGCTACCGCTTCAACCATCTCCCGCACGACACGACTGCCGCGAACATCACAAGCGGCATCGGAACCGGACTGGAACAGCGCTATGTCTTTTCGAACTTGATTCCCGATCACCCGTGGGATCGGGCGCTGGCTTATGAGGTCAGCAGTGCTTGGATCTCGTTTGCGCATGGGCTGAATCCTAATCCTGGGGGAGGTACGTCTACTACCTGACTAGTTTTTTGTCGTTGAGCTTATCTGACTTTGGTTTTAACAGAAAGCACGTTACCGAAATGGCCTGAGTATGGAGATGAGAGGAAGAGCATGGTTTTTAGTGGGCATGGGTCCAGCATCGAGGAGGAGACATATCGCGCAGAGGCAGTGGAGTATATCATCGAGAATGTGCTGCCATATGGTGCGCTGTAAGAGCCATTTGTCTCCGCCGCCAAAGTCCAGATGAATATACGGCATAGCGATGAATATATCTATGTATGCCACTGAGAACTTGGTTTGATCGGCCGTAGATCAGAAAACCTCTACAAATCATTGATAGTGTTTATGGAGCATTAATACATCATTGATTTGTCCTATCTATATCTCGTTTCAAAAATCCATGCCCATCAGGAAACTGCGCGAGTTACGGTTAGTAAATTTATTATGCACTCGGGAAATACAAGTACAGACCTCTCATAAATACGCATGAACTTAGCAACAAAGGCCTCGAGATGGAAAATCACTTTCTGCTCCGTGTCAGTTCTGGTAATCCTTAGGGGTCTGATTGAGCACTTACACTACCCTGTGTAATTCGGTGCTCATAAAAGGCAGACCACTTGATTACTTCAGGTTTTAGGGTGTCGTCAACATTGGCAATCAATTTGAACGTCAGCGTCTAAACAAGGTTAGTTTAGTTTATACCTCACTTCTTAAGTATCGAAGGGCGGACCTTGAGAATCGTCGTAGCGGGTATACAATGAGTCAGAAGATCATATAACCTGGCACGGACTTGTAGCAATCTAGCCGGTGATCGCTCCTCAAGAATCTCTTGCGCAACCAGGGAGATAAGCGCTTCCCAGTCAGGTGGTGGGATGGGCGTATTATCCGACACTTTCTCACTGCACAGTCCTCATTAGCCACGCCCACTGAGAAGATACCAGGAAGCACACCTCTGCGCATAAATAGCTTCAAACATAAGCAGCGCCCGGCGAAGATTCCGTCCACTCTCCTTCGCGATCCGTTTATTGAGTCCCGGAGCCTCATTCCAATTCTCCCTCTTCGCAGATGCACTCAAGATATCACAAATCTCGTCCTCGCTCGGCGCCGCGACTCTAACCAGCAGAGTTCTCGAGCGGATGGGCGCAATGATGTTCGACGTGCTGTTTGCCAGAAGAATCAATCGCAAGTTCGGGCTGTATTTTTCCATCGTTCGTCGGAGGGCCGCTTGAGCATCTCGTGTGAGATGATCCGCCTCGTTGATGACCACGACCTTGAACCGCTGTTTCGCAGACAGATCGACCTGTTGTGTTTGGGCGATTTCCTTGAGCAGTTCTTGCACAACGACTCGGTCGTAGGTGCCGACGTCGGAGGGTGTGATTTCGAGGTGGTAGACAGAGGAGACGATGTTAAATTCCAGCTTGCGGTTGCTGGTTGTCTGGAAGACTCGGTTGTCGATCTTGATCTTTTCAACGCCGGGGCCGTATAGTTCTTTGAGAGTTGCGATTGTGCGGGTTTTCTTGCCTGCGCCGGAGGGGCCGTACATGAGGAGATGGGGGAAGTCGCCGCTTTGGGCCTGCACGAGCCGTTAGATCTTCAACTTGAGCTTAGGTACAAGGTCGATTGCATACCAAAGACCTTAACCGGGCGGAGAGGTCATGGTGATATGAGAGAGTGTCGAGGGATCTAGGACGGTGTTTGTCGACTAAGAGAGCCATGATTGGTGTAATAATATTCTATTCTCGTATCAAGCAGTAATCGAGAAATTGTATTGTCGAGTGCTTAGCTGCTTGAATCGACAGCTCACGAAATCACGAAAGTCGAAGCTCAGACGCGTCAAGGGACGCGAGCTTAATTGACAGTTATGCGCATGACTAATACAAGAGTATAAGTCTATACACTGACTGCATGAAGGCATGAAGCATAAGAGAATCCCACGTGGCCGGATAAAAAACGGTCGAGATAATAGATCTAGATCCATGCTCCTTGATGACAACATAATGACGGTTTCTCTCCAGCTTCAACGTCAAAATGTTTTATACTTCATTCGTGCTGTACACTGCAGTCTACAGGTGTCGAACTGTCGATAGAACGGTTGTCCCACCAACGATCTAGCCCACGATAAGCTTGCAGATCCCCAGCTGCCCAAACAGTGACCAGCCGTAGCCCTAAGTTATGCTCTGGATGATTGCTTCGGAGACTGGTAGGACCATTAACGGTTGTCCATCGATGACGAGTCCATCTCGTGCTCTTATCAGCCATGGTTTGTTAGCGCCCCGATGCAGTGGTCTGCTATTCTAGGCCATGGTCTAGCGAGGATGCAACCAGCAGCGATTGGCAGACAGCCATTTTCACTTGAAACTTCGAGTCTTGCTGTCATCGCCAACGAACTCGCACTTATAGATTCGTATACTTAGTAGTCAAAATATGCCAGCAAGCAGCAATAGATGCGCTTGGAAATAGTGGCAAAGACGTGCGGATTACCTAGATATACTGGGTCTATCCCTTAAGAATCCCATAGTTCACCAGCAATGGATCGTTATCTTTAGAAACTACTCAGCCTCGAGTCTTAGACACAGTCTAGAACCTAGACCAAATACCACATATAAAGCCGTCTGATATTGGTCACGAGCGATGGCTCCGTTGAGACTTGAGAAAGACAAGAGCCAGCGGTGGGTCCCCCAGCCTCCTCCAAAGCATCAACCAACAAGTCCACAACCATGATGCAGTCAGCTCCACGTCTCAGCTTCTTCCCCTGAATTCTTTGTTTCGTTGTCTGCTTTATTTCTTGAAATTCCGAACTGTCCTCGACTCTTCCTCCACCTGTTCGATCCCCGACATTCCTGAACATCAGCATCCACCCCCCCGCATTCCTAAGCGCCATCAACCGCCGTCTTTCACACCGTTTCACCTTCACACTGTGCCGACCGTCGACCTTGGGCCATGGCCTAGAATATTATATATCGATTTCCCATCTTGTCGCATCGAGTCTGTTCACTGTACATATCACAACGGTCGATGATACTGCGGGCAGTACCATGGATCTCTTTCCACGCTCCGGAGTCAGTTCTGGCGGTGACCGTCCGCCAGCCTACAAAGCAGTTGGAATTGCACTCGCGGTTGCCTCTGGGCTGTTCATTGGAGTTTCATTTGTGCTGAAGAAAGTCGGTCTCTTGCGAGCGAACGTCAAGTACAATGAGGAAGCGGGTGAAGGATATGGGTATCTCAAGAACTTGTGGTGGTGGTCGGGCATGACACTCATGATCATCGGCGAAATCTGCAATTTTGTGGCTTATGCTTTCGTTGACGCCATTTTGGTGACGCCTTTAGGCGCCCTTTCCGTGGTGATCACGACGATCTTATCCGCCATTTTCCTCAAGGAGCGCCTGAGTTTCGTGGGTAAGGTGGGCTGTTTCACCTGTATCCTGGGCTCAGTAGTCATTGCGCTGAATGCGCCTGAGCAATCGTCTGTTGCGGATATCCAAGACATGAAAAGTTATGTTATAGCGCCCGGGTTTTTGTCTTATGCCGGGGTCGTCATTGTCGCATGTGCCATAACAGCTATCTGGGCAGGGCCGAGGTACGGCAAGAAGAGCATGTTCGTCTACATCAGCATCTGCAGTCTGATCGGAGGGTTGAGTGTGGTGGCCACTCAAGGTTTGGGTGCGGCCTTGCTCGCTCAGATCAACGGCAAGTCTCAGTTTAAAGAGTGGTTCATGTATGTGTTACTCGTGTTCGTAATCGCGACGCTGTTGACCGAGATTATATATCTCAATGTGAGTACACCTTGGTTCTCCTGTCCATGGTCATACTGACGGAAACTAGAAAGCACTAAACATTTTCAATGCTGCGCTCGTCACACCCACCTACTACGTCTTCTTCACCAGCTCTACCATTATCTCCTCCGCCATCCTTTTTCGAGGGTTCAAAGGAACAGGCATGCAAATCGCTACTGTCATCCTCGGCTTTCTGCAAATCTGCGCTGGTGTCGTCTTACTGCAACTCTCGAAATCCGCCAAAGACGTTCCTGATGCCGCTGTCTTCAAAGGTGATCTCGACCAGATTCGCGAAGTCGCAACGCAAGAAGAGCCCGAATATGAACCAAAAGCCGATGCCATTCGCGGCACAGCCGCTATCATCCGCCGCCTATCCACCCCGCGCCGCAATATCGAGGCCGAAGAAGCGCGCCGATATTATCACGAACGACAAGAAGACACCAAGCCACCGGCTGACAACGAGATTGTCGAATGGGACGGACTGCGCAGGCGCAAGACTGTCCTCAGTGAAAAGTCTCTACGGCGCACGCCCACCCCGCTACCCCCGCTAGGAATGTCTCGCTTCCCCGAGGGCTCGCCAGAAGATTCCAACCCGACTTCCCCAAGGGTCCATTCCTTTATGAACGAGCTTCGATCGCGGACGTCCAGTATCATGAATTCACCGTGGAGACCAGTACCTGAAGATCAACATGTCCATGAGCCAATACCGGGATCAGACCCTAAGGATGTGGACACTAGCTACCCTGGGGCGCATCCACCACGGACCGTCTCATGGGCGGACGAAGAGCGAGACCAAACCCGCTTAGCTGCCCCAGCACCCCCACCACACCGGCACTTCTCCTTCCGCGAGATATTCGCCAGGGCCAAGTCACCCGCTGACACATCAAGACCGAACAGCAGCAGCCGCAGCCGCAGTCCCCGAGGCATCCTACGACGAGGTCACATACGAAACATGGCATCTGAAGAAGAGCATCTAGGGCTCGTCCAGGGCGACACGGTTGCCGAACACGTGAATGAGAATCAGAAACACGAACGCCTACGAACGAACTCAGAGAGCAGTCATGATGATAACGACTATGAAACCTATAACTACGACACTTATGACCCTTACGACGACGACGAAAACCCGAATCGTCTTCCCTCTGGCCGGAGCTTGAATTCGCATTCGTCTCTTTACCCCCCGCGGCTCCGGTTGAACCCATTACCACCACTTCCAGATAACGAATCGGCGCTAGATTTGTCCAATGCGGAACACGATCAACACCAGCATGAGTACCAACCACAACCCGAACAGCAGCAATCCTCGGAAAGCAGTCGCGGATCGCTGTTGGCTGTCCCTCGCAGTCAGAGCGGATGGCGTCGGCACGATTCCGCGAGCAGCGTAGGGAGCAAAGCTGGTCAAGGCTGGGCGTTTGTATAGACAGCCACCTGACTCGCTTCTATATTACGTGATATGATAATGCTTGTACGGTTGTACATTTGTATGTATGTATATAATAATGTGACATGAGGGTATCATAGATAATGGACATGAATGAGCATACCACCCAAAACAGAAAAAGAAAAGAGGAACTCCGACTCTAGCCCTAACCCAGCAGCCGAACACCAAAACCAGATGCAGATGTCGTCCCAGTACAATTACATAAATCCTAACACACTCCGCTGGCTCCCCAGGTTAACCGCAAACCTCGTCTCAGGAAGCCGCTTCCCGGCCTTCACACTCTCCAATACCCTGTCAAAGCCAACATTAGCATCCACATATGACCTTACGTCACAGAGCAAAAGGAAAGAAGACATACCACTCAACCCCAACAATCCTCATTCCCCTCCACCCACCTCTGCTCATCTCCTTCTGAATCTTTCCCGCTGCCAACCCCCCTCCTGCACCGCGCCCAGGCCCAGAATTCGGCTTCCCGATGATGACGTGCGTTACGCGGCGGGAGAGCGAGAGGGAGAGTGTTGCTCCGTGCGCGGCAAGCAGGGACTTTAGCTTATGATCGGATACTAGAGGCGCGGTTTGCCCGTTTATGTAGATTATGGCGCCGCAGAGGATATTTGATTCGGGGGGTGTTGAGGAAGAGATGCTGCTGCTGTTGATTGGTGTTGATTGCGGTTGACTTTGGGAGGTTGAGATGGAAGGTATGCTTGTTCCGCTGAATGCACCGGGTGTGAGGTCTTCGGGGCATGGTTTGTACGGTGGTGTTGGCACTTGCGTTGGTTCTTGCGATGGAGTTGAACTTGGTGATAATATGGACGTCGAGATACCCTTCTTATCTTCCAAGCCCAGCCCTAGCCTAGCAGAAGAGCCCCCCTTCCCCAGCCCCATCATACTCCGAATATCTCTCTGCTTCGAGTCCTGATCAACAACTCTCTTCGCACCTCCCTTCCCACTCCTCCCATCCCCACCCCTTCCACCCCGTGCATCACCACCCCAATCCCACTCCCACTCGCCCTTCTCATACGTCCGGCCCACACCATCATAAACAAGCGAGTTGATCGTACAGTCGCCCGAGCGGAACTGCTGCGCGAGCTTTGCTTCGCGGGTTCGTCGCCATGCAGTGCCGGGGTTTGACTCGGAGCGCTGGTGGCCGGAGGAGGCGGAGTTCCAGGGGTCAAAGAGGAAGTGGTTGCTTGGTGCTGCGGAGGCTGGTTTAGCTGGAGGCATTTGGCTTGCTCTTTGTGTCCCGACCTTTCTGGGGGAGAGAAAGGGTGAGGTTGTAGTAAAGTTTGGGTTTTGGTGCTGGATTCATGGAACAATGTCAATAAGTGGGTTAAAGAAAGGGCTTATTGATAAGGAATAGTGTGCTTGTTTGGGCCGTTGCTGGGTCGACAGGACTGATTTATGAAAGTAGATCGAATTGGCTTGTAAGCTCAGCACCCTTGATGAATGACTTCAAAGTCGCTGGACTTGTGCGATGCAAAGGCTTTATGGAAGTACATAGTAGGACGCAGTATCCACTTTAGTATATGGCAAGGGTGAAGTAACCCGTTTGGTACAATATACAGGGTTCGGATACATGTTCCGTCACTTTCATGCAGGGTCTTCCCTGCTTATTGCGAAGATCATCGAGCACAATGATCGATCGATCAGTCATTTGAGCCTCGTGATTACCTGGTCCTTTTCCTACCTAATTGACGGAAAGCCGCTAGACTTAACGCGTTCCACCAAAGGTTCTGTGATTAGATAGTGAATTCGCTCCCGCTATACATAAAAAATACATAAACCTCAATGGAACCAAAACAGATGATCGAACTCGGTTGGAATTCTACTCACCAGTAAAGTTGACACGAAACAAACGATTGATGCTTGACCGGTGGTTTGCTTGCCGAGCTCGGACTTTCAGAGACGGAGCTCCTATTGTGCCGTTGTTCGCTGAGCCACTGTACTCTGGCCAGCAGGCGCACCCCAACAGTGGCAGCCTAACAATCAGTGTCCACCGGTCGGCTTTGTAGACGTTTTAAATATCATTGAAATTAGCCAGTATGTACAAAGGCTATAGTAGATGTCCCAAAACGCCGATCGTGCTTGCTATGGTACATTTATATAGTGATTTTGAGGAGGGTGGTATGTACACTTCGAGGAGTGTCTAGAGGAGCGCGGAAGACATATCCAGTAAACATGGCCTTGACTCCGATCGCCGTTCAGCCGCAGCTTATCGTGGGCTGGATATAGCCTGGGTTCCATTATCTAGGTTCACTGGGAGGTAGTATCGGAGGGTATCAGTTGCCCGCAATGGGCTTAAGCACACCATTGTCATCATATCGCGCTTCTATAGACTCTGCGTCAGCAACCAGGCGATCCATCCCAAGCCATACACCAGCACAGGAAGACATACTGAAGAAAGTATAAGAAAGTGTGATCGTGTCAATTCCACGCATAGCAGGGTCATTCACAAAGTCCGGATCAATAAAGAAGAAAACGGGCATATCGACGGTCTCCCCGGCATTGAGCTTCTGTTCCTCGAAGCAAAAGCACTGGATCTTGCTAAAGTATGGCGCGACCTGGCCGGGCGTGACACTGTACGTCGCAACGCCAATGATATCCGCAGGGCCCTTGTTAGTAGCCGTGTAAAACGCCAGCGCTGTCTCGCCGGGTAGCACGCGGACTTCACGCTGTTGCGGCGTAAATTTCCAGGGGAGCACGTCGGATACCGAGCCGTTGAATGTAATCCGTAGACGGCGCGAGTCGGTTACCGGCGTTACGCGCGATGAGGTGTCGCCGTCGCCGCCGGCGCGGTGGGTCAAAACGGGCTGCCCGTTCCAGCCGGTTTGCTGGCAGATCTGGATTGAGTGCTATTAGCCTGGGAACTTGTAATTGCATGATGCCGAGCGTTGCGGGGACCGAGTGGGAGGCTGGAGACGGACCATTTTGTACAAGGGCACGGAGCCGTAGGCGAGGGCAACGGTGCCGAGGATTATGCTGATTGTGTAGTACCTGACGTATATTAGCGAGAGCTTCTGGCGGAACGGGTCCGGCGTACAATGTGGACGCATTGCGCTTCTGCGATTGCGGCGTGTTGAATGGTGCTGACGATGATGATTGATGAAGACAGGCATTGTGCGTGAAGTACCTCCTCCCGGACGCTATGCTCTCAGTCTGGAAGAACAAAGGCCGAGGGGCTCCAGCCCCCCGGGATAGGCACCGACCCCATGAAGGCGTCAGTCGAGAAAACATGGCTATAATCGAGTTGCGGCAGATATTAACGGAGGACAAACATCGCACGATCGGCCGACGAGGGATTTAGATGCACGTGACATTATTATCGATAAGGCCGGCTCCACCGTCAGGAACCACCGACTACATCTACAAGGTGTGATCTACATATGCTGCCAGTGTCAGCTTGTATAAAGTATGGTTGATCTTTTTGTGTATAATACATAAGAATAAGGATAAGTCGTCTAAAGCGTTCGCACGAGACATTGGCCAGCCAGCACCCACAAAAGGTAATAATACATCTGCTTTAAAAAGATCAATTCACGATACTGCGTCCAATCCTGCCAAAGACTCCTCGAACCATGTCGGGGCTTTCTCTGAGGCAGGTAAGAAGAACCGCCGCACTGATAGCAAACGCAGCACGCTCCCGATATAGATACTAGATAGAAATTCCAATTAGTCACAGTTGGAGCCACGAAATGAAGCACGTTGCAGCAAAAGGTGCTTGTGACACGGCGCAATGGGCACACCTGGAGCAATGTAACCATGACCATCCCCAGCCAGGCAGGGCAAGTTAATTTATGGATGGACTCAATCTTACCTTCTGATCATAGAACCTGGGTAGCACAGTTGCTGCGGCCCTGGGTGCCACAAACAATGCAATCTCCTGTCGCTTCTTTGCATGCTCGACCAAAATACTCCAACCACACATTGCGCACCCAGCCCCGACGCAGAGTCCAGAATCCCACATCTGCGGTGTAACCGTTCTCTTGTTGAAGAGTCTTGGGCCTAGCCTTGTTCGACTAAGGCAGACAGAATAGTAGAATAAACTGACGAAAGAGGCGAGAAACAAGGAGGACCGCAAAGCATCGGATATAGCCCGTCGGATCGACGCCGCTGACTTCATGGAGCGTAAACGGAAGGCAATTTGGAGTGGAATGTATGTTGCACAGGCAAACCTAAATGTCCTCACGAACCGAGAGATGGCATGCTTCTCACAGCTAGGGCCGCATCCCATGTGCACCATTTCACAGGGAATTGGAATGGTTTTGGCAGGATCGCCCCATTTGGTAGGCCAGCCAAAATCTTTGCACATTGACTCGAGGAGCGGAGCCTGTCCAGTGTTCTTTCCGTAGACGAAGATACCTCTCCGTGCGCGGCGAAGAGCCTCAATCAAGCGTTCGTCCACCTTGGCCGCTTCTCCAATCCACTTTCCATACGATCTTGGCAATCTTTCCGGGGCGTAGAACCAAGCCCACATCACTACTGCCGCGCTCGCAGCAAAGACTGCAGCGTCTGCAAGTCCAGGGATAATATTCCTCAGAGTTTGGTGATGGCCGGCTCTCCACTTCTGCTGCGCCCAGCTCCAAATGATGCAGACCAGCGAGTCTAGCGCTCGAGTCACAGTGAAGAGTGTGAGGTCCATTGTCCTTCCGGCAAATCGAGGCGGTTGCCGTGATTGCAGCCCGGTTGCTTGCTGGAAATCAGTTGTTTCTTGGCCAGTCTCATTTTGGGACTGTCCGTACACGGTCTGTAAAGAAACAGGTCGTTTATTCAGAATATGGAAACTGAGCCACGCAGATACGAATGCAGTAGCCAATTGGATCAGCTGGAAGACTCTTCTAGAGCTTAAGCTCCTGGGGTCTGAGCCAAGTCTACGACACGCGGTTTGTAAGACTCTCGAAGTCAGCAGTGGGAGAAAGGTTGAACCCCCAACAAGCACTCCACAGAAAGTCGGGAAGCTTTCCAGGCGCAGTGTGCCTGCTAGCACTCGGACCAACTGTGTACGTAAGGCATTAATATTACTTTCCGCATCAGACAAACGAGGGTAAAATAGGCTTAGACCGGATTGCCTGGTATAGGAGAGTATCCATGATCGTTGCTACATAGGAAGCCAGACAAGATGGGGAGAGATACATACCTCCTCTAATTTCCGTCGGTAACTCCAGTCGTTATTGCTCCAGGTGCGCCGCAGGCACGCTATGATCTTCGGTGTCGCTGAAGACAAATATCCCAACGCATAAGCTCGCAGAACTCTGAATAAACATTCCAACACCAATCAACAATGCTTCAGCACCAGTGGCACGGTTGCGTACCCTCCAGGTTGCATGGAAGTAACACAGCTGCCACAAAAGGTAGTACTTACGGCTTGAGTAGTCGCGCGGTTCGATGGTGCCTGCGAATGAGCGCAGCAGAATCCATCGCGTCTCGTATCCTCTAGTTCATGACAGCTAACGAAGTAGGATAATCGCAGTATAACGGCCTGTGAAGTAGAGTCAGCACGCTTCGACCATGGCCTAAGTACCAATCATCGTACAATACTGAGTCGTACAGTCTGAATAGATACGCTGCTTCTCGGGACGTGACCCAAAGCGCAAGTTCCTCGGGGAAGAGCGAAGACCCTCAATATCCGAGAGATAACCCCGTACGTTTGTAGGCTCAGGAAATCTACTGAAGTGGCCCTAGCCCCTAGGTCGCGTGGGGAGGATCCTTCGGTATGATCTGCCGTGTGCGTGCCGTGCGACGCGAGCCGACGTCGCCTCGGTCACTGGAGAAAGCTGGTGTTAAGATAAATTGGTTCAGGGGTAGCTCTCCACCAAATCCGCACGGCAGATGGCAATTGTCCACAAGTCTCGTCAAAATCCGGGGGTGCAGGATACCAGGTATGCGGCTGTGGCACGCTGTGGCACGCCCAGTGGGAGTTCCTTGGGGTGCAGTGGGGCAGTTACTCAGTAGCCTGGGATGGAATCACCAAGACCAAGTCCAATTTGACGGCGGGCCGTTGTGCCACGAAGGAATTTTGTGGGGGACGATTCAGGTGGAATGAATAGTGACCGCAAAAAAGCAAATAGCAGGGAAGAGGCTCCTAGGAGAATTAAAAAGATGGAAGCACAACGGCAGTGTCATTGGACGAGGTTGATAAAGGACCTCGCAAGGGATGCTAAAAACGGCGTCTCCAAGGAAGTTCGTCCGAGGTCGAGGGTCCGACGCCGGGACAGTGCCGCAAGTAGTAGGGTAGGCAGTAGTAGTGGCGGCCATGGCCGGCAAGAAAGTAATTTGTATTGGGGTTAGTCACGGGAGCTAGCAAGAGCCTAGGACTGCTGGCATGTGATTATGCCTCGCGCATCACTCCCTCTGCCATCAACCTGCCCTATTGCTATATTCAGTTCTTCATCGCCTCTGGCTTCCTGATGATTGTGGGGGCGCGCGCTTGTTTCTGAGTGGATCTTACTTCGTGCTATAGTTTCTTTGTTCTCAACTTTCGAACCGTGGCCGGGTTACATATATACACTTTTTCACTTTTCCCTATTACTCGAGCCCACAGCACTGGACCCCGTCGCCTTCCTGGATACACAAAGAAGCTGCTTGCCCAGTGCCCTGTTCAACGGGCGACGTCGACCTTGCACTTCAAGCTATCCCAATACTTGAGGACTTTCTCATTGCGCATACGGAAGCATCGAAACGGCATTTGCGATCGCCTGCACAGCTGCGGGTAAGGTATGCTGAGTCGGCTTGTATGTCGCTCGCTACCTGCACCGGTAGATGTCGATGCACCATAAGTTGCATACACTCAATATATACTTCTACTCTGTCCTTCGAACGAAGTTTCAATGATGAGCATGAATCCGCCAAATGGTGCGCAAGGCCGACATGCACGCAATAATTCGACACCAATGTTTGGCTGTGAGTCTTCCTCATTTGACTTGACTTGACTATCTCGAGTCTAATCGCGTGTCTTGCTTGCAGATTCTTTCCATAACATCTCTGAGGACATGCCCTACGAGCCTGCTCCAGCTTCACCTGTCGGTCCCCCGCTCCTCAATGATACCGAATCGAACATGCTTGATACTTTCCTCTCCACGATAAGCAACACTTATTCGAACGACTACTGGTTTCCGGCCTCGCAAAATGACACGAACGGCGGGTTCGGTCTCTCCGGCTTTGACTGGTCTGAACTGCCGCCCACGTTCGAAGGGTCTACCTCTTCTCTTCCTCCTCCTCACCCGCCGTCATTCCCTCAACGGGGCGTTGAAAAGTCCTTTGGAAATATGCCCGAGCAGCCGAACCCGGAAGTACTGAATGCTGCATCTATGCTCTTCCAGAATGGGATGAACAGCGCCGAGGCCAATTCTATTTATGGGAATCAACCGCTCGCATTTTCTAATGTCGACTACTTACAGTTTAATGGTACTGGTAAGGAGCGGCAACACATTGGCCATGTGCCGGACAGGCGGACCAGCGTACCCTCTCGACCACATATATCAGCTGGGTTTCACACAACGGAAATGTTTTTCGACGTGCAAGAGCCAATATCGGCTGAGCGACAAATGATCGCCAAGGTTCAACCACTGCACTGGGGATCCGATTCTAGCTTTATGGATAGGGGATATGTGGCGCCTCTTGATCAGCCTGATGAGGAACAACGGACGAAGGAGATGATGGAAAAATTACAATGCCTCGAGCGGCAAAGCAGCGCCGCCAATACACGACCACCGACGCCCGATCGTCGTGTAAACCATCAAACCATCCCGTTCGAATCTGAAACGATCAATCATATCAACGGCCTTAGAAAAGACTACGACGACAACATAGACGACTCGTCTCATCCAAAGAAGAAACAAAGACTGTTGGCCAAAGAAGAGGAGGATGAATTTTCTGATGAGGCTACTTCTAAGCAACGGACAAAACGCTCTAAGGGCTCTGGTAGACGACCATCCACCGACGCTGTTCGGAAGTCGAGGCCATCACAAAACTCGAAGCCTCGAGAGAACTTGACGGAGGAGCAAAAACGAAGCAATCACATACACTCAGAACAGAAGCGGAGAAACCTCATCAAACAAGGGTTCGACGATCTGTGTACACTTGTTCCCGGGTTAAGGGGTGGGGGATTCAGCAAGAGCGCTGTGCTCACCCAGGCCGCCGACTGGCTGGAGGATATCATAACAGGCAACGAGCAGCTGAAAAAGCAACTGGACATAATGTTGCTCTCAAACGGCAGGGACAATCTCATGAGATGATGTGGCCATGAAAATGATATTACATGATGATGACCCCTTTGCTCTTACCGGACCTTCTTTTTCAGGCTTGATTGAAGCGGGTTAGCGTTCTGGTGGGATGCAGGCTCTACTGGCGAAACTATAGGCGTTCATCTCGTCGCAATCTTGGACCGGGATATGATACCTCTCTTATACATTTTTGAGATCGGGTTGATGATTATACCCAGCACGATTGCTACAACCCTCATTGTGGATAGTACAGTATAATGATTCGATGAATAGAGAATAATATGATGACATCATCTCCAGCGCTTCAATCCCTGGCTGAAACATGTGAAAGCCCATAAATGAGGAGAAGCTCTCATTCCAAAGCGGTTTAGCGTAATGTTTGGTGATTGTTATGCTGCTTGGCGCGTCTGGGGGCATTTGACCGTCCCGCCGTCCGCCGTCCGCCATCCGCAGACTCCGCACTCCGCAACCCCTCGAATAGTATGCAGATTGAAGTTTGATCATAACATCTTTCTGACACGCATACCCATAGGCTCTCAAAAGAGGCCCTGGCGATAATTGACTCTTCACGATGCCGCCAAAACGCAAGCATTCCGACGATGCGCCCGACCAAGGTAAGAACAGTCGGCGCAAGAGGTCCTACGCCTACCTGAAGCCTCAAGTGCGGCACATATCAGAGAGAACAATCAAGTCCAAATGGTCTACGCTTCCGGAACCGACGCAAGACAAAATCCGCGATATGCTACGTGCTCTTGAACGTCCTGTTATCGTTCGGCAGCCGAATGAGCGGAAACGCTACGAAGCTCAGGCAGCTGTCCAGGCTGTTGTGAAAAAGTATGGGCCTGCGCATTTCTAGTATTTTGTACATGACGCTAACTGATTTGGCGTCTCTTAGTCTTGGAAAGCGACTGCCTCGAATGCCATTTCCCCCGGTGACAAAAGACTCCGTCTTCGAGTACGAAGCGGCTCTCAAGGAACATGTGTGTCTTTTTAATTTGGCTGCGGATGTAGACATACTGACTCGCTTATGCAGAGCGCGTTAGAGGCTTCCTTGTCTACGATGAACGATAGTATCGATCTGCTGAATAACGAGATTGCGAAGGAGGAGGCCCTTCTTGCAAAGGAAACAAAGCAATTACAGGAGCTGGAGAAAAACGCTAAGCGCGCGGAGGCAGATCGGAAGAGGCAGATGAAGAATGTATGTTGTTCCGTGGTCGTTGACTTTGTTGTGTCGCTAATTGTTTAGGAACATCCTGTTCTCCGACAGCTCCAAGGCGGCTCCGAGAAACAAGCCAAGGCCCCTTCCGGGTTCAACCTCTCCTTTACAAAAGACTCGCTAGACTTTAGTGAGGTAGGTGTCCGGATGCTCATATATGTGTCCTAGTCTGACGACGTGTTTTCTAGCTCGAGACCGACCCGGAGGTGTCAGGTCTGCTAAAGCAGCTGAACAACCATCTGAAATCAATGCAAAGCAACACTGCCCCTCTTGCTGGATTGAATGATGCCATCAAACGGTCACAAACGGCGCTCACTTTAGCAACCCTGCCTGATGACTGAATCTGTCTTTGGTGACCAAGTGAAGAATTCAGGGCATGCTCCTAAAACCAAGCATCGGAAAACCAGCATTGTACGAACCCAGGGAGTTAGCGAAACCGCCCCCTCTCAAAATGCGCGACCGTTTGATGGCTCAGGCGGCGCGGTCCTTCGACCGTTGCGTTACGACGGCAGGCTACAGGAACCAAACGCTTACTAGATAGTACCTCGCGCGTTGGGTACACATTGATCAAACATGCAACATTATGAAACTCCGCAGGTGAACTAGGTTCCGGTATCGGAACGAGCCGACACCTTCTCTCAAAATAGAGAGTATACAGTTGATCTGGATCAGCTAGAGTTGAGGTTGAACGCAAAATGTTTGAAGCCAACTTTGACCATAACCGGCCCAGCGAATCTCACCATGCTCACGGACCGCTTTGAAGAGCAAAGGATTTGAGAACGCTCCCATTTCTGACGTCGGCTCTAAAAAAAATGCCTGCGAATATGAACCTGCTATATAGTTAATAAAACCGAGGCAATTGGCCGCACATGAGTTCGGGACAGAGTACCGTAGGCAAGATCTTTCCGAGGCTGAGAGCCGTGTTGCTGAGCCGCCTCGATTTAAAAGCGGCGATTCCTAATGCGGAGAAGGCCGGGAATTGAATTTGGCTGCCGAGACTACTGAGAGCCCACTCTGCCCGTAGTGCCACTGCCAGAGCCCAAGCCCAAAGTGCCTGCGAGTCCCGCTCAATCGGCGGGGAAATTGTGGTCGCATGTATCTCCAGCTTCGCCGTTACTAGTGTGCAGCTGAACCGATGGTTGCTCGTCCTCCCTTCGGCTCAACCCACGTCGGTGCCTGCAAGTGCCCATCTCACTCTGTCCCCTGTGTCCCCGACCGAACAGCGACCGTGACAGCAGTGAGCCGGCCTCTGCGCAACAGCTTTGCGCCTTGCGATCAATGACGGAGAAAACTACTGCGCAACCGGGTGCCGCCCCAGATCGACACACCAGCAATGGAGCGGCGGAAAATTCGACCTTGAGCAACATCCCAGAGGGGAGCACGGTCAGAAAAAGCGATTCAACTGCAAGAGAAAACGCGCAAACGTCGCCAGCTCCAAAGGCTGAAAGTAGCACTCCTGCGGGGGCACGCACCAGCCCGAAGAAACGGCGCAAGGTCAATCATGGTAAGAGCTCACACCCTGGCATGCCACGACAGCGGTTCCCTACGTCTGCTCCGCCGCTACAACATCCAGACACGTTGCTGACCAATGTGCTACGCTTGCAGCTTGCGTCTACTGTCGGCGATCGGTAAGCCTATCACCTCGTGGGGGTTTTTCTTCTTCAGCATCGGCCCCTCTCTCTTTACTGCCTCTCCCCCTCCCTTCGTTGCTGGGATGTGAAAAAGAAATATGAACTTGGGTGTCTCGAACCCCGTCCGATCGAGATCTTCATTGGTATTCATTTGCTGACGGAAGGCCACTTGCTCACGTGTTACAGCATATGACTTGCGATTCGGTAAGACCTACCCTTATTTATACCCGCACACGAGTCCTTGTGAAACGTATCGCAGGATGGAACCGGAAGAACACGAATCGTTGCTGACTATCCTCTTTCCGTAAATCAAGGAACGACCCTGCACTCGTTGTATAAAGCGCAATATCGGACACCTGTGTCATGACGAACCGAGAGAAACGTCGAAGCGATCGCGTAGCGAGCACGAGCAGTCCGCTGCAGACGAGGAGGGCTCTTCGAATAACGAGTACTCGAATGTCCACACCATGCCCCGAAAGGTTGATATTCAAGATGCTGCAGGTCAGCAGGTTCTGGGCGACGGGCCCCTTGGCCTTACTTCGTCCTCTATGAATGCGGTGCAACCTGGGCCCATGTCTTCTTCTACAAGCCAAAACATGGGTGTTACGCCCCAGCAACAGCGTAAGCGTTTGCTCATTTTCGCATACTCTTCACTCGGGTGCCTTGCTGATAGCTCTGTAGTTCTTGGATACAATGATTGGGTCAGTGGCCAAAACCAGTTTCAAGACATGCACACTTTCCATCCTTCTTATATGTTCAACGCGCCGGAGGTTACGAACGAATACAATCTTTTAGGCGACTTCCTCAGCAACAGTCTCTTAGACGATGGCAGCATTTTTCAGAACGACGATATGCAGAGAATGTATTCGGATCCAACGTTAATTAACTCCATGGCTGTGCTGGGAGGGCCCAATACATCGCTGCTCCAGCAGGCACAGCCTCTGCAACCACCGCAGAATCAGCAGAATCAGGGTGACACTACTTTGGGGGCTATGATCGGAAACGACAAAGCAAGGGAAACGTATTATATGACGGCTGCAGACCCCGCCGGGTCTGATCCACCGGAGGAGCGCATGAATAAACTTCTCAAAGCGAAATACGACGCCGGGTTACTGCGGCCATTCAATTACGTCAAGGGTTATGCAAGGCTAAGCTCCTACATGGAGAAACACCTGCAGCTGTCGTCGCGACAAAAGATTGCTCGGCAACTAGACAAGTTCCGGCCCAAATTCCGCGACAGAATGCAGAAGTTGACGGATATTGAGCTCATACTGGTGGAGATGTGGTTTGAGCGAAGCTTGATGGAATACGATCGTGTTTTCGCCAGTATGGCGATACCTGCATGCTGCTGGAGGCGAACGGGTGAAATTTTCCGTGGTAATAAGGAAATGGCTGAATTAATAGGCGTTCCTATTGAGGTTCTCAGAGACGTAAGTTGTCAATGCCAATTCTTCCCCAGCGTTACTCTGACGTTGTTCCTATACAGGGTAAGCTGGCTATCCATGAAATTATTGTGGAAGATCAGCTTGTGAGTTATTGGGAGAAATTCGGCGCCATCGCTTTTGATAACACCCAAAAAGCAATGCTTACGAGCTGCACTTTGAAGAATCCGAATGCCACTACCCCGAGCGAAGGGATACCATGCTGTTTCTCATTCACTATCCGAAGAGACAACCATAACATGTAAGTGACCTATTGCTGCCGGGCTTGGTGTGACCTCGCTGACTTAGATATTTTCAGTCCGTCTCTTATCGTCGGGAACTTCCTACCATCACAGCGAGATAGCAAATAGTTTAGGCAAAGGCTTGTTCATAAATTGGCGTTACGGGGCTAATAGGTACATTCTTCGGATACTGGCTTGCTATTTTCATTACTTGAGTCTCGATCATATTCGCTCTACATATTGACTTTTCGTATATAACATGACCCTGCGGAGTGTATTATATTCTTACTGAAAGGATATTGTTTGCCTTCACGATCTTGCCGCAAGGTCTCTTTCGACTGTCAGTTGGATTTTGCTTGTCCTATGTTCTATGTATTCACACCTAAAGAAGTGATCATGTGCCTACCCCATGGGATTTCTTCTCAAACCCACTCTATTGTTTTCTCCATCCTCAAGTATCATCTCTAAAACCACCTCAACGCCATGTCAGCGAAGCACACTAGCAAGCAGAAAGATCAATTGCAAGTTATCTTAGGTGAGTTTTATAATGTGCTTAAAGTGTGCGAGCGAAACGCATGCTGATTCCGTCGCCCTCCCCTTCTAGCTCTTGCCGTGGACCTCCACAAACAACTTACTCAAAATGATGATCCCGGTACTCCAGCTCTCAACCAAGAGGCTCTAGAGCTGCTCGAGAAGACCCTGCATCGGCTTCCCCTCATCTCAGATTCCATTACCACGTCTACTCGCCGGCAACTAGATAACGAAGGAACAAAGCTATGGAACATTCGCCTGCTGCAACTGAGGGCCACCAAGGAGAATGAGGATGCTGTGCTGTTTTGCAAAGGTATACTCAGGTGAAGATATCAGTATCCATGCTAAAACGCAGCAGTCAGAGCCCTCGCCTACGCAATGCTAGATGCCGCCGCACCGACTACGGGTCCGGGTACGAGTCTTACATCCGCTGGAGCTACACTGACAAACAAGGGCTGACAAAATGTTCTTTTGCGGCTAGGTAACTATCGAAGTCTTGAGCTTGCGTTCAAGGTCGTCAAGGCCTGTATTGGTACGTCGTTTCCTCTTCTACCTTATAGTCTGCCTATGCTAATAAATTCAGAGCATGGCCTTGTAACTCTAGCCCGGAAGATGATGGAATCAGCCGCTGCGAGATTAGATCTGATCGAGAGATCTAAGCCTGACATCGAGGTCATCAAATCTGAGGCAGTCGCCACAGAATACTACATGCTACGTGTGTATATGGTAAACAGCATCCACTATCACGATAATAAACATCGCTGACAGGCTGATGATAGGCTTGGGCCCAGAAACGACTACACATTGCAGACCACATGTTCTCGAAGATCCCGGAGACCAGATCTACAGAGCAAGAGAGGGTGATCGTTGATGTATGCTATACGATAGGGGACTCGGCTTCCAGGGCGGGTCAATTTGACACGGCAACGACATGGTTAGGTAGGGCTCTGAGTGTATGCGAGACGTGGTCAAGCAATGGAAACCAGGGTCTTGCGCAAGGGCTGAAGGATAAGAGATTGTTGGTTTTGCATGCATATGGTGGGGAACTACGCTCATCATGTCGAAATTCACTAACCGCGGCAGCACGATCTAACCTTCATCTTACTACTACAGCCTCTGAGAGTGAGCTTCGCAGAACCATAGATCTCTTGAGAGATGTGAGTACGATATCCAACTGGCGAATTTCTCTAACCTCCGCCTTAGGAGTATGGCGATTCCTTCCCTGTTCTGGTGTTCTCGCTCGAGGTCCTCAACAAGGAAGCACCGAAAGAAGAATATTTTGAAAGTATGCCACTACCTAGCCCCCTTCCGTGACAAATAGTCGCTCATATGGAACTAGCACTCAAGTCCTCAATCAAGGATATGGGCGACGGTGATACGGGAGTCAAGATGTGAGTACCGATGTGCGACATTCGCTCCTGGCTAATCGGTTTCTACAGAGTATATCACTATATCATGAAACTAGGAAGCTTGAGGCAAGAACAGCGGCTTCGTTTGCTTCTGGCTACAACTGACACCTCAAAGTCCGCAGCTTTTCGTCGAAGCCTGTGGGCAATTGTTGAATAAGCTCGCGGCCCTTGACCTGGATACCAAAGAGCAATGGATGGAGAAGATCTTCGTCTCCGTCATCTGGACACTCACGGGCACTGGCTCCAGTGAGGATAACTGCCCGAGGCTGGCTGAAGCAGCAGCACAGGCATTGACGGATTGTGGCTTGAACAAGCCGAGTGAAGACGCGACCCAAGCGTCTCTAATTGTAAGCCCTACACGATGCCATGGTACCGGAGACTTACAAAAAGCAGCTTATTTGGAAATACATTGACACAATGCTATCAAAGGGTTCGACCTCCACCGCAGAGCAATGGTGTCGTTTCCTTCTCCAGCAACCTATGTTCAAGCAGGCTCCAGACATTGAAACCAAGTCCTTCCGGTATGATACTATGTTGCGCATCTTATCTCGACTAACATGCGACAGGAAACTCGTTCTCTGTGTCTTGGAGAAGTATAACCCCTCTACCGCGCGCCAGGTATTTGACGAGATACCAGAAGACTGCAAATCATGCCCACTTACGCTGTATTTGATGTTCAGACTAGCTCTTCTGGCAAATGATGCATCTCTCGGTAAGCCATGGACTTTTTTACTTTCTCTACTTACAGCATGAACTTTGGCTGAGATGACTCGAGCCATTACCTACATTCAGTTACTCTGCAGACAAGGCGCAGAAGCCAAGTACATCTGGTCCTGCGTAGCAGATGCGCTACAGTTAGGAAAGACAGGCATAGCGCTACAAAGCCTTGAGGGTGTCATGAGTACTCTGGATGATAGCAGTTTTGGACGACTGCAAATTCCCCAGATGCTACTCGATTTCATATGTGCTGTACGCGAAAACACAGCAAACCATGAGGACTCGCTCGGACTCATAACATCTTTGCTGCAGTCAGGTAAGTCCATAGTTCTATAATAGTCTATATACCTAATAATTCAATAGCATTGGCTACAGTCGACACCGGTCGCAGGGAACCATTTTCGTCCGACGAGGCGCGCTGGCTTGCTTGTAAGAGCTATGGTATCGCTCTCGAACTATACAAATCATCGCCACTGCAGAATATTGTCAAGCTGCTTAATATATCCATCAAGGTGATGCCTTTCTTTAATACGTCTCTACAGCTCTATGCTAAAATCCAGCGCAGTTTATGGAGCTAGATCGAAATAACACGAAGAAAAAACCAAATACTGATCTCTTAGAGCACTATCTAAAATGCACTTTCCTCCAATCTATGATCATTGTTACGGAAGCTCGAAACGAAAAGAAATCTACCAGAAAGGTACATGGATGTGTATCCTTCTTGATGTTCAAAGCTAAACATTGTTCAGGAACGACATTACAGAGAAGCCCGCGAAGCCATCAAACAATTTCGAATCTATATCCAATCTCTAGGCGTCGACTCGATTATCAAGTCACACGAACACACATGGCTGAACAGGTACCGTATCATCTTATCATTCGACTTTGAAGCCGCCGTCCACCTTCATCAATGGGCCGACCTCACAACGTTAATCGAGGCCTCCAAACCAGTCGTAGGCGCCAAACTCAGCTCTGTCTTCCTCGACTGTTTGCTTCGTTCTGGGGCTCCTTCTTCATATTTATCCAAAGCCGTCAAGGTACGCCATACATATCCGACTACATCAACCTGTAAAACACTCACTAACATGCAGCCCAATCATAGCAATTGATCCAGACCTTCCACTCCTCTCCCATACCATTTTATAAAACTGACTCCCCAAACTTTGCCGAATACCTGCCCCGCCACCTCCGCTGCCTCTTCTCCCTCTCCCTACAAGCAGAAGAGTACGTCCTCGCCGAGTCCGTCCTCGACCAAGCCCTCGTGCTCACCCGCCGCAAACCAGAGCCAAATTCTGGCGCCAACTCTAGCATTTACCCTAAAGACGAGGTCCAGTGGCTCGCAACTACGGCATTCAACCGCGCGGTGGAGTTCTTCCTCGTCGCTGCGGATGCCGACTGTAAACGATGGGCCGGGAAGGCGATTGCGCTGGCGGATCTGATAGGCGATGACCGAGGCGAGACAGGCAGACTTCTGAGAAGAAACTACGCGAAGCTTCAACCTGGTCCTGGCGCAGTATGAGCGGCGTCGGATGCAATCCTCTCGCTTTTTCATATTAACTGCCGTTCTATATTTTTAACTACCCATGGCGGAAGTCAAATGCGAAGCCCGGGAATTTATATACTTTAATGAATGCATAAGACATCGTGAACTAAGCCGGAATTAAAGAGAGAAAGAAAAGAACAGAAAATGGAACTTATAAAATTACTTTACATCGTTGAGAGTATGAAGCTTAATCTAGAGCAAGAGCGAATGTAGGGTCCCGTCATGGATAAGCCCTAACTCACCGTGGCATGTGAAATCGCGTAAGCAGGTGCGCTCCTCCTATTTGGATACATCTAAAAAGAAAACGATCGTTCTCTATAATGTAGCCATTCTAGTATGAATAGTACGTGCAACTGTTTGTTGAGCCTATTCTTAGTAGATTGTTCATCGCACTAAGCGTAGATAAGGTCCATCACAGAGGAACTGTCCTTGTACTAGCATTAATCTAGGGCAGTTGAGAAATGAGCATGGCTCGTATAAGCTCTAGAGCCCCCGGCCTTAGGAGGCTTCGGAGATTCGGATGCAGATGGGTATCATTGTGGAACTGTCTAGAGGTCTGCGCAGGTAGATCTAGAACCAAGCAAGAAATCAAGCACAACCCTATCGTGGTCTAGAACCAGACCACCAAGCCATTGCTGGCTCGAAAAGAAGCCGGAACTGGCGAAAGCAAGAATCAACGAAATGCAACCCTTGAGGACCGCAATCCTTACGTTCTAGAGGACGCATGCCGCTATGGAGTAAAGCAAAACCATGGGGTACCTCCAAACAAAAACACCTGCTATGCTTAGACAAAACGCAAGACGAGAAAAGAATGTTCGCAGCACAGCACACGCTTTGCAAGTGCAAAGATCTATCGATACCAACTCCAAAAAAGCCCCACAACACCAAGAAGCGCCATCGGAAAGAAGAAAATTAGACAAATGAATGTGAATGATATAGAAAAGGCAGAACATATCAGCCTTCTCCTGCTGCATCAAGCGAGCGCCGACGAGAATACCTCGGCGATTTCTTTTGGCCCAAGTTTGGTGTTGACGGAACCCGACGGGGTATACGTCCACCTTTGCCCGAGACTGGGGGAGGTGGAGGAATCCTCTCATTTTCTTTGCCGCTGCTATCAGTCTCAGCCTCACATTTCTGGGCCTCAGCTTTTTTCGCCCGTGAGTTGAGGATACGCAGCGTAAGACCTAGCTCTCGCTCTAGCTCTTTTTGAGATTGCAAATACTCATTCGACCCGTTGAGCTTCTTTCTGTATGCTTTTAGAGTGCGGCAAACCTGTTCAGTTGATGTGTTCAAGCTACCGAACTCACTTCTCTCAGAAGCTCGAGACCTTGTTCGAAAATCCAGAGATGAACAGCGGCCATTGTTGCGGTGGCGTGACTCCATGGTCTTCTTTGCGCCGGTGGAGTTTGGGCTGGGTGGCGACGGCGAATTGCGCAGCCTCTCTGGCCGAACAAACGATGTGGGTGATCGACGTGGTGGTGCAGAGGGAGGTGTCGCTGGCACCAAGCTCTCATTTTTCAAGGTTGGAACAATAGATGCTCGCGACAGTCTGCGCAAGAAGAGCGGGGACTGCTCCGGCCTGTCGCGTGCCGGGGTAGAGGTCAAAACTGAGCCCTCCGTTCGTTGATATCCCGCGAGGTCTTGCCGAGACAACACTTTCCGTAAAGGAGGTCTAGATAAGGCTGGCTCCTTTGAGGAATTATCGTCCTCATCGTTGGAGCTTGTCTGTGTAGTTTCCGGCGTCTGTTGTGATTGCACTGATATGTTCCAAATCATGACCACCCCGTCAATGCCAGAGCTTATCAATATCCGCTCCGGTTGATCTTTGGGTGCATCGGAAAACCTTTCCAGCAGTTGAATATCGCTGACACCCTCCGTGTGGCCGAATTCGCCGGTGAGAAAGGCAGCTTTCTCCATGTCATATACACGGATTGACTTGTCTGTTCCCGAGGCCCCGATAAGCAACTTAGGGTTCTGTCCGGGGATAGCAGAAGTCACAGTTAATGAACCCATGATTACTGTATCATTTGACTCCAAATCAGCAGCGCGAAAAGTGTAGATGTGGCGGCCGGAAGTCCAGTCGTACTGGTGTACGCAACGATCCACAGTCGAGAAAACGACACTGTCTGGGTCATCTGGAGAGAGGGACATTGACACCGGGGATGATCTCAAGGTAATCGCTCTTGATACCATATAGGCAACCGCGGTAATCCCGTCGGTTTCACGAGTAACACGCTCTCTTACCAGAATTGTACGATCCGCAGATGAAGACAGTAGCCTTTCTCCTCGATTTACAAAAAGAAGTTGGATCACAGCCCCGACGTGGTCATCCAAGGTCTGGATCAGCTGAAAGCTGTTGTCGCGCTTTTCCAAAAGCTGCACCATCCGATCACGACCAGAACTAGCAATCACGCACGAGTCGGTAGTTTCACAGAGGGCAATGTCTGTAATCTCGCCCCCGTGGGCCCTGACTTCGTCCACGCACTTCCACTGTTGTCCTTCTAGTACGCTATAGTGAAGTCAGCGGGAAAGCTCAAAACCGAGGTATTGCGTGGTACAATACCGTAGAACGCCGACTTTGTCGCCGGATACAAACAGGCCCCTGTCGGTACTTGTCCGCAATATCTTGAGCTCATTTGCGGCGCCATCATCACTGCCTGCGAGTGGCTCAACAGGGATCGTCCGCGAATCACGGCACTCGCCTTGAGTGTTCCAAAACTTGACCATACCCCGGCTAGACCAGGTAAAGAAATCTGCACTCAGGTGATTCGGCATCTTCAGTAGTCCCACACCAAGAACAGAGTCTCGGTGAGCCGGCATCGCGATTCCCGTGTCACACTGTTCGCCCTCATCCGTGAGATCATTGACCGGATAGACATGTATTGCTTTGGTGCCGTCCACCGTGATCAGATGAGAGGCAAGGGAGCCAATGCAGGTGATAGCTGGTTCCTTCGACTTTGGCTCTGTCGGTGATCGACTAAAGGAACGTGGAGAAGGAAAACTGCTTGGTGGTCGCAGCGACTCGAATGCAAGTCTTCGTATACGTCTACCACGCCCACCTACCCATATACAAGCCCGGTCCGAGTCCGCTGTTAGTGAGGTGATACCGAAATCCATTTGCTGTATGAGAGTAAGCTTGGCGTTGCCATCGTTGTCATCGACAAGACAGAGTGCTCCCGAATCAGTGCCGACGATAGCTTCTGAATCAGAGATTCCGACAACGCTGGTGAATGTACTGTCAGCTAACGTATGCAAGACGCAGTTTCTCCCAGATAACGCCTTGGGAGTGACGAAGTTGGAAGATTCGCCGGTGTTTGTGCGAGACTTGGACGGGGACACAGGCCTGATATCTGGGAGTCTCCAAACCTTCACGTGTCTAACTCCCACTCTGTGACATTTTAGTACCTCAACATAGTCAAAGAGAGCCTTTTGATATACATACGTAATCAGAGCTTGCCCTAGCCAAGTCATATCACGAACAACGGTTGTGCATTTATTCGTCGAGTGAAGTTTTGCTGATCCATTCTTGAGGCCGATGGACCATACGAAGAGAAAACCATCGTTTACATCCCCGAGAGTTGCTAGATGTTGCGAGTTTGGGCTCCATGCAAGGGCACGAACACCAAATGAATGCTCTGTGAGTATTGAGAGTGGAATATCCGGAGGTGCGTCCTTTGCGGTTGAGAATATTAGGACTCGAGGGTTGTAGCCCGTCTAAGATGGTCAGTAAAGGTTTTTTGTCTTCCACAGCAGATGATCTTTACACTTACCTCTCCCAGAGCAAGAAATCTTCCATTCGGGCTTATAGCAACACTGGTAACCGCCTTCACCCTCTCCCTTGATGACCATGTGCGGGGACTAGACCCGTCCACTGCTTCGGTTGACGGTGAGCTATTGTAGCTACCGTTATGGGGCGTGGCTTTTATACCTGGCAGAGATTTGATTCTAGCATCAGGCGTAGATGGGGGCGTGCACTGGTTGTAGAACGAGGTTATTGGATTGATACTGCTGGCTGTCGGTCGCGCACGAAAGAAGCGTTGTTTCACATTGCCCTCATCCACCTCCGCCAATACAGCGGCGGACCCAGCGCAAAAGGCAAACGAGTTGCTTTGATCGTGATATGAGAAACCATTAGGTGTAGTTGTAGTCGTGCCAATTACCGTCTGAAGCGACAAGGCGGATTGATATAGGGACGGTTTAGCGGAGCGCGTCGGTGGTCTGATTGAAGGAGAATTGGAGGGAGTAATCCGGAGTGAATGATTCGGGCCAGCAGTCTTGCTCTTGACGCCCAATGCGTTGTTCGCCATAACAAATTGGGGCCAAGAGCAATTAGGAAGCTGCACTGTCCCCAGAGATTTGTAGGATGTTTGGCTGCATTTGCCGAAACGAGAAAGTAGTGGCCGGCCTTGATCGATGTCCTCAAGGTAAACAGAGTTTCGTCTAGGGTATGTCGGACTATATAGGAAGGCGCGATAAGGGATGCGGTCGAGGAAAGAAGTAGGAGGAGGTAACGATTGGAGATGTCCGTCGATTGGGTATATCTCGGCCGTTCTACCAAGCTAATTGGAGCTGACTCGCTGAGGCCGCGGGATCGAAATAAGAGGGGTTCGAGGACAAACAGGCTGAGATCGGGATTGGCGAAAGCGAGGGATTGGCCAGTGTAAACCGAGCTTAAAGAGCGACTGAAAAGAGTTTCAATGAGAGACGGACTGGGATGCAAAGATGAAGATTGAGCAAAGATTGGGGCTGCGGACGGGAGATCCAGGGTTAAGGCAGAGATCTGGACAGGAGCTTTTCGAGCTGCTAAGATTTAGTGAGCGGAGATGCGAGCACGGACAGGATCCGATCTTAAGAACCACTCGGCTTGGCAGTGAACAAGGAGGCTGGGAGGAAGAACCTAGCTTGCTTGATGCATATTGATTGAGGCACTCTGGATAGCAGCAGAAATCATCTATACTTGTTCTCATGGACGGATTCTCATCAGAATGTAGGTATACTGGGAATGTTTGAGGTTCAGAATGCAGTGTGGAGAGCGATACGCGGGCCAATCGCCGACTTTCCAGATTGCTGCCTGACGACTGAGGCACAAGCTCATAGCTATAGCCCCTGGTCCCCGCTTACTGTGCAACCTTCCTGATGTAGTCATTGGCCTGTACTCCGGAGTATTCTAACAGACTTTACATTGTCGAGGCATGCCGATTACTCTGCGAGTATCTTTTATTAACGCTTTGTCGGGAGTCGGATTTTCGGGCGGGGCAATGTACCATGAAACATGACCATGGTAGACCGACCATTCTCTTTTGTCTACCTTATAAACGCGTTTGAAGACATTTCAGTAGCTACCGGAGTCTCTGTCTTGACAACCGCTGAGTTTCTATTACCCGCGTCAATTCGATGGTAGAGTCTACTTGAGCAGTCGCAGATTGGTAGTTCGTTATACAACTTGAGGTTCTGTCGGTCACGTAGAGACCGATATCTTGCTGGCAAACCTTCTGATACTATGCGGAAGGACTTTATTATCAATCTACCGCTATTCTGGGCTTGAAGGATGTGCGGTGTAGGGCGCCATTCCCATCAACATCATGATTTAGCCACACTGGTTTTTACTCCGCACGCCTCTTCTCTGTCAGCGGAGGGCCTATGGGCTGGATTACCGGCTGTGCTTTTTCAACCAAACCAAGCCCGTCATAGCTTGCTAAGCTCAAGGAACCCCGGTCTCTCATGGTACGTTATCCTCTAGAAATGAACGCAGATCTTTGATCCTCTAATTATCAATCGCGTAATGACAATATTGAACGGTTGTATTGACAACTGGCGGTCTTCTGTTGAATAGAACTTGGGTAGGTCAGCCCAAGGAATACCCAGCTCGAGAGACACGGTTGTAGGAGTTTATAAAGAAGATCCGCGTTCCGGAGTATAGGATTAGTACCTATGCTTGTGGAAAGTGAGACCAATCTGCTCCACACTTCAGACTTTCTAAATTGGCAAATCGTCAGGCTTTGCGGGGACAAACTTTTGCGGGGATGCTTATCCGCATGATGCTCCACTTCGGAGCAGTATCCAATATTAATGACAGCGACAGCAAGCCTTCAAGGTTTCCATTATAGCCCATGAACTTAATAGAAAAAATAGCGTTCATGTCTCTGCTACAAACAACATCTTGGAATGATGAGAGTAGGGCGTATATCTATCTTCGTAAACTATCTAATTTGACAGTGATTGTGCAGTCGGTTTCTAGACTCCAGCGTTACATATCTAGCATAGCAGCAGACTGCAGCACATGGGCCACACTACTACATTTGAGCAGTCTTTCTAAATCCACAAATGTTTTTTTTTTTGTTTTCATGAAATGTTTAGTCGAACTTTGCATGATTGGTCGAATATTGGAGATGAGAGAGTCACATGATCTTATATTTGCCTTAAGGCAACGATCAGCTTATCTCCAAAATTTCCGTTCCTGATCGCGACACATATCTCGCCTCGTTCGATATACATCGCAATCCGCTTGTCATGCAGTCCTTCTGCCCCAGGTCAGCGAAGATCTCGCTTCCTAATGTTATTCAGACCGTCTTCTCTTCCGAAGTAACCCCTCAGCTTCGCAGCTCGTTAATACGCCCTTCGAACCGAGCGTGTCTTTCTCTTCCTCGCCACCATCTTCTAGGCAGACGGACCGTCACCACTGTTTCCATTGATTCCATTCCTGTCACTTCTGCTCAAAAGCACCAAACGCCAGCGACCAGTCAGAACGAGCCTTCAACTACCACTGACAAACAGGATGCTACAAAGGAAGACTCGAACACTAAATCCTCTATTAAAGCCAAGACAAGCGCCAAACGCTCAAATTCCGCGCATCGAACGAAAGCCGAACCAAAGTCGGTAGATAAAAAGAAAGTGGGCGACCGTGATTCTAAGATAGATTCCAAAAAATCCGCAAAGAAAACATCGACAAGCGCCGAACCCAAGCCTCCCAGAAGACGTGAAGAATGGGAGATTCACAAAGAAGCCCTGAAAAAGAAATTCCCGAACGGATGGGCACCACTTAAGAAGCTCTCTCCTGATGCGATGGAGGGTATACGTCACCTACACCACGTCGCGCCTGACCAATTCACGACCGCTATTCTCGCGGACGAGTTCAAAGTATCTCCTGAAGCTATTCGGAGGATTCTGAAAAGCAAATGGCGCCCATCTGGGGAACAGTTAGAGGAACGACGGAAACGCTGGGAGCAACGACATGACCGGATCTGGAGTCATATGGCAGAGCTGGGCTTGCGGCCCAAACTCCCGGGCTATAAGGGCGATCCCGAGAAGATGCTCTACAAACCGAAGCCAGCCCAGGCGTCTAATGACTCCTCCTGAGGTGCTTGCATGGGCAATCATATGCATATCAGATCAACAACCACCTGTATATTAATCTATAGTCAGTATGTATGTTAGCGGTATATTTCAAGCGTCTTGTGGTGTTATTTACACAGATTTGTTCTTCCGAGCTGGAAGGATATGTCCTCTGTCGTGGAAAGCTCCAGGCACTTACGGTTCTCACCTCTGGAATTCTCGTGCTGGCAACCCACATAGCATTGAAGGCGTGGACAACATCCCTTCATTATCAAAGCGATATCCAATTGACGCAAGTTCTTGAAGCTTGGTATCTCGCAGCGATGCGCTAGCTCAATCGACCCCGAGGTCACCACTCCGCAATTCCGCCAACGGGGATAACTCGAACTTCGACAAGCACCCGCTCACCTTTACACTCATCCACTGCTTCTCCTTCACCCGATTATTAACAATGGATCGTATTCTGCATATGCCATAATTGGCATTTCACAATTTTCATACTTCCATATCCATACCCCCGCTGTTACCCCTGTTCCGCGAGGTGGCGGCCGGTATCCACCGTCTGCTCCTTCAGCTCCCTCACCTACTAGCTTACATTCATCCGCCGATGCGGTGATTCCCGCTGTTCGCTATGTCATCGGACATTCAGGTCTTCGTCAAATGGAAAGACCAGTCTATTTTCGCTGGGGAAGATGTTGAATGTACCATTACCTTCAAGAACGTTGCGGAGACCGGCGAAGAACCGAACAATGCGCAATCGTTCCATCTGAGGAAGCAGTCGCGGGCTGCGATGACCCCTCGCTCGGATTCTTTCTCCCTACGGCTCCCGTCGAATCCCTTCAGAAATCCTAATCGCCGTTCATACCCTATTGTTCCTCGAAAGAGCACGTCCCATCGCATTTCATCCTCCGTGAGTTCGCCGTTGATCGGCTCTCACAGCTTCCCGCCTCCCTCTACGCCGCGAACTGGCCCATCGGCCGGCCACAAGCATAAGAGGTCAATATCCATACTGTCAATCGATAGCGAAGGAGGGAATTTGAGCGTCGCTGGCGATAAAACACCGAGGACCCCGTCTCATTTAAACCACTCAAGACCGGTGAGGGGTCATGGCCGCTCCGCAAGTCTGCAGGTTGTACCAAGAAGATATGAAGGCTATGAGGATAGCCCGAAAGGTACTCGGCGCGCAATATTATACTAGGCCTACAATAACTAATCTCACTTTTTTCACTAGGGTTACGAAGCCCAATTCGCGGATTTCCAGTGCCTGAGTCCCCTATCCAGCAATCTCCAGGGGGATTGAGAGTCGACATGGATGCGATACGACCTAGCGGCCCTTTATCTGGAGCCCCAAGCCCCATAAGACCGACACCTCAGATACGCGCACCAGGACGAAGACCTCAGTTACCGCCCATAGATTTCAAGTTTCCTCCAGCGCCGGAAAGCGAGTCAAGCGCGGGGCCTGTTACCGGGACACCTGCGTCAACCACCAAAGATTCTGCTTCTTTGGCCGCTCCAGGGCAATTGCCACAATCGAAAGTCTTGTCAGCGTCTAGTCTAAGTGGAAGCCATCGAAGCAGTGGAGAATATTACTCTCTCAGCAACAACTCCACAGAGACTCTACAGTCAGAATATACAAACTATTCAACTTCTATGCTGCGCGCAGGCTACCCACGTCACAGCCGGCATATGTCTAGCATGGAGTCAGCGGCGCCGGTTCCGACTGGACAGGCGCTTCTCATGGGATATGCACAAATAAGCGCATCATTCACAGTAGATGGGTCGCTGATCAACCAAGCTGCTTTCGACGAGGTCAAGCGGCAGGGTGTGGTTGGTGGTGCAGGGAACGGCGGCGGTACAGCGAACTCGAGGCCTGCTTCATCTAGCAGCAAAAGTCGAAAAGGCGGCGGCTTCTGGGGCGCCTTGAACTGGAATTCTATAGAGGAGTCTATCAGTGGATTGCTCTCCAATAATGACCTGGACGGTCTACGAGATATGCGAGGCGTGTCCTCGTCGAAATCAATACCCTTACTGTCAACTCCCCAATCGCTTCTCTTCGTGGACCTTCGACTAGCTCCAGGGGAGGAGCAGTCTTTTTCTTTCGCTTTTACTCTACCCAGCGGTCTACCGGCGAGCCACAAGGGGAAGGCTATCAAAATATCCTACAATCTTGTTATAGGAACACAGCGACCCAGCGGGAGCAACGAGCCCCAACGAGTGAACCGCATTAGCATACCGTTCCGTGTCTTCAGTGGCGTAAATGGTAAGCACCGTGCTCTGTCAACAATCATTTTACGATTTGACTAATCTTTTCCAGCCCATGGAGAAATCATCGGGCATGATCTGATGCGGCCCTATGTGATCTTACGGGACGAGGCCAGGGTGCAGAAAGTTGGTTCTCTTCCCCCGGTAATCGCAAAGGCCGAGAGCATAAGCAAGCCTATGTGGACATCTGCCCCCGAGTTCTTAGCGTATGTGGATGAGATTCTCGAACAACGCTCTCGCAACAGTTCCCTCAAGCTGCCGAGCACGCTCGCCGAAAGGCGGCCAAGTTATGATCTAACAGGAGGGCCCGTTTCGTGCAAAGACGCCATTGACTTCGCCATCCTTCGAAGTAACCAGACGGTCAATTCGTCGCAGAGCCCAAATCGCTTTGACATTGCGCGCGGGGGCCGTCGAATCGCTGTTGTAGTGCTCAACCGACCAGCCCACCGGCTCGGCGAGACCCTCGTTGCAACGGTAAATCTTGCTGATGCGGCACTTCCATGTTACGCACTTCGAGCGACCCTAGAGAGCTCTGAGAAGGTTGAATCGAATCTGGCGGTGCGTTCTAGCGCGAGTATTCGAAGAGCGACGCGCCGAGTACATGCGTCTTTCTTTGAAATTACTCTTTACTCGACGAGAGTCGTGTTCAGTCCTGCGATCCCGATATCTGCCACTCCCACGATACTCACGAGCGGTGTCAATGTCGAGTGGGAGCTCAGATTTGAGTTCGTTACTACAAGCACGCCAACTGAATTGGGCCCGGGTCCTTCCGGTGCGCGATTGCTAGAGACGGTCTCTGAAGATGACCGCGGGGCCACGATGTCGGCTCTAGAGCATTTAGGCTGCGAGTCATTTGAGGTTGCAATCCCCATCACTATATACGGAGAGACTGTGCGGGAGCGATTGCCGGAAGAGAACGAAGGTCACTCCATCTAAATCTGAACATATCGAATCATAGAACATGACGTTGAAGATGTAAAATAGCCCGGTATATACTAGCTGATATCCACCTGCACATGGATGTCGAATGTGTATTGTCGTGATTGCCAGGGCAACGAGCGGCGGAGCTCACTTATCCATGGACCGTGGCTCCGATCGTGGGGGGATCCATGCAGGGAGTCGATACACTGTTTTCAAGATTCAATCGGTTGTCGCCCTAAAGCTCCTTTCCTTGTTCTTGAGCGCCTTCCTATTTCTAGTTCTCTGCTAGGAGCGATCGCTAGGTGCGATTCGATCTTCAGCTGCCATCTGTTTCCCCTTCGGCAACTCAACCCCTCCACGCAGCTCAACGTCGCATCCTTGTCTCCTCGCGGCCTGAGCGCGCTGACGCAGTGAGTCTCTATAAAAAAAGCTGCAAACACCATCTGTATTACCGTCTGCTAACCACATCATTCTATCAGCGTGCAAATAGTTCAATCTTCCCTCACGAAACACATTATCCAACCCGCTGGTCGAATTCCGCAAGCGCACGAGTTACCGAACGACGCATTCCAACCCCTTCGCTCGTCAAGGTCACTCTTTATCAATCTGCCGCAGCCGTGAGATAGCAATGGCTTCATTCATTACCACAATGTCCGTCCCCATGCTTTCTGTTTCATCTGCGGATGACCCTGATACCCCTCCATTGCCATCGTCCTCAGCGCCTGCCCCAAAATCACGAACACTGCCCCCTTCTACATCATTCAGCACCGTTCATATATCCCATACTCCATTAGTAGCCCCTCCTTCATATCTATCACCTGCCGTTCGCGCGCTGAAACAAGGCTTATGCGTACTAACTCCTCCTAGCAATGCTCGGACAAGAGCGCCTTTTAAGCCGCGCTCTGCGGCCAAGGGAACGACCAGTTACCAGTTGAGACAGTTTGCGGAGGCGACACTAGGGAGTGGGAGTTTGCGCAAGGCTGTGAAGCTTCCGGAGGGGGAGGATGTTAATGAGTGGCTAGCGGTCAATGGTGTGTTTGTCGCATACGTTTCTGGTCGGTCCTGGGCTGACTTTGTGTTTGTCTATAGTGGTCGACTTCTACAACCAGATCAACCTTCTTTACGGAGCTATCACCGAGTTTTGCTCGCCCCAGACATGCCCGGAGATGAAAGCGACAGATGAGTACGAGGCTCGCTCAGGAACGGTGACAAACGATGAGCTGACTGGTAGACAGGTTCGAGTACCTCTGGCAGGACTCGGAGAACTACAAGCGTCCCACGAAGATGTCTGCGCCTGAGTACATCGAGCATCTCATGAGTTGGGTGCAGGGAAACATCGACAACGAGCAGATGTTTCCCAGTCGATTAGGTACGAGGCCCGATTTCCACCAGGAAGCGGCCAGGTAGTGCTGACTTGAGTTATCAGGTGTTCCCTTTCCGAAGGCATTCTCCAGTCTTGTTCGCCAGATCTTCAAGCGAATGTACCGCGTATATGCCCACATCTACTGCCACCACTACCCTGTGATCGTCCATCTGGGTCTTGAGCCACACCTCAACACCAGCTTCAAGCACTACGTCCTCTTCATCGATGAGCATCGGCTGGCGAGCGGAAAGGATTTCTGGGGGCCTCTGGGAGATCTGGTGGATAGCATGCTGCGAAGCGATTGAAAGCCTGCATGGTCATGGCGATTACGTAGCAATTGATGAGAACGAAGCACGGGGTCTGGCGTTAAGGTGTTCCGCATGGTGATATCGCACGGTTTCCTAGTTAGATCAGCTGTTCATGAAAACGATAAAAACTATCAATTGAGATGGGGCAAAGAATGAATGCTGTTCCTGGAGTAAATAACTAGTAGACGACCCGAAATTCTCGGCGTGTGCGGAATCTCACGTGACTGGGACCGGGAGAAGTTGGACCTCATCCGAATAGCATCGTCTTCACGCCCCTCTTGTGTGTCGACCGTCTTCGCCGTCTCGCGTCCAATTCCACCCTCTCTCCATTTCCTATTTTAAAACCGTCGGAGCCCGTCTCTCGCGTCAATTATCGCCATGCTCTCCGCTCGTCTCGCCCGCGCTGGCCTCCGTGCCTCCGCCCAGGTCTCCGTCCCTCGCACTGCTGCTGTTAACGGCCTGCGCACCTATGCCACCGCTGCCCAGGAGGTCAAGGCCCCTGTCTCTCTCTTCGGTGTTGACGGTACCTACGCCACTGCTCTGGTATGCTCCCCCCAAACCCGCGTGGATAGCTTAGCTAGCTCGACCGGATCCGTTGAGCCGAAAACCCTTTCAATATCACCAAACGGCAATTTATACAAACCGCGACCGTCACCATCACATTCAAACCCGAGTCTGTGGTAATTAATGCAATTCTTCCAAAATAGTACACAGCCTCCGCCAAGGCCTCCTCCCTCGACGCTACCTCCAAGGCCCTGAACAACCTCGGTGCTGCCCTCAAGGCCGACCCCAAGCTCATCAACATCCTCTCCACCCCTACCCTGTCCGTCTCCGACAAGCAGGCTATCGTCTCCGAGCTCCAGAAGGTTGCCGGTGCCGACAAGGGCGACCTTCTCAAGAACTTCCTCGCGACCCTTGCTGAGAACAACCGTCTCGGTCTGCTCAACGATGTCGTCGACAAGTTCGGTGCTCTCATGAGCGCTCACCGTGGTGAGATCGAGCTCTCCATCACCAGTGCTCAGGTACGAATCTCTGCCTTTCTCAATCGCCAATGAACGTTATTCGTGGAGATGAATATTAACAATGTCCGCAGGAGCTCGACGCCCGCACCCTCAACCGCCTCGAGAAGGCCGTTGCCAAGTCCGAGTACAGCCAGGGCAAGAAGCTCAAGGTTGTCTCCAAGGTACGCTTCCCCCGATCCCGCCAAGGGCTACATCAACTAACCCACAAACAGGTCAACCCCGACATTGTCGGCGGACTCGTCGTCGAGATCGGTGACCGCACCATCGACCTGAGCGTCTCCTCCAAGATCGCCAAGCTCAACAAGGCTCTCACCGATGCTCTGTAAATTAACCTAACCGACCCCGTATCTCTTTTGTTGTGTCCCTATATCTATCTATCGCCTACCTATAGTTTCTACTACCTACCTACCTATGTACCCTAGCATCCCGCTGCACTATGCGAGAGTCCGTTGAATTGAGACTTGAGTTTGGTGAGAATAGACTTGTTGTGTTTATTTTGGTTTATTTCAAAGATTGGACATATGAATGAAGGACGTGGGCAAGTAAGCAGTCTTGAATTGCAGATCGCCTGGGAAGAGATTGTAGAGGTACTCAAAAAACTAAGCTTAGCCAGCTAGATATTGACGGCAGCAATGACATTTCATTGGACAAAGTATAAACATGCTGAGTTTATATTGCAACCGAGAATCGTAAACGTATGTCTCCGAACTGACTGCAAATCATCAAATCGGGATATGTATGAAGAGGCATGTGCAAGGGAAAACGACATCCTAAAAGCAAGACAAACGAAAACAGAGGCAATGCAGAGCCTGATACTCACTCTTCCCAGCTCTAACCTCTAGCATACCCTGTATACCGATCTACTGACTCGAACCGAACAAACTCTCCTCACTCTAGAGCGTCGCGGCAAATCAATGTCCATTAGTCCCATTCCCATTGGCATGGCCATTACCATTACCATTGGCGCCATCAACCTGCGGTTCAAACTCATCCTCATAAGCGCCCATAGACGCCTGACTCCTCACACGCTGCAACTGACTCTCCACATAATTGGAGACATGCTCGTCGAACGCCGGTCCAGGTGTCCCGTTCGACCTGCTGTGTCTTTCGTCATCGTCCTCAACTGCGGGCTCAGCAGGTGTCTGAGGCGCAGGTGTCGCAAACGCAGACTCGAAGTCACTCCTGTTGCCAATGGAGCGGCTAGTTGAGGAGCGGCGGACGAACGGCCTTGCGCTGCTGCCGCGGCGGCTTTGGCTGCGGACGGAGCGGGTGAAGATGTCGTCGAAGTAGTGGCTTGCTGCGGCGAATGGGGAACGCGGGGTTTGTGGAAGGCGGCAGTTGACACTTTTTTGGTAGTTAGCAGAGAACATATAGGCGAGGAAAGTTGGTGTGGAAAACATACCCTGTGTCGTGGATAACCTTAGCAATTAACCCTGTCCAGCCGCATTGATGGGATGCTCCCAGTCCCCGGCCGGTATCGCCGTCAAAGAACTCGTGGAACCACATGTAGTCTTTCCAGTGCTCGTCATAATCGAGCAAATCGGAGCCATCGTAGACTGCACGGCGGCCTTCGTCATTGCGCGCGAAGAGATGTTGCAGACGATGCTGGATTTCCTCCGCTACCTGGCCAAGATGCATGTAATCTCCCGATCCCGTGGGACACTCGACCTTGAAGGAGTCTCCGTAAAACATGTAGAAACGAAGGAGGGACTCAATGAGTAGGAAGTTGACGCATAACCAGACTGGGCCACGCCAGTTGCTGTTGCCACCAAAGAGGCCGCTGTCCGAGTCACCAGGAACATAGCTAACCTGAAACGTCTGGCCGTTGACGTCCATAGAGTAAGGATGATCCTCGTGGTACTTTGACATCGACCGAATTCCGTGGTCTGAAAGGAACTCCGTCTCGTCGAGCATGCGCTTTAAGATCTTCTCTAAACGGTCCCTACTAACTAGAGCTAAGAGAAGACGGTCGCTCTTTCCCCGACGTTTCATACTAGCAATATTGCGCTCAGCGACGTCCTGGCGGTTCTCGACGAACCACTCCAGTCTGCGCTTGAAAGACGGGAACTTGTTGATCAACTCAGGTTCGAGCGTTGATACCGCATAGAGTGGGATCAGCCCAACAAGTGACCGTACCGGAAGTTGCTGTGTCCACGGCCCACCGTATGAGATCGCATCGTAGTAGAACCTGCGCTGGTTAGTCTAATATGAAACTGACTTGACCGTTATGACATACCCGTCTTCCTCGTTCCACAAGGAATTCTCTTGTTCTCCAGACTTGAAGGTCATGGCATCACTGATCAGAATAAAGTGCTCAAAGAACTTAGATGCAACTGGTCCACGTCAGAATGCTAACATATACAATTGTATGAGCATAACTTACTGTCTTCATAGATTCGGCGATGTTTGGCCAGTTCGAGAGCAATGTTTAGCATGCTCAAGCAATAGAAAGCCATCCAACCGGTGCTGTCAGCTTGTTCCAGAACTCCACCCGTAGGAAGAGGTTCAGAGCGGTTGAAGAGCCCAATGTTATCGAGCCCAAGGAAGCCGCCCTCAAAGACATTCTTGCCGTCGTAGTCTTTTCTGTTCACCCACCAGGTGAAGTTTAGAAGTAGTTTCTGGAAAACGCGTTCAAGGAAATCAAGATCCTGTCGGCCGTACATCTTGCGCTCGATCTTGAAAACCCGGAAAGTCGCCCAGGCGTGAACAGGAGGGTTAACGTCTCCGAAATTCCATTCATAGGCTGCTAGCTGTCCATTCGGATGCATATACCACTCTCGGGTTAGGACATCCAACTGCCGCTTGGCAAACTCAGGATCGATCATAGCCAGCGGGATACAATGAAAAGCTGTGTCCCAGGCAGCAAAGAAAGGGTATTCCCAGGAATCCGGCATGGAGAGGATGTCATCCATATGCAGATGCTTCCACTGCTGGTTCCGGACCTGTTTTCGCTCTGGCGGAGGGGGAATCAAGCCGGGGTCGCCATTGGCCCATTGATCCCAGACAAAATGGTAATACTGCTTTGTCCACATCATACCTGCGAACGCCTGACGTTGAATGTTCCGTAAATCGTCGCTAATTGGTAGAGGACTGATGTGGTAGTAGAAATCGTCAGCTTCCGTCTTACGCTGTTCGATAACATCGTCTAGCTCCTCCTCGTTCACGAAAGGCTCGACCTTCTTGGAAAGGCGAAAGCGGACAACAGCGCACTCTCCCGGAGGTACTCCTTCGCCTTCGTTGAAAGCATACCAGGCGGCAAATTTGGTACCTTCATTAGCTGGGTTGACTGCATCTTTCTCGCCATTGACGATGTAACGATGGAAGGCATCTTTCACGTAAGGCTGATCGTTCTTCGTACCCCACAATAATTCGTTGTTCGTTTCATTATCAGTAAACAACATTTGGGGTACGACATCTTCTTGACCGTCTCCAGTAGCGGGAGAAGGGGCAAAACAGACATAACGCTCCCCTAGCTTGTCGTGGCTCGTTTTGACAGCAAGCGGAGCACTCTGCTGAATAGAAGGTTTCACTCTTCCCTCGTAGCCCCATGACCAAGTGTTTCGGAACCAGACATGTGGGATAATGTGCAAAGGAGCGGGCTCCGGGCCTCTGTTGTATGCAATCACACGAAACACAAGTTCATCTTCGTCGTCGTCTTCCTTGCCTGTCTCGATAAAGATATCCCAGTATTTGTTATTGTCGAAAGCGCCGGTATCGAGGATCTGGTACTCGCGGTCCTGTTTTCCTCGTCGAGCGTTCTCTTCGACCAGATCCTGGTATGGAAACTCGTTCTGGGGATATTTGTACAGATATTTCATGTACGAATGCTGAGAGGTAGGGCTATTAGAGAAAAGCCCGTCGTTGTTTCAGACCCACATGAACATACCGTAGGAGTGTTGTCAACATGAAAGTGAGCTTCCTTGATACTCTCGCCGTGATTTCCCTGTGGATTGGATAGACCGAACAGTCGCTCTTTTAAGAAACCACTATAAAAATGGGGAATTAGAGCACGGTCGCAGATGGGGCCAACAGCCAATCCAAAGGCGATGGAACATACTCTTTTCCATTCCAAAAAGCAAACGCGATATTTTGTAGATTGTGCGTGTCGCATACACCAGCTATTCCGTCCTCGCCCCAGCGATAGGTTCTCGAGCGGGCGTGGTCGTGGCTAAAGTCTAGTGTCGATCAGCAAGTGGTCCGCCCCCGCGGGGTTTAGGTTGCTTACAGCTCCAAGCATCACCGTTTGCTCTGGCAGTGATAGGCCGGTCAGCAAATGCATGATAATGCAATATACAGTCATTGCACGGGTAGAAGTGAAACTAGGCGAAGAGGACGGAGGGGTAAATAAGACATTGGATGGGAGACTCACGAATAATCCTCGCGTACTGCGGAGATTTGAAAAGCAGTTCGTCAGCTTTAACGGCCCCAGAAATATCCGCCGACAAAGAGCAATGACTGAGCAGAAACCAGAGACTCGAAAACACCTACCAGTAGCCCATTGTCTCTCTGCAACGTAGGGACCCCATTTTTTCCAGTACCTGATGCGATCGCGATCCTCCTTGAGGCGTTGTTCCTCGCGGGAGGTGTAGCTTTGCTTGTCTATGAGGACCATGATCGCAGTACTTGACGGCCCGGGTTAATAACAGGGAAAAGGTTAAGGAGGGAAAGGAGGTTGAGAGAGAAAGAGGGGAGCGCAGCTAGAAGAAGAGCTGTGGCCCTGTCAATACGTAGCACGGATGTACGCCAGCAGGCTTATCGTGCATCCAGGCTGTCGTAGTCTGGACCGCACCCCAGTGCAATCTGCTCCATTTCCGGGCGCTTATGGTCCGATTCCAGGGTTTTTGGAGTGGAGCGCAAGCAATCAGTGCACTGACATCATCCAAGCATCTTGGTTTATGGCGCTTGTAGTTGGGAGGCGTTTTTAGTCTGGTTGACTTAGGTACAATCATCCCGGCTCATTGAACTAGTTCGCAATCTCAAGCCACAGACAACTACCTCTATGTTTCACAACGCCGCAATGAATACGAGCTTGACTATGTCTATAACCAGTCAAGATATCACCCTGCTTCTCATGAGAATCTGGAATGTACCATGATGGATATACGGAGTATAATTCAGGCCAGTACATGACTACACTCAAGCGGCAATGGCAATGACAATGACAATAACAAGAATGCCACAGCTGAGCAAACCCAGGCTCCTGGCCGGCGCGATCATGATGGGACTTCAAATGCGGACCGAGCCGAATACGCCAAACAATGCTACAGGCGCCAGGGATGCATCGCTGTGAGATATAGATCAAAGAGACATCTTCAATCGTCCAACGCCTGACGGATACGAGCCGAAAACGCGCACGCATGCCAGAAATCAAGAAATCTGATTCCCTGAACGTACGTGCCTGCTAGAATACCAGGGATCAAGACGAGGAGCAGTCAGAGTCGAGCCCATTCGAGCCCTACTTTTAGCCGAATATAGTACTTTCTGCCAGCCCTAACGGGCAACGTCCGATCAGGAATTGCGTCCCTGCTGCCGGTCGCCTGGTCGCTGCCGTTGCTCGTCGCCGCTCGAGTACTGGCCTGTCGTGTCCGTTGGCGATGTTGTGGCTGATTCTATCGGAAAGCAATACATCAGAATCAGGTTGCTGCATGACGCAAGGTTGTCTATATCTTACCTGTGAACTGATATCCCCCTTCTCCATGTACCCCTGAAGATTGATTGTTACCACTCATGATAACTGATCCGCGCGCTTTCAGTCGCTCTTCGGCCTGGCGAATCTTGGCCTGGAGTTCTTCTAACTCTCGTTCCTGGATCATCATCTGGTATTTTCTAGGGTTCCGGTCAGCCTATTGTTCAATATTTCGAGGGTTGGGGATGAGTTAAGCTCCCCTCCCCCCCCCCCCAGAAAAGGGCGGATGCCAGGGGCCCAGGAAGAACTTACTTCTGATCGATGGTTTGCGAGAGATAATCGACATCGCTATCTAGTGAGAAAGCAGAATCTAGTGCAGAAGAGAAAGCCAGCGCCATAGTCCTGCGTGCCTCTAGTTAGCGCTCGGTCAAGTATACAGAAAGCGGGGACAACGAACGACTGCGGCCGGGCCTTCTTAACTTCTTGGTCTGCGTCGGACATTGTTGGGTATTGTGAATTAATGATATGGATAATAAATAAGCTCGAGAACTGTCGAAGAAGAATCGGTTCTGGTATCGAAAGAAGTTCGAGGCCGGTTCAGCAGAGCCGCGGCAAAGGGGTATCACAGTCGATTGAAGTATGAGAAGCAACAGCGGCTAGTAAGATATCGCCGAAACGTAGGTACTAAGGTGTTATTATATGGATGAAATCAGGACCAGTTGAAAGCTATAACTCAAGGAGGTCCGCGAAGAAGAGAGTGGATGGATAAAGTCAAGAAGCAGAGTCGTTGATGAGGGAAGTTGGAAGGAAGACAACCTTGTCGCACTCCTCTTCTTGATGGGGCCAGGAGGGACCACTTTTTAGTTGGATTGACAGGGGCCCTGCACGATCGGAGAAATGACAGAGATGACGACCAAAAGGGGGGACGGTCAAATTACACGGTTCAAGTTTCGGGATGGCTGCTTCAGAAGCTGGCGGTTTATCTAACAGCTCGAGTTGATGAGGGGCGCATCAAAGAAGCAATGAAGGCAAGAAAGGAGAGGCGAGGCGAGTGCAAGGGGCCCCAGGCACAGGGAGGGAGAGAAAGGGGACGGGAGATTGACTCGAGCTATAGTCAGGAACGGGTCCAAATCGACAGCTCTTGATGGCCACTGACATTTGTTGAAGCTAAATAGTGCTCTCAATCTCCCCACAGTTCAACTGGATACTCACAAAGATCCATCAGTTCCATCCACCAAGCAGTTACAGAGTTATAGCGCCTTTCACACATGGAAGCCTTGCAGTATTTGGCCCCGGGGTCATTTGGCAAGCTGCAGATAATCATACCGAGTAGGTGTCACAGAGCATGGCTGAAATTTTATCTCCAGGCAGCTATTCTCCGTATACTCCGACTCCCGAGTCTATAGATTAGATTCTCAGCGTTACTAGCTAGAAAGGGGCACGGGCAATTTCAGGCTGACCCCTGACACGATGGAGCCCGTAAAATACCGTATCATAATTCGATTGACTCGGACTCTGGAGTCATCGGAGACTCGACTCCATGCAGAGTACACTAAGAGAACTCATCTGAGATCCCTTAGCAGGCGAGGCGACAACAATGCTCCGGCTCTGCTCGGACCGTGGACCATTCCAGGTGCTGCTTCATGCATAACACGGCCCCCAGACCCCGTAGTTCGCGATGATGCCGGGGCAACCCGTGGCGTCATCTAGCATAGCGCTTCCGCAGGTAAGCCGGTTACATTACATACGGCTATTGGCTGGCGCGGCGATCGCTTTCACGTGACTCTTCCTGTGCAAGTCCCTCGTCACTGCTGTTGTGTCTAGGCGGGAACCGCGACTCTGAGAAACGGAAACGTTGCTCGAAACGAGATTTTCCCCAGTCGCTGCTTCAGCTTCACGTCCTCTTTTTCGTCCATTTTCGCGCCCTGAACCTCCGATTCCATCCTTGTCTCACCCACTTTGTATCTCCTCGAATGTCCTAATTTTTCAACAATTTTTTCTGTATTTTTTCCACCTCCCGAGCTTCCGTCTATCCGATCTCGTCGCGTGTCGCCCTTCTTCCAGGGTATTCCCCTTGGTCCATTGCGTCAATGGTCTGAACACCCACCCGTATGCGATCAGCGCTTTCACCTGCGCTATCAACCACCAATCAAACAGAAGAATTGCGACTGGCACCAATATTATCAGTATCGTCCTAGTTGATCTCTGCGGGCTTCTCTTTCATAACCCCCTTCCTCACCGTGGCCCCCATCCCTCCGTCCTCTTCCCCCAGTGGCCGGTCGCGCGGGCAATGGGGGATGCCTTCTCTATCGGCTTACACTCCACTTGAATCCCTTCTCTTCTTCCAGACTCTCGCCGCACACGATTCGCAACCCACCAACTTTGCTTCGATATCAGATGTTCTGAGCAAAAACAGATTTATTCGCGAAAATGGCGCGTTTGATCCGCGCAGGCTCACCCCAGAGGCGCTGGAGGACCTCTATTCGAAATTAATGCACGACGATGGAAGCAATTCGTCTGCCTCTTCCCAGGAACCAAACGGTCATCACTCGGAATCAAGTCCTAGTAATTCGAAAAAGCGCAAGATCAACGCATCTCGCCCCGGATTTGTTCAGTATCTTGTGCCGCACCTGTACGCCAAATATAAGGAATTGGTTACCAGGGAGATCAAGCTTGAAGAAAAGCGGTATAGGGACATTAAGGATGAGATCGCACGACTCGAGAAGGAAGAGCGCGAAGCGCCTCAAGAGAAGCCGACCGAGTCGGCACCAACGCCAACCCATACAAAACTGGGGCCTGCGACAGAACCGATGGACCTAGATACGCCCGATGTACCAGTCGCTCAACCACAGCCTGCCACAGAGCTGATACCTATCCCGGTCAAGGCTTCTACGAGCGTAGAAATAGACCAATCTTGGCCAGAGCCTCCCCGCAAGGATCAGCCGCCGACACAGCTCATTCAACAACCACTACCCTCGGGAATCAAGTCACCGGCGCAACTTCTTGGACAACAGCCAGAAGTCCAAAAGATCCTGCAGGCACCATCACTACAACCCCAACCAGAAATCCAACCTCCAGCGTTACCTCATCCAGAACCTCTACGTCGCACGCCGCACGCGACGCCGCAACCTACATCACAGCAACCGCTTCCGGCTCAGCAGTTGCAAGGTCCTCCCATCAGTTCTCAACAAGATCAGCCCGCGGCAGATCTTCCACGACAGACACAACTACCCAATGGACAAGTTATACCATCGGCTCAGCAATCACCTGCTGCCGCGCCCAGCGCACCTGTCCAGGAAAAGCCAGTCAACGTGCCGCCTACGCAGGCTCAAAAGCCGTTACCAAGTCCCGTTACCGCAGCTCCTGTTCCTCCCCGCGAACCCGCAACTACTCCGTTACCGCCCCCTCCACCACCTCAACTATCTCAGCCTCCGCAGACGACCAATGTACCAGTTGCTTCTCCTGCACCGCCGAAGCCCACCTCGGCCACGAAACCCGCTGCAAAGAAGAGTGCAGCCCCCGCTATCACACGTGGACCACCTCAAGCCAGTTTCCAACAATGGTCTTTGAACCAACCACAAACTCCACAGCATACCCCGCAACCTCCTTCATCCTCATTATCTCAACCTGCAAGTCACATCAAGCCTCTTCAACCGCTGCCCATCCAATCCACGCCAAAGGTGGTGCCGCGTCCTCAACATGTGGCAGCTCCATCGACGCCACAGCCCTCTCGCCCTGCCTTCCAAACACCAGTACCTCCAGTTTCCACATCTGGGTTTGCGACGCCTGTGGGACGCCCTCAAGGATTCCCGGCAACCTTACCGCGTGCGTCACGACCGCGGCTCTCAATCGCGACTCCTGGATCATCCACCCCTTGGAAGCAATCTTCGTTTTCCACCCTTCCCAACTCTCCTCGCTCACCCGAAAGACCTCGACCAGAAGACGTCAGTCCGATTAGCGAAAAGGCACCGTCACCATTCGGTTCACGAGCGGCAACCCCGGAACCCGATCCTCCGCGCCGAAAGGGTAATGGTCGGGGAAGGAAGAAGGCAACAGATGCAACTCCAGCAGGCACAAAGAAAAAAACGGAAAAGACCACTCCAGTGGCTGGGAGGAAACGTGACAGGAGCGCCGCTTCATCGAGAAGTCGGGGGCGATCTATACATTCGCGTGATGACGAACCAGGGGCGGAGGCTGGCAAGGTCAAGCACGAAGTACCAAGTACTCCAGCGGGTGTTAGTTCTGTAGGGCCCGAGCGTAGCTCTACTAGTCAAAGAGTCCCCAGGGGTCGGCCGAAGCGCAAACGTGAGGAGATCTCTGAACCAGAGCCTCAGCCTCGACCTCCGCCCCAGCCCGAGCTCAGTCAAATAAACCATGCGGATTCGGATCAATCGGCACCTTTTGTGCTGTGTGCGCGCAACTTTCGAGGGACCGGCACTCCAATCATGAATGATGTATTGACCCATAAACATGCATCTATGTTCGCCAAACCTCTGACGGAACGCGAGGCGCCTGGCTACCGAGATCTTATATACCGACCGCAGGACTTGAAATCTATAAAGTCGAGCATCAGTCAGGGGAGCAAGGCTTTGGCCGCCGCCACGGAAGCCGCCAATACACCAGTTGCGGACGGCGAGTCTCCGGTTCCATCGAAGAGTACCATTCATATGCTGCCCAAAACCGAAGATGTCATTCCGCCAAAGGCGATTGTTAATTCAGCGCAGCTAGAGAAGGAACTGATACGAATGTTTGCCAACGCAGTCATGTACAACCCAATCCCACAGCGTGGCTTTGGGCCAGCATTCCCAATGGCGCCGGAAGGTGGATCTGGACATCGGCAGCACACATCTGAGTCTGATGAGGGTGGCATCGTCAAGGACACTATTGAGATGTTCGAGGAAGTCGAGCAGGCGGTCACTACGTGGCGGTCTGCTGAGATCGCTAGCAAAACTGTTCTCTCTCTTCGAAGAGAAAGTACCAGCGATCACAACATGGACAGCGCAGACGACGTCAAGGGCTGATAGATCTCTGCTGTAATGAGTCAAGATAATCATGTAATTTAAATCAAGCGAAACTCGAGTGATATGTGCTCGTAACAACTGTTTTCCCTTTCCTGTCTATATAGTCGTAAATGATCGTAAACACATTTCGAAACGCAATACATAGCTTATGCTGCCTGAACGGTCTGCGGCTTTGTCCGTCCCAGCCCATCCTTGGCATAGAAGTCCATCGGGTAAACACCCTCATGTGTCTTCTCCCAGCCCTCTCGAACTCCCAGAGCAATGAGAGCCTCATATGGCGTCAATAATGGCCTCGAGAACGCATAACCCCAATCGATACTAAGTCGCGGGCAAGCGATTTGTACCCAACACTCCACATCCGACATGGCCGCCAGCTTCCCCGGGAAAATCTCGCTAAGAAGTAGATTGACGAAGGGAATCCCCCGCTCATTAAGATGCGACTCAATCATGGCCATAGTATGCGGGTTTCCCTGCCGGCCGAGAGAGCCGAGGATGATGCCCCATTTCTTCGCGGAGCGTGCGGTGGAGATGGCGTCGCGGCGGAGGGTATGCATTTCGGTGTGGTCGTAGGATTCGCGACTGAGGGTGCGGGAGTATGGGTCGTAGCGGTAGGCGGGGATGGAAGGGTTGTGGATCATGGCGGACTCGAGGTGGAAGCGGCCGTCGCCGAGGTATAGGAGGTAGCCGATTTGCTGGTTGGAAAGGGTTGGCGAGGTGCAGCCTAGGATTTCGCCTTTCGAAAGTGGAGTGATTTGCGGGATGACGACGTTGAACCCGGCGCGTTCGAGGACAGGCTTGAGGCCGTGCAGGGTTGCGTTGAACTGAATTGTGCCGACGGTGGCAATTGTCTTGCCTGGTTGAAAGTTGCGCTCGAGGGTTGTGAGGAGGTGCGTTGTGTCGATGCTGATGTCGACGAAGATGTAAAGCGTCTTGATCTTTGTGACGTCCACAGGGATCAGGCAGGAGTGCGCGTAGTGGACAAGGAGGTCGCAGCCGAGAGCGCGGGCCGTGTAATCGTCTATGCAGCATGCGCCGTAGGTAACATCGCCCATGATGAGGGTCTCCGTGCCCGGGCAGAATTGTGTGAGGATATCGGAGATTGTTGTTGCGAAGAGGAGGAGGCCTTCGGGAAATTGGAGAGCTATGCGCTTTGCGCCGGAGGTGCGGATGCGGTGAATGGTTTTGGGGATCTCGAACGAGTAATTTTTGGGGAGGAGGTCGATGGCGGCGAGAATGTCCGGGTCTTGGGAGATTTCAATGGGAACTTGATTCAGGGTTCTGGGCGTCCTTCGGGGCGCAGCTGTTATGTTTAGCATTTGAGTAGAATTGAGGGTGGCCTGTTGTACCTTTCTGTATGCTTGTGGATTCAACATCCTGGACGCTCGGTGATGATTGTGCCTGCGCGTCTGCTGTGCGTCTTCCAACAAACCGCTTCTTCGGCTGCCGGAGAGAGGCGTTTGTCTGAGGAGTTTCAATGGAGTCACTCATCCTGCCGATTTGGTTGCCTGTTGTACAAGTACTCAAGATAAGAAGTGGGATGAAACCATTTTTTCCCAATCGGAGTCTGACTAAGAGGGGCCAGGTGGGGCAGCCGAGTCTAACCCTTTCCGGTCTGTCAAGTGGCTTCTCCGCATTTCGCCCGGACTGTGTTCCAACAACCTGGGGCTCATGGCCTGATTTCATCATCGCTCTTCCTCGAGGCTCGAAGCTGACTTGTGTCCCTAGCCTGCTTTTGTCTATCATAATGATCAAATTGACGCATAGGCTGAGCCTTCTGTCCGCTCTACGACCTCATTCGACGAGACGCTTTGCGACAGAGGCGCGGTTAACTCCGGACCATGTCCGCATTGTTGAAGTAGGCCCTCGCGACGGGCTACAGAACGAGAAGAAGTCCATATCGCTAGAGACGAAACTTCAGCTTATATCAAAGCTCGCTAAGACAGGTGTCACGACCATTGAAGCGGGTTCTTTCGTACCTGCCAAATGGGTTCCCCAGGTATGTCTGTGGGCGGGAGGCTGCGACTGAAACGTTGTGATTCGATGTATTCAACTGATCGTGAAATCGATAGATGGCGAGTACTGCAGAAATATGTGAGCATCTACTACAAACACCTCCGCAATCTCAAAATGAAATCGCATACAACTACCTAGTACCGAACGCCAAGGGATTAGAAGGTCTCATCAAGGTCATGGATTCAACAGGTGCCTCGGCAAGCACAGAGGGAACCGAGACCAAGCCTCCGACCACCACCGAGATCTCCCTCTTTGCTGCAGCAACAGAAGCATTTTCCAAAGCCAACACCAATTGCACCATCCAAGAATCGCTGGATCGAGTTCGTCCTATCGTAGCATTGGCCAAGACCAAAGATATTCGGGTCCGCGGATACGTTTCTGTTGCACTTGGTTGCCCATATGAGGGCCCAGATGTTTCGCCATCAAAGGTGGCTGATATCACGGCGACTTTACTAGAGATGGGTGCGGACGAAGTGTCAGTAGCCGACACGACGGGGATGGGGACTGCACCCCGCACAATGGAACTCCTCAAAGCTCTGAAGGCAGCTGGCATTGCCAACACCGACTTGGCGCTCCATTTTCACGACACTTACGGGCAAGCGTTGGTGAACACTATTGTAGGCTTAGAACACGGGGTTCGCATTTTCGACAGTAGTGTTGGCGGGCTCGGCGGCTGCCCTTACTCCAAGGGGGCGACAGGCAATGTTTCAACCGAAGATTTGGTGCATACGATCCATGGTCTTGGGATGCATACTGGCATTGATCTGGAGGAGATGTCAAGAATCGGGTCGTGGATCAGTGGTGAGCTAAGTCGGCCTAATGAAAGTAGAGCAGGGAAGGCGACGGTAGCAAGGCTTCAGTCATAGTCTGTCTTTCAAAGCAATGAGGTTCAATTTCGGCTAAATCATTTCTGGATCCTCTTTCTTACCAGTATAGTTCGGCTGCCTTATCTACTCCGCACGCCTATCTTTAGACGACTCTATCTATACAAGCGCTCACCGCTCAGGCAACTCATCACGCGACGTGGACGCTTCAACTTCTCTTCCATTTTCCATCCATCTACCACAATTCATGGCGTTCCGGTATGATTACTTATGACATGACTGTATATCTATTGCTACAATAGAACCTTTCCTCTATCTCCGCTCCTGTAGTCTACTAAATCGTCACATCCCAGCTTGCGACCTCTGGTTATGCCTGAGGGACAAATGCTGCCTCTCCCGGGTTCGCCGTCTTCCTCATGGGCCCGTTTCCGCGCACAGCTTAGTGCAGTATTCCACAGAGCTGATCCCAAGGTCTGTGTGGCGTTTTGGTTATTCGGTAGGTACCAGACCCCGTCACCCTTCTCATGTACTCTAACTGAACCATGACCGTCAGGTCTGATCAACAACGTGCTCTATGTTATCATTTTATCTGCTGCGCTCGACCTTGTCGGCCCCAACGTGCCAAAGGGCGTGGTACTGCTTGCTGATGTGATTCCGTCCTTCGGAGCAAAGCTCGTCGCCCCCTACTTCATCCACGCTGTCCCTTATTCCGTCCGAATCGTGATATGTGTGGTTCTCTCTGCCCTGGGCATGCTCGTGGTAGCGTTGAGCCCGGCATATGTTGATGGCGGCACGATATCTTCTAAGCTCGCGGGCATTGTATTAGCGAGCTTGTCGAGTGGTATCGGAGAACTGAGTTTCGTTGGCTTGACGCACTTCTACGGCCCGTTTAGTCTGGCGGCTTGGGGAAGCGGTACGGGGGCTGCTGGGCTGGTCGGAGCTGGTGCATATGCACTGGCGACTACATCTTTGGGCCTTCAAGTGAAAACGACGTTAATGACGTCCGCTTTTCTCCCGGTTGTTCTAGCCGTCAGCTTTTTCTTCATACTGCCCCGATCGCGGATACAGTCTGGACACGCTGGATCTGGGGAAGAAGAAGGACATGTGGGCAACGGTGCACTCGGCGATGATGGTGATGAAGAAAGGGAGGGCTTACTTGGCTCGTCCATTCATTCCACGGGGAGTGCCAAAGCTACTCGATGGCGTGGATGGCATAGCTTGAAGACCAACCTGCATCGCGCGCGAGGGCTATTCTTCCCTTTGTATGAACTCTGGCTCTTCGTATGAATGATAGCTGACCGCGTCTCTAGTATGCTTCCACTGCTTCTCGTATACATTGCCGAGTACACCATCAACCAAGGGGTATCGCCGACGCTCCTATTTCCGCTCAAGGAGACCCCTTTCGCCCATTTCCGGGCATTCTACCCCGCATATAATGCGATATACCAGGTTGGCGTCTTCATATCTCGCTCCTCTACTCCTTTCTTCCGTATACATAACCTCTACCTTCCATCTTTCTTGCAGATCGTCAACCTGATGGTATTGACGCTGCACTCATTGTTCAACTTCATCCCCAACGTCTATCTCGTTTTCATCGTGGTCTTCTGGGAAGGTCTCCTAGGAGGTCTAGTTTACGTCAATACCTTCGCAGAGATTGGCGACCGTGTGCCTCGAGAAGACCGCGAGTTCTCACTCAGCGCAACCACGGTTAGCGACTCTGGGGGTATCTGTATCGCTGGCTTTCTTGGGATGGTTTTCGAAGTCTGGCTCTGCGATTGGCAAGTTTCGCATGGAAGGGACTTTTGTCGGAGAACGTGATTGATACGATACCAGATAAACAATAGACATCCAAGACATACGAAGTATCCGTATTCGAAACATACCAAAATTCAGTCTGCGTCAGGTAGCTGCCAGCTGGAAGTTCAGCTGACAAGCATTTGCGTCACAGGACTCCAGTCACTGGCTGATTTGCATGTGATTGAGGAATGTGGAGAGCTCCGGGGTAAAGCCCGAGCCCTGCTTGACTGCCAACAGAAGGCACACCACCACTCACGAGAGACCTAATCATTCTCCAGTTTCAACATCTCCATACTTACTCTAGGATCTGCTTGTGTTTGCCACTCCTTGCCCTGATGCCTGCTGCGTGGGTTATAGCAAGTCGTGGTAAGCAGGCTGGTGTGGGGCCTTCACATGCATCATTGTCTGGGGACCATGATGTGTGCCTTTGACAGTGATGACCATGGCCCTTTGTTCTTCTTCATTCACTCTTCAGCCTCTGGTCTGGTTTGTTTGCTTTCTTTCACTCATGTGCCTTCAATCTCAACTTCCTCGCTTATCGACTCGATCTTGACTTAGCTGATTGCAAGATAAAATTGATGGAGTAATCGCTCCTCTTTACCCGCATTCTTTATACATGCCTCTTCCTGTATCGCAGCGCATTCTGAAGGATCATTTCTCCGATATTGCTACCTTTCGTGCGACATCTTTGTCGGATCACCCGTTCATCTAGCCCGAAAGGCCTCCGTGTCGCACAGTCACTTCCTCGATATACTTCCCTAGCTGGTTGCAATGATAGGTAAGCGGAATTGCACGAGTAGGTCCTGCGTAACACTGACGATTGGCCTAGATCACGTTCTGGGGAGACCATCAACCAGGTCCCGCAAGGTACAAGTACTGGCCGTATTTCTATTTTGGTCGTACTACCTCCTCAGGTTTGTGCAGGAGTTCGCATCTTCATGCAACAGCTGCTGACTATCAGTCTGATAGGGGAAACAAACACGGTCCACCCGTCGTCCGGAAGATATCATCTCGTCTATCCCAGAGGTTGAGTGTTTGGCAGACCACAGTCATTGTCGTTCTCTGGCTCTATTTCTCTCGGAATTTCGCCAAAATCGTAGGCCTCGAGAGCCCCGAACCCTTAGCGAACCTTTACTCCCGGCCCTACTTCCGCGCGACATGGATTACAACTGCGCTGGATGCTGGATTCTGGACTGCGATGAAGGTGCGGCCGAAGTGGCTCCGAGACATTGCGTCTTTGGTTGGAACGGTCTATTACCTTTTTGCGGCCGAGCAGGCTGATGATAAGGTCCGCCGTGTACGGGCAACGTTGACAGTGGAGCATCTGCGGGTTTCATGGAACAAAGGAACTACACCTTATCTATGGGCACTTGCGAGCCTTGTACGCCCAAGGCTAACCAGGTACTCGCCCCGTGCTATACGTATCCCTCGACCTCGGCAGTCGATTTACACTGAGCCAACAAATGCGTGGTTGTACTTTGATGGTCCCCTGAGTGCACTGAAGGAACAGACCTGCATCGTCCTTGATATTCCCGGAGGTGGCTTTGTTTCCATGACGCCACGGCACTCTGAAGATCGATTACTTGCGTGGGCCGGAAAGACCAAGCTCCCGATATTGAGTCTGAACTATAAGAAAGCGCCAGAATACCCGTACCCGTATGCGCTAAATGAATGCTATGATGTCTATCATTCGATAATCACCACGCGTGGTCGTTGCTTAGGGCTAAGTGGGGATGCGCCGCCTCGAATCATACTCACTGGTGACAGCGCTGGCGCTAATCTTGCTGTTGGAACGACTTTGATGGTGCTCCAATCTCGTGATCGAGGGACATCCCTTGGGCAAGGAAACATCTCGCTTCCAGGACCAGATGGGCTAGTACTTGCTTACCCAGCGCTGAATATGAAGATCGAGAGTTGGATGACCGAAGAACAAATGGCTTTGATTCAAGAAAAGAGCACAAATCGGAGTGTTGTGCAGAGAAAGGACATGGACTACAAGAGACTGACGCCTTTTGCCTCTCCAGGAGGTTCTTCTGATGACCTTCGGCAGAACTCCTACCTTTCTGAGCCAGACTTAGAGACAGGCACTTTGGTAGAAGAGGCCGCGGAGCTGGCTCTGGGAAGGGACAAGGACGAAGGTCTAGATAAACAGACTGCTTACCTTGCCAATAATCCACCCAAGAAAATTCAAACCAGGCTCGCCGTGTCATCGATGATCTCATACGTCAACGACAGGATCTTGTCGCCGGAAATGATGAGAGCTATGGTCATCCTTTATGTCGGGCCTTACAACCGTCCGGACTTCAATACAGACTATTTACTGTCCCCGATTCTGGCGCCTGAAGCGCTTCTCGCGCAATTCCCCAAGACATGCATCCTTACAGGCGAGCGGGATCCATTGGTCGACGACACAGTAGTCTTTGCCGGACGGCTAAGGCAGGCCAAATTGCGTCGATTCCAGGAGCGGCAGGAATTAGGGCTTGAGAAATCACATCACACATTCAACGAAAAAGACCATGTGGAGGTCTTGCTGATACCTGGTATCTCACACGGCTTTATGCAGATGGCTGGGTTCTTCCCTGACAGCTGGAAGCATATCTACCGGTGTGCATCCTGGATTCAGACGCTGGTGGAGATGGCCGATCTCAAAAAGTCACCTTCAGGTCTCAACAATCACACACTCTCTCACAGTCACATCTCAAAGGCCGATTCTGACCAGGCTCCTCTTCGTAACCACAGGCGCACGCCTACTGGCGAATCGTCCGCAGACGAAGACAAGCCACTCGAAATGAGCATGGGCAGAATGACTCCGTTGACCCCTGCGGCGCGCACTGGCAGCCACCCAAACCACAACCACGACCATGTTCCAAGTCCGGTGGTTGAGAAAGAAACTGAGACTGAGACAGAACCCGAGCAGCTACCCTCGAGTCGCGTCAGCCCTACCACCACTAAGGATGACCAAACGAACCCTGGAGGTGGTAGGCTTTGGGGTCGACCGGCCAGATCAAGGGGACTGGGCAGACGGCGTCCATTGGCGCCATCTAAGATTAACATAGTCCCGGAATGGGCATCTGATACCGTGAGTCCGGTACAGGCGCGAGACTCCAGCTTGTACAGTTTGCCGAGTGAGGAGGATCTCTTGCGTCGCAGGATGTCTGGACTGGCAGGTGGGTTGATGGGGATTGGTGAGGGGGCCAGGACGCCGTGAAAGGATACTCTGGCTCAGATGTGTCAGCACATTATACCGCTGGGCCATTAAAACCAATTGGCTATAGACCGGTCCTTATACACCAACAAGATGAAGGACTCTATTGTTGTAACATTGGACTTGGTGTTTATGTTGAGACAGGAGTGCACATATTCAATAGATATATATTCTGGGTTGGCAGTGCATCATCAAGGCTATGCATAATAGAAGAATTTCGCGAGTAACGGTAGTCGTATATTAGACTGTGCAACGAAGTATTTATCACTCTTCCTTGCCATACCGTCAGTACATCCTTTATTATCCGACGGTTAGGTTGATCCCTTGATAAGGCAGGCAGGCCCCTGCAGGCGGATAAAGTAGCCCCTCTGATCTGCATGCAAGGCTTGGCTCGGTTGAAGCTCTCCCTGGCTCTTCATGAGAACCACACTGTTTTTGTTTAGATAACTCGCGGATTAGGACAATGTAAGCTCTTGACGCAGTTAGTTGTACCTACAGAAATGCATGTTGCAAGTTTCAAGTGTCAGTATACCCCAAGTCTGGGGGTGCCGAGTCCCTTGCTTGGGTGGGTCTGTATTTCCTTTAGTTCAGATGAACCATCGCAACCAACAATGGCGTGCTATGGCTCATCTCACCTCACCACCTCTCCTCAAATCCCAAGGCATTCCCGTCTCTGACAATGTCTCGAGCGCCCAGCATCCAGAAGCCCAGCTGCAAGTCACACAGAGCCGTGCAAGTTCTGAATTTCAAGCTGTCGTGTTCCCGCCCCTGCTTGAGCGTTCAGCCTTGAAGCAGAAGCTCTCAGTGCCACACCGCTACACCTGCTCCCCACTCGCGTCGGACGAAGAGATAGCTACCCTATCTATACACATACGCGCCTGCAGCGAGTCAAGCATGGTAGCCTCCCAATTATCAGACGTAGAAGCGCAGCCGTTCGAGACAAAGGAGTACGACTCCTACGCCTGGGTGCTTCTCGAGGACCACCCGCTGCGCTCTTACCCAGACGACGCCAATTGCCATCCCGAGATCACGGCATTTACGCGCAAATGCTCTGCGTTTATTAGACAGCGCTGGCGGGAGCGCGGGCTGCCTTTGCTGTGCTTTGTGTTGATGTTCTTGTGAGTCGGCCGTCCGGTTCGGTTTTATACTTTCGGCGGCGTGTCTCTGACTATGTTTTAGTGTGATTGTCCAATTTTTGGTCCAGCTGCCGCATATTGTGTCGTATTTTCTGGAACCGGAGCTTAGGCAGGATCTTCCGGGCTTCATTCAGACACTGGATACGGTTGACCGGTCGCTCGGGCTTGAGCTTGATCATGCGGCTATTTGTGTGTATGACGTTTCGGCCCAGGCCCATATGCAGGGAGTGACGGGCGACGCTGTCGAGTATACCCTTGCTTCGGGGTGCACTGGCGCCAAGGTTGACTTGTGGCAGAGGAATGGCGAGTTACTCGTTGGGAGTTCGCCGTCAGACTCCGATGACGAGCGCACGCTGCAGAGCGTTTATGTCCAATCACTTCAAGCTCAGCTGGACGCTCGGAATTCTGCTTCCCTTCACTCGACTGGAGAAAACGGTGATGAAGATGATCTGGTACAGGTCGGATTGTTTGACGAGGACCCGAAGCAGTCGTTCACATTGCTATTGGATGTTCAAACACCTATGCGAAGAGCGTGGCCGTCGCTTGTTGCGCAGCTAGAGGCCTTGAACGAGAGGGGGTATTTGTCGTATCGAAGCGCAGAGCAGGGTCTCGTACTGCGGCCGGTCACAGTTGTGGTTTCTGGGAGAGGATGTCGTCGATTGTCATTGCTGGATGACTTGTCAAGAGCTATCAAGGGGTTCTTCTGATGCCTGTAGAGCTAGCTAAGACCCTGTATTATACTTTATACCCAAACCGAATTATACTTTCGTCAGATGAGAGATATACCTCCCGAGTAATGCAGCGCTCAGTGACCTCACCAGCAGCGGTCCCGGTCTGCCACGTTGACTGCATATCATACATACACTGTGAGTGGAGATGATCGAGTGACGGAGCCCAACGATGCCTTAAATCGACATCACCGCAGAATTTGGCGGATCGACCGTTTTCCCCGCTGCCTCTGCAGGAATCTCCTGCCTGATTGGCTGTGCGCAGACAATCTGTTGTGATGTCTCCAATAAATCTAGACTGCTAGTATAGTCCCTGGCCCTGCGAGGGTGTCGCGTGGAGGGCTTTTGTTTCCTTGCTTGACTTCGGTTATTTCTCACCGTAATTTGAGTCTTCTTCTCCTTTCCCAACTTAACTCGAACAAACTTCTCTACTTGACCTTCCAGTCCCATCCCTCCTTCACAGCTCGACTGCGCCTTATTCCTCCGGTCGCTGGCGTTTGTTGCAGGTGTTGATACCATAATCTCATCATGATGAATTACCAGAAGTACTATCCCGCGCCCTCGACATATCCTCCGCATACGCTATCAATACCTTCCCACGACCCTCGCTTCACTGCATCACGCCCTCCTGCTCCTCCGACTCCCTCTGTCGTCGTCGCCATCGCAGCTGCTGCTCCAGCAATCTCATCGCCCTCGTATTCGCACAGACCATTGCGACCCTCGTCCGACCAGGGCCATCAGCCCGACCAGGCGCGTTACGAAATGCCACGATCAGCACCGTCAGGCGCCTACAACCACCCCTTGTCAGATCGCACCCCTGCTGTTGCGCCACATTCCGCTGATACTGGGTATGCGTCATTTCGGAGAGGGGACAACGTGTATCACGTCTCACACGCGACCCACGGTTCACGGAAGCGGCCTCATCGCGATGAAGGCCCGGAGGCCGATCCCAATCTAGGTAGTCGTTACCGCGGCGATGGTGAGGGTCACACTTTGTACTCCGGTGAGTGTGTCGCTAGCTAGCTGTTTATGTACTTTTGCGCTTGTTTCCCTATCTCCTGTCACGTTATCTCCCCGGTGCATTTGCTCGCGAGTCCCACTATTCCCCCAACCAATCAAGCCCCGGTCCGCTAGCTTCTGATCGACTGCCGCCTGAGGCACGCTCGGGAGCGCTAGACCTGATCGGGACTAGTGATGCGTGCCAGGGCATCGCGTCCCGGAGGCCAATCACGGGGAGCAGCAGTCACGGGGCTCAGCTGAACCCACTGGAGAGCGAATCTGCCGTTGCGCTTGTTCTTGTTGTTCATCATCATTATCATCATCACATTCACTGTTCCCTTTCCATTCCCTCCGTCTCCAGAAGGCCTCAGAGCGCTGTTTTCCATCTGATCTGTCTCATCGTCTGCCTTTATTTCTTCCTCACTCTACAAATCCACTCGCGACTCGCGTCCTTCTATTATTATTGCTACCTCGCTCGCCCCCTTCGCGTCGCTTCGTCTCCCTTTGGTGTCTTCCCCCGTTGATTCGCTTCTCTGCCGTCCGTGATCACCCATGCGATATGAACCCTCCCCCGTCGCATGACCACTCCCGACGGAGATCTTGGGGCAGCAGCGGTAGTTCAGCCTTTCCTGGTGAGTGTCAGGCTTCTGCTCTCTCTCTCCTGCTTCTCCGTGCTAGGAGAGCGAAATTAGCCGGCGCGGAGTACCCGAGACAACGCAGCCCAACGCCTAGCCCTCTGCCTTCCGCCATCCAAACGCGCTGTATTCTAATGTTGCTGTGTGGTTTCATCTGCTAACGTGCGCTTGTGTGCATCAACCAGGCCAGCCAGATCAGTCCTCCGCTCCCTCGTCAGGATCTCGTGGGATGCCTCCTCCGTCTCCACCGCAACATTACCCGTCGCGCGGCCCCTCGGGAAATACCTCTTCTCTTTCCACTCCATTCTTGTCGCGTGAGCCTCCCAACACCGCGGCCCATCATCGTCCAGGGAGCAGCATGTCGATATCGTCCATGCTAGGCTCGGACGCTGACCGACCACCGCGGGATATAGGCTCGTCGATCTTCTCGCGTCTTCCTGTCTCCTCCGGCCCGTTCGGCAGCGCGCCCCCGCCGCCATCGGCCCCCGGTGCCATGTCCCCTCCTACGGCCCCTGCACGACCAGCGCAGCACGATTACCCTTTATTCCGACGATCACAGACCCCCGAAAAACCGTTTGCGAGGAACCACCAGCCGAACAGAGGATACCGATCGACCTCGGGAGGTGGCCCTCCGACGACAGGTGCTGAGCAGCCCAAGTACAGCGGCCTGTCTCGCTTATCGGCTGCGTCGCAGTACTCGAGTAAGCCCAACTCCGCACACCCATCACCCCAAGTCTCTCCTGCCGAACCAACGTACAACGGTAACGAGTCGCGTCGACCGAGCTTCAGTGGGCCGCCTCGACCGAACAGCCAGCCCCAGCACCTCGAACCTCCACCCCGACCACCCGGCTATAGTCCGCTATCACGGCATGCTGCCGCTCCTGGGGAGAGCCCGTTTGGGGCGTCGCACCCGCGGACCCCGTCTTACCTGGGCCATGACTCTCAGCATGCTCGGTTCGGAGGATTGTACGGTGACCGTCAGACTGAGGAACAGGCTCGCCAGGAACAAGCTCGTCGAGAGAAGGAACGGGGTATGTCGCAGCCGGAAAGCAAGGTAGGGGCCGCGCCGTCAAGATATGGTTCACTCTACGCGGAGCGCGACGCAGCAGCCGGTCGGCAGCAAAGCACTTCGTCAGCGTGGGAAATGGGTCGCTCGCAACCAGCATCGCCGGAAACGAAACGCCTGTCGGCATCAGAACCCAACTCGTATAGCTTCGGCTTCGGCGCGATCCAAAACTACACCAAGACTCTAGGTTCGCAGCCTGGAGGTGCTCGCCAGCCGCTCTCAGTGCAGACCCAGCAGGGTCACAGGACATCCTCCCCACGCGATCAACCAGCATACCTCAACAAGCGTCACAGTGGCTCTCATATCTACGGCGGCTCCTCTGCTGGCCCATCTCCTTCGTTCGCACAACCCCCCCCGGATGATCAACCTCGTAAGGGCAGCGATGAGTTGCTGCACCATCGCAACCTTCTCGGTGTCGGTCTGAATGCAAAACAGGGCCGAGCATCCCCGCTGCCCCAAGCTGTGCAAGGTGCACAAGCTCAAATTCTTGGTCCTGCTGGCGAATCGGGCATTAAGAGTGAGCTTGGTCGGGTTTTCGCAGGTATTGGGAGTGGTGTCGGCGGTGTTACGGCTACCACCACGGGCAGTGGGCCTTCAACGCCGATGACTGCAAGCCCATTCAAGCGCGACAGCCTCACTGCTCGGTCTTCGAACACAGAACCCGCGGATGAGAATAAAATCGCTCGACCTGGCTCTGCGAGCGGGAAACGTCCGAGGCGGTCAGAAGAAGAGAATCGACTGGAGGGTGAAAATGGGGTAGATGTACGACTGGGGGGATCTACGCGTGGTGGTCGACGAAGTCGCGCTACACCGCATCATCACCACCACCATCAGTATGTCTTATCTTGTTCCGATTTCAGATTTGTTACTAATCTTTCCTCAGTCACCACCACCACCATCATAAACCTGAAGAAGAGCATTCCTCATTTGGCAGTTCTCAAAGGCCACTGGGCATGAACATGTTCCACCGGCCGAGTGATGGTCTCGGAGGAGAGCCTGTGCATTCGCACCACCACCACCACCATCATCACCACCACCATGCGCCCCGGTCCGCGGCTTCTGCTGCTTTGACGCCAATGCGGGAACCTCGAACTGTTGTTACAATTGAACCTGTGCTTTCTAGTGTCTCTCATCTTCCCCGCCAGCATCTTGGCTCAACATTATATGCGCCGCGGATTGGAGCGCCGACCGCGAAAGCGACATTGGAGAGCGCCAAGTTCGGATACACAACCACTCCCCTACCTCTCCCCCGTTTCGACGGCAAGGAGAACTGTACCTTCACCATTCGTGTCCCTCGCTTCCGGATAGATAACAGTCACCGCGAGGAAATCTGCGCTCGACGTGCCCTTTGGGGCACTGGTATCTACACTGACGATTCAGATCCAGTTGCGGCTGCGATTCATTCGGGCTTCATTCGCGGAGCTTGGGGCGACGACGTGGATCCTGATATGCTCGATCTGGAAATCAAGGAAGCCTTCCAGCACGCCCCTAAGACGGCCCAGGACATGGGTCTCGAAAAAGGCGAACGACCCAAGATCCCTCCGCCACCGCCAGCTGGAAAGGACCTCCACATTACTTTGCTTATTCTCCCTAAGCTAGAACGTTATGAGAGCAGTGTGCTGTTCGGTTTGAAGTCTCGTGTCTGGGAGCAGAATCACGATGGCATGAGCTTCAAGGTCCTTCGTGTCGAGTGGGTAGACGAAGGAGTCGGTCGGGCGGAGGAGCGCAGCGGTGAAGCCAGGCGGAAACGTCTGCGCAACCTCATCCAATCCGGTCGTATCTGTACAGGGCCCGGAGTGGTGAAGCTGGATCAACTCCGCAGTGGGATCCAGGTTCCACGGCGCAAGGCGAAGGCAATCGAGGGCCAAGACCAGCCTACCTCCGCCATGCCAATTGTCTCGTGAGATACCTTTACTGTTTATTATTGATTCCCTTTTCTGCTTCTGATTTTTCGTGATTGTGTACTAGCGAGGCGTGGCGCAAGCCTATGGTCGATTTCTCCTTCTCAAGTTTTCGTTTGATTCTGGGCTGTTTGTTATTTTCGCCAGTTTCAGTACATTCGTTCCGTTTCTTCTGATAATATTAATATTATACCCTGTAGTTGATAATCCACGGGCATGACATTGACAGTTCCATAGTCCTACACTCCACGTTCAGCGCCCCCACCTTGATTTGTCCAGATGCATGCAGATCGGATCAACGGACGCAGCGGGTGAATGGAACCTAAGCTTAATTTATGGTAGAACAATAATGATCCTTCTATAATGATGTATACGTGTGATGCTGTCCCACGGAATGCTGTAAAACCTTTTTCAGCGATGTCGGTCGGGGCACTTTGAAATCTGGAGGCTGGAGCTCTCCCCGCATTCTCCATTGCCTCGTGGTGACATTTTCCGCGTTGCACTTCGCAGCTGCCATCAGGTATTCTGTGTACAGGCTCTTATGCTTGTTGCTCTATACAGACGTACTCATCATAAACTTTATTTAAGCTATAACGAGGATCTGCTATAAGAATGACAGGGTCATGGGATCGGACCGAGGCTGAGAGCCCGAATCTGGCTGCTTGCGTCCTCCGGCTCCCCGCGGTGTATCTGTGATACCATTATTACACAGTAAAAAGGTACTCCACTTCCTAGAAATGTGATAGGCTGATACGGTAATTATCCACCCCCCCTTCAGCCGAGGTTCATTATTCGGTTCTCTCGCTGGCCTCATCTTGCCTCTCTTCTTCTTTTGTACTGGCCTTGTCGTCTTTCTTGCCCCTGTCTCCTCTCAAGCTTTCTTCATAAACTACTCGACCACTCCCCTTCCTCTCTACTCATCATCCTTTCCTTCCCCCTGTCACCCCTCCACATCGAGAGTGATGTTTACAGCGGCTGCCCGGAGCCGGTTCTCTTCTACTCTTGCTCGCCCCCGCCTCTCTCCTACAAATTCTCTCCTCGCTAGATCTTCAGTGGTATGGTTACTTCTTGAGACTCGGAGTAATTGGAATTTGCTAACTGTACAAGGCATCAACAATGGCACCGCGGCGCAAGGCTTCTTCTGTCCCCGAGGGTAAGAATCACATGCGCGGATACACTCGACGTTATGCGGCGGGTGTATAGGGCTTAACGCTGTTAGCTAACTCCGACCAGGATACAAAGAAGACCACTCCAAGGGAGCAATGCTCCGATTTGAAGACTCCCTCCCCCGCCTACCAGTCCCATCATTGGAAGAGACCGGTCGCCGGTACCTAAAATCCGTCCATGCAGTCGTTTCCGAGGGCGAGTACGAAAACACCAAGAAGGCTGTCGAAGAGTTCATTCGCCCCGGCGGCGCAGGCCAGACGCTGCAGGAACGACTGCTTGCTCGCGCTGCGGACCCCAACACCAAGAACTGGCTGACCGAGTGGTGGAACAACGCCGCTTACCTCGGCTACCGGGACCCCGTGATCCCGTACGTCTCTTACTTCTACTCCTATCGGGATGACCGTGCCCGCCGGGACCCCGTTAAGCGTGCTGCTGCGATTACCACTGCGGCACTCGAGTTCAAGAGCCAGGTCGATGATGGCTCGATTGAACCCGAGTACCTCCGCAAGATTCCTCAGGCTATGAGCTCGTACCAGTACATGTTCAACTGCTGCCGCATTCCTGCCGATCCTGCGGATTATCCTCAGAAGTACTCTGCTAAGGAGAACGAGCATATTGTGGTCGTCCGCAAGAATCAGTTTTTCAAGGTGCCTTTGGTCATCAACGGCCGCCCGCTTAATGTGTCGGAGCTGGAGCAGCAGTTTGAGCGTATCTACAAGATTGCCCAGAAGGTTCCGCCTGTTGGTGTCCTGACTGTTGCGAACCGTGACCACTGGACTGCCGCCCGCAAGAAGCTTCTGGATGCTCACCCGGCCAATGCCGATGCCCTGCGAGATATTGAGTCTAGCGGTTTCCTTGTCTGTCTGGATGATGCGAGCCCCGTGACTTTGGAGGAGCGTGCGGAGCAGTACTGGCATGGTGACGGCCACAACCGTTGGTTCGATAAGCCTTTGCAGTTCATCGTCAACGAGAACGGCACTGCTGGCTTCATGGGCGAGCACAGCATGATGGACGGTAGCCCCACCCACCGTCTTAACGACCACCTCAACGCCCTCATCTTTAACAACAAGATCGATCTCTCCGCAAAGTCCGTTCGCTCCGACCTACCTGACCCCCGTCCCATCAACTTCCACCTGAACGAAGAAACCCTCGAAGCGATCGACGTCGCGGCCAAGGAACACCGCCAGCAGATCGCCGCGCACGAGCTGCGCGTCCAAGCCTACCAGGGCTACGGCAAGGGTCTGATTAAGAAGTTCAAGTGCAGCCCCGATGCCTACGTGCAGATGATCATCCAGCTCGCCTACTTCAAGATGTACGGCAAGAACCGCCCAACGTACGAGTCTGCCTCGACCCGCAAGTTCGCCGAGGGCCGTACAGAAACCATCCGCACCGTCTCCGACGACAGCGTCGCCTTCTGCAAGGCCATCACCGATGCGTTTGTTCCCCGCGAGGAAGCTGTCCGTCTCTTCCGCACTGCCCTCACCGCGCACTCCAAGTACACTGCCGAAGCTAGCGACGGCAAGGGTGTCGACCGCCACCTATTCGGTCTCAAGAAGCTCCTCCGTGAGGGCGAGCCTTTGCCTTCCATCTACTCAGATCCGGCTTTTGCCTACAGCGGGTCCTGGTATTTGTCCACTTCCCAGCTGAGCTCGGAGTTCTTCAACGGCTACGGGTGGAGTCAGGTTATCGATGACGGGTTCGGTATTGCGTACATGATTAATGAGAACAGGTGAGCCCTCCTATCTACCCTTGACCATGAAGAAGAATAAATGCTAATGATAAACGCAGCCTTAACTTCAACATTGTTTGCAAGCGCATCGGCGCCGAGCGCATGAGCTACTACCTCAACGAGGCGGCCGGCGACATCCGGGACATGCTGATGCCCGATCTTGCCGCTGAGGCCGAGAAGGCGAAGCTGTAGATTGGCTTATTTTCCCTTTTCTTTCTGCGCTTGGTTGTTTGTTCATAAGAGAAGACCTAGACGGTTTTGTCACGGCCATGCAGTTGCATACCTAGACTTTTGCTTGCTTTTGTGTGCTTTGGGATATCTGCTCTAGCTAGCCTGTTGAAGTGTTTATTTGATGTATTTTATTCCATCTGGAAATAGATCTTCGTATCTATGTGCTTCTTGCTTCTGTGCAGGGTCCAATGATATTGCTTGGAAGCCTCTTCTATGAGTTGCTACTAGTAGCATGCGTGCATAATCGTGTCAAGTACTTCGCCTCTTCTTCTGGCTTCTTCAGTCGCCGAGTCTAGGCCTTGTCTAACTGAATAGAGCACCACGGTATTTTATGTAAGCTTCATCCTCTCTTTCTTTCCGTATTCTGCAATCGGACGACCACAGTGGTAATATATAACCTGCAACAAAATCGTCAATCGACTGTGTGATTACGAGCAATATATATACATCCCCAAGCCTACTATAATCAAAGTCCACTTAATTGTCTAGCTACGGTAAATATCAGGGTCAAAATTTGTGGCTGTGAAACAGACGGGCCTGGATTCTATGCAGGCTGGAGGGTACCATACCTAGGCACTCCGTAGGATGGATGGGTGTAGCTAGCCTGGCCTGTACCTAGGTATGCACATCTACGATTGCTTCTAGATGGAGGGGTTTCCTTCTATCACCCATGTGTTGCTTATTTATTTCTCAGCTGCTGCGCGCTGGACGGTGCGTCAACGGAAAAGTAAACGCCTGCAAGGTTGTTTATCATGAACCTTTGGCTGGCTGTTGGCTCTTGGAGTCTAGGTTAGAGCCTTGAGAGGCAAATCCGATGATCTGCACGCCACGCGAGAGGCCAGACCAGACCAGACCCAGCTGAGGCGGGCGTGAGATTTAGGTTGGGACAGTGGGACTCGGGCTGCTGGGACTGCATCTTGCGTGCTTAAACCCCTTGCGTTGAAGATTTGTAGAAGTAGAATCTGAGAAATAGATGCATATATGGTGCTCACTGCTCAATGCTCATGTAGGGGCGGCGCAAGGGGTGCGGCTCGCGTGGTTGGTACACCGTATCTACACGTGTTTCTGAGACATTTATTCTCGCTGATGGGGAAGATCTAAAGCGTTATATTTGGAAAGAGACTATGTAGCTAGACTGTTGGAGATATGTGTTTTGACTGAGGATTGGGATATCTATGTTGATTGGTAGATAGATACATGTTGAGTTGAGTTCAGCGCTGCACTGCCCGGGTTGTACTGTGAGAACATAGTCCTTCGGGCCAGGGTCTAAGCAACAACTGGCAGATAAAGTTTAGAAGGATAACTGTTCATTCCAAGAGGTCACCCTCGTAACCGGGCGTTAGAGGTGCAACCCCACGTTGCTTGCTTCGGGTCTGTGTGGTACTAGGTGACCCGGTAGGCCGCCATGCGCACGTCTTCGAGGTCGACGGAAAAATTCCTCGAGTACCTTGGGGTGGTTTGTTTCGTTCATGGTCCGAGTGAGTAGGCGAAATATAGATAATTTTTTGAGGTTGCATCCAAAAAAAGGCGCTGAGCCAATCACGTCTTGTCTGACAACTCACCTTCGGATCCCGCACCCGCTGCCGGCTGTCTAACGCTGGGGTCGCCGGGCGTTACAGAAGGAACCGTCATGTTCGTGCTTTGTTCGCTCAATTGGCGTTCTATGACAGGAGTAATGTTAGCGTGGTGAGGCATTTTAGGCATTTGAGTTTGAATCGCTGTCCGAGTGTCGTTAGACAGGCCAAAAACATCACGCACCTAATTCCCGAATACGCTGCCGTAGCATCTGGTTTTCTCTTGCAAGCGACGCGGCCTCGGCCTGGTAAAAGCTACTACCCTGGTCCTCTCGGCTTAGGCTACCCCGCCGTCCTATACTTTCACCGGGGCTAAGGCCGGGGCCGACGACCCACTCTGGTGCGGCCATATCCCGGGTTGAATCCGCTGCCCTGAGATTGGGGGAATGTGCGTAGCCTTGGCTCGGGCGGCGACTAGACAAAGACGAGGGCAATTGAGTTGAGGTTCTGGTGCCTAGGGTAGACAGTGAAGCACCGGGTGGAAATGAGACAGAGCGCTCGCTGGATGGGGTAGCATCGTCGATCGCGGACTGATGTTGCTGCTCAAGATGCTGAATACGGAGCTCTTGGTTCCTGATCGTCGATAAAAGTCGGTTCTAGAATACGAGGTGAACCATGGTCAACACCACATCAAAGACGCTAAAGGGAAGTATGCCTTACCACCTGAGCTTCCTGCTCCTGTTCTAGTTCCTGATGCAGCTCGCCAAGTGAAGGAGCGCGATGATGATGGGGATCACCGAAGCCCATGATGGGACTATTCGGGAAATTGAACAAGCTTGTCCGAGCAGGCTCAGGCGAAGCCGACGGAATATCCCCGATGGGCTCGCTATAGCTATTGTTGCTACTGCTGTTGATGTTCAAGTTTCCAGACCGGCGACGCTCCGACACCGATATTGGAAGATGGCGGCGCGGCAGCTCGGAGGACATGGTGCTACTGCTGGAGTGGTTAATGTTTGAGTTGGACGACGAGTTGGAAGCGCCGGTTGAGGCAATGGCGTCCAATAGACTGGTTAGGTTCCGTCGTTGGCGTGGGGAAGCAGATGCCGAGCGAGATGGGGGGAGGGAATTGATGTCCGGAGACATGGTTAAGTGGGATGGGTCCTGGATCGCGCTAAATCTCGCAGTGATCCGGAAGCAGACAGCGAGGGTAGCTGCGGATGCAGACTAGAGCTGATGATAACGGAGATGGAGGCTGTCGCCTGGCTGTCTCGCTTGACTCTGTCAGACCCTGGCCTGATGGTGATATTGATGGGCCAGGGCCGAGCCCAAGCCGTCGAATGAGGGGAGCTGTCGCAAGCAGAAGGCGGTCAAGAACTTCAGCTGGTCACGGTCATTCTAGCCGCATGTAGCCTAGTGGGTGGTCAAAGCCTGGAAACAGCCGAACAGCCGAGAATCGGGGTCGATCTCGCACGTGACTTACTGTCTTTTTGCCGGCACAGTGGGGATCTGTGGAATGTTGGGGAATCCAATGTCGCATTATTATTATTCAAACGTGGAATACAGTCCGGGTGCTCGAGGACGATCGCACATCTTGGTTGGGGAACCTGGAGCGATGTCACCCGTACTTCGGGTTGTCGGTCGTGCACAGTTTACAGTTTACTACGTACCGCGCTTGGCAGCGTTGATCTTGGCTTCAGTGGCTGGTCTTACGACGCCTTAGCGTGTGCTTAATCCTACCGTTGAGGCTTCGGAACTGTGGAACAAAAAAAGTAGAAGTAAACATCGAGTACACAGTCTATACAAGGTTGTATCCAGCATACAGAATGATCTGGCAGCGATGTGCGAGTTGCCATTGCGCGTCTGTATGAGATGAATGGGGAAGTTCTACGAATTCCTGGAGACTGGAGAGATTGGGATGCCCATGGAGAAGCCCCCACATCCCCTCAGAATTTTCTGCTCCACGGAACCCCGAGGTTGCAGTCGGCAAACCGTGTTGTTGATCACACCACCCAGGACCGAGTGATATGACAGAATAAAATACTCAATCTCTTACACTCCATCTTTGCGACGCCCAGGCGATGATGAACATGCCAACACCAGTCAAGATTTGTTCAAGGAAAGCAAAGACGAAGGATCGGGGCGAAGAGGAGCCATTGACGTCATTCGCGGCAACATTTCCCCGCGACTGGCTCTCAATTTCAACCTTGCAAGATTTCGGGATGGAACGACAGGAGAAGCCCGAGCGACTATTACTTCAGGCACTCCACTTGAGTTGGCCGCCACATGCATCGAGCCAAACAGACAGCGATGGATCCATCATCATATCATTTTGACTCTCGACCCTGGAGCCAAGGTCCGACCGCCGTTCGGGATCCAAGCCCCAGCCTTAGGCATCCCGACGCCCCTTGCGTCGTACGACCGACCACAAGTGTGTAAACTGAGAGCCTGACAGCAACGCTGCATACCATATCGTGAGATGTCGATGCTGAACATTTTGCATTCGTTCGGAGCTTTGCCAAAAGCAATTGGTCCATGTCTGCCGGTGTGACTTGTTCGATGCCGGAACCCAGTCCCGCTGGCCAGCCTTCCAGATCCGGCCTCGAGGGAGGTTCCGGCCCAGAACAGCGTCCATCAGCCACCGCATTTTGCCAGTTGTAGTAACGTCTGGACGAACGCGGAGTTGCTGATGCGGGCTTTCGTCTTTGCATCTACGCCTCGTACGCCGTACGCTGTAGACATGCACTGTAGGTACAGTAGTAGGCTACACAACAAAAGCAAAGAATCAGCCGCCAAGGCACCAGATCTTCATGGGGCGTTTCTACCTTGGAAGTAACTAAGGACTCGAGGAAGATCGGCGAGAGAATGGCTCACTGGAAGTTAAACGCAAAAAGCTACCCGCTAAACGAGCAGAGCTGGAGAAGGCGGGGTGGTAACTGAGCGAACCCAGAGGTAGCATCGACGCTTCTGGATCCAGCCAACGGCGTTGCCCGTTCTTTCCTTTTTGGGAGTTCTTGCCTCCAAGCTCACAATGATGACAGGTCGGAGCCCTTCTTCCTTCTCTTCCCACTCCGTCTTCTTTTAACATCTACTCCCCCGCTTCCTCTCTCCTCGATTCTTCTTCTCGTCATCTTCCCATCATCTCTCTCGAGGACTATCTCTCCGTCGCTTTTGTCCACTCTCCACCTTCCTGTTCCTCTACTCTCTTCTTGTCGACGCCGATCATTTCCTAACCCTCATCTCGCATCCTACAAATCTCCGGCCAGTGTCATTGTAAGTATATTACCTTACTGTTGGTACTCCACTGCTTCTGTCCACGATCAGTGTTGATTACCGTCCCTTATGATGCTTCCTTGCTCTTCTTTTTCTCTACTAGCTTCTCTGTCTAGTCGGTAGGGCAACGCTAACCTGAACACAGTGGTGACCCAACCAAGATGCCCACGCCATTCTCCGAAAAGGAGATCGAAAATTCGCAGAGATTGCGGCAGCCCGATGCATCCTCCTCGTCTCAGGATGATGCGATTCTTGAGGCTGAGAAGGAGAAAGCTGGTGGAGGCCTCAACGGCAAATCCCAGCTTCCTCGTGATCCCACGGCTGGTACTACCCTGCACCAGCTCGAGAACAAGCCGGGCGAGAAAATTGAGTTGACCGAAGACGACTGCTACGATCAGCTCGGTTATGCGTGGCCAAGTTGGAAGAAGTGGATGGTGATCTCCGTGATCTTCCTTGTCCAGACATCCATGAACTTCAACACTAGTCTCTACTCCAACGCCCTTGGTGGCATTTCCGAGGAATTCGGCGTTAGTATGCAAGCTGCGCGTTGTGGCGCAATGATATTCCTTGTCCTGTATGCCTTCGGCTGCGAGCTTTGGGCTCCGTGGAGCGAGGAACTTGGCCGCAAGCCAATCCTGCAGGCGAGTCTCTTTCTTGTCAACATCTGGCAGCTTCCTGTTGCCCTTGCACCTAACTTTGCCTCCATCATGGTAGGCCGCGCCTTGGGTGGTCTCAGTTCAGCTGGTGGTTCCGTTACGCTTGGTATGATCGCCGATCTTTGGGAAGCGGATGAACAGCAGTATGCTGTTGCTTGTGTTGTTTTCTCCTCTGTTGCTGGCTCTGTCATTGGCCCTGTGGTCGGCGGTTTCGTTGAAGCATACCTGCCTTGGCGTTGGAACATCTGGATCCAGCTCATTTTCGGTGGCTTCGTTCAAATTGCACACTTGCTGCTTGTCCCTGAGACGCGAACCACAATTTTGATGGATCGGATCGCCAAGAAGATGAGGATGAGTGGCGAGAACCCTAACATCTACGGACCTAACGAGCTCGTCCCGTACCGCGAGCGCTTCTCGATGCGGGAGATCCTGGTCACTTGGGTTCGTCCCTTCAAGATGTTCTTGACCGAGCCCATTGTCTTGACACTTTCGCTTCTGAGTGGTTTCAGTGACGCACTGATTTTCATGTTCATCCAATCCTTCGGCTTGGTCTACGACCAATGGGGCTTTGGCACTGTTGAACTTGGCCTGTCATTCATTCCCATTCTCGTCGGATACTTCATTGCCTGGTTCTCCTTTGTGCCAGCTATCAAGAGAAACATTCGTGAGAGGCGCGAGAAGCCCGACGACGAACAGGCTCAGTACGAATCTCGTCTTTGGTGGCTGCTCTGGACTGCTCCTTGCCTTCCAATTGGTTTGATTGGGTTCGCGTGGACCAGCTTGGGTCCTCCCGTTCACTGGATCGGTACGATGATTTTCTCCGCCATTGTTGGTATCGCCAATTACAGCATCTATATGGCAACCATCGACTACATGATCTGTGCCTATGGACCGTACTCAGCTTCCGCCACTGGTGGAAACGGCTGGGCACGAGATTTCCTTGCCGGTATCTTGACAATCCCGGCAACACCATTTTTCCAGAGTAAGTGTGCTTCCCATCGCATGTACTTCTGTGATGCTAATCCGTCCTGCAGATATCGGCGGCGAACACCATCTGGAATATGCCTCTACCATTCTCTGTGAGTACAATCTGCATCAGACTAACGCAGCAGATCACTAACATGTGTTAGTCTGCATTTCCTTCCTATTGGTGATTGCAGTATATGCCATCTACTGGTACGGTCCGACTCTTCGCAAGCGATCACCTTTTGCCCAACAGTTGTCCGACGCAAAGGCCGAATTGCAGAGCCACGGCGCAATCCACACCGGCAGGCTCTCTCGCGTCCCAACGGGCTCGCGAGCAAATTCCTTTGCTCGATCACAACAGAACTTGCGCATTCGCCAAACCCTCGGAAGCCGACAGAACAGCTTCGCGGCGTCTCGTCCCACCTCGCGCACTGCTTCTGCGCGGCAGAGCTTCTCGGAGGTATAACGGCTCGCGGATAGCCAACAAGCATGACGATGATGATGAACGATGATCGAATGGATACAGAACTCGTTTCGCCAACCCCAACGCCGACTCGGCGTCATTATTCGAAACTTGCTGCCTCTGGAGTGGCCCGTACCGTTTCCTTGTCAGCACTTCCTGGCGTCTTTCCTTTTCTCTCTCACCTCTGCATGGAAGGGATGCTTTAGCTCCTTATCTCTTTTTTTTTTCGTCTAATGTTCTTCAAAGCGGTCCTTGCTTCTAGCATCCATATTGTCGACCGCTATGATTCTGTGATGCCTCCATGATTGCGTACAATACTTGCTTGGTATTCCACTGGCGCATCGCCATCAGTTCTCTTGATCTGTATTTCAGCCTTGCACCTTTGGCTTTTGACTCATCTTGTGTTTCGCTTAGATACCAAGCTTTAATCTTAATTGTACGTACTGTGGCTCATAGCGAATTGAAAAATCGCATAGTGCGTCCATGTTCCTTGTAATCAATTGTCGTCTTTGGCAGCCATACTTCGCTTCCGTACGGAGTACCCCCCAGCCATCCAAGTTCTGTTTACAGTAGCTGATCCTCCTAAATGAATATTCAAGAAACTGGTCATGTGACCAGGTTGGGATCTCACCCGAGAATGCGGCATCATTGGAAGTAGCTTTGCTTCTACCAGCCAGTGCACCTCGTCATGAAACCCGCAGTCAAAGGTTATCAGCGCCTTCAAAGGTCAATATTGGGACTTCGTCCGGCCTGCACTCGCACTTATTCAACTCGCCAGTTAGCGAGTTTCTGCCAACCGCCAAATCTGCGAGTTTCCTCCATCACTTTCCGTCAAGTTCATCCGAGCAACGGGGTCAGCTATATCCGCAGAGCTTCTACTATGGACACAGAACTCCAGATTGCCGAGGGTTTTGACCCAGAACAGCTGCGTCCCACGCTGAACGAATTGCAGGGTCAAGGGTGGAGGTTGGACGACGGCAAGATTGGCATCCAAAAAACGTTCTATTTCCGATCATATTTCAAGGCCGTGGTACGTCTGTTCGCCTCCACTTCGGAGCTTGAGGCTGACATGGGAATGTGATTCCGATGGACGGCAGAGCTTTTTGAACGCAGTTGCATCGCAGAGTGCTACCAAGAAGCACCATGCAACAATGACGATTGTGAGTAGCGCAAAATTCAGACGGCTTCGCATGCTAATGGCGATCTCAAGAGATTTGGATCGGTGGATGTTCACTGGACTACTCACCATCCGCGCGGCCTTACCGACAAGGACACTTCGATGGCACAGTTCTGCGAGCAGGCAGCAACACTGATGGGCGCAGTGCAGGAAGGGCAGGGCCAGAAGTGTGGACCGGCGACGTAGGCACTGGATTCTACTTACACAATGATAACCAAGCTACTCCATAATGTTTTTTCTCTCTTTCTCTTTCCTGAGGTTCTCTTCGTATGCAAGTCGCAAGCCAGTCCGGGGAGGAGACTTGCGGAGACCGATCCCGATGAGTCAGCCTCACTTTGTTTCGATTCCCGCGTGGCTGAGGATCGCAGCCTCCGTGCTCCAATTCGTCTGTACCTTGCACTTGCACGTATCTTCCCGAGAAGCCGATATGACAGGCGAATTCCTTGGTAACAATGCGTCTTGACTCTTGAGGTGAGCAGCAATAGTGACGTGATGATCTGTGGCTGATGCTGATCCCCCTTTCGCAGACGAGCGGATCCAAGAGTCTGGAAGAAGCCAGGCCTCGAGCCCCAGCACCTCCCTTTGAAAACTACAATCTCATTGGCTGGGATAGAAGAGTCGCAGGCTAAATCCTCTCGAGTTCTCTAAGCCGACAACCGTTATTCAAAGTGGGGACGGACAAAGCTGGTTCAGGGGGGTTCTCGGCTTCGAAAACAAGTTAAACAACCATGAAGCTTCAGTCGGTGGGCTCTTGCCTTGCTCGAGTCTCCATCCCCATGGTCTCATCTAAAACACCAAATCGAGATGCACTTTTTTTGCCTCCGATTGATGGCTCCATGAGGCCCATGAATCAGAGATCTCAACTGCGGTCTCAGTCCCACGGTTCCCAGGGGATTCGTCCGAACAGTTTCAGACTTGATCACAAACAACCCTAAGTAATTTAGTTTCGTCCCTAGCCAACTCCCAGCGGTGGATAGGATTGGGCACTTAGTCAATTTCACCACAAAGGACAGGCCAGTCATCTTATTCCGGCCCTCCTCCAAGGCGGGCAATTTACCTTGTCACGCTCTGGCCTGCTTCTCGCTCTCATTCCAATCCCACCCTCCCTCTCTTGCTCTTTCATACACGATCCTTCGACTTTCTTCATCTTCTTTCCCGGCGTTCGGCATCTGAAACAATGCTTACAATGGGCTTGTTGAAGACGGGGGTTTAATATCGAACCAAACCTCGACTGCTCAGTTCTCAGCCGGTGTCGACGACTCAAGAGCCGACGTTTTTCGTGCACGTTCCTTTCCAGAAAGCTTCCGATCCCGCGCGCATGAGACAAGCAGCTTTCGGCCGGCCTCACTATTTTTAAATCCAGTCGCTCGCTCAATACACCTCTTGTTCATACATATTTCAGTATCCAGAATTGTCCGACGCCTCGCTCTTTGCGCCGTTCCTGTCACTGTCACGAAAACTATGATCGCCCCTTGAATGTTGTTACTCAAATGAATCATCCAGACTTCTGCCGCACTCGTTACAGATCATCTCAGCCACTCCTTTTATTGTTTCACGGCCATACATTGCACAGCTGACATCGCATGTTGTGCGGGATCAGAATTGATATATCTCCCTCCCAATTTTGTTTAGCGTTTTCAAAATAATCTCCGTCGCCAGTCAAGTGGGAAAGAAGCAAAACGTCAGAGCGATGTCCCTCAACACCAAGCTACCTCAGCCATCTGTTAGCGAACGGAGAGGCCATCAACTAGCACCCTTACATTTACAGACCAATTTCAGTCGCCCTAATTCTCAGATTGTCAATGTCGCGTCTCCTCTGAAGCAACGTCCACGACCGTCGGATTATGAGAATGGCAAGACAGAACGAGTCCCCTTGCAGTCAGCGCATGTCAAACGGCAGTCTTCACGGTCCAGTCTCCGTCAAATCTTCAGTCGCGAAAAGCACGGTCGAAAGTTGGACGCTAGACTTTCTGGCATCGAGGAAGTCCAGGACCCAGTGAGCCAGGCGTCGACCGAGGAAGAGGCGCCTTTGTCGCCCACGCCGGATGATTGTGACACGCCTCGAGCTGTTCCAGGTTCGGCCGCCCCCGCCGCACCCACGACTTCCTTCTCGACGACACCGCCGCGATCCAAGTTGCAGTCCAAACAGAGAACGAAGACCGACGAGGAAGATAACACCCCGGTCGAGGATGTAGCATGGAAGCCGCCTCCTCTCTTCAAAGCCTACCCGCAAGGTCTGAAACATGCGACTCTTGCGTCTCCGATCCTGTCCAGCGATTCCATCATGCGCCTACATGCTACTTACAAAGCGAGGGAAGCAAGTCTGCGGGACAATGATCAACAGGCAAGTCAACCGGCAAACGAGGCACCTGTGGAGGAACCTACAGCCAGGAAGAAGAAGCTCGACAAGGAAAAGCAGAAGTACCTGCGTGCTCTATCAGAAAACGTCGAGAACGGCGAGTGGACTCAGAAAATCTACGTCATTGCGACATCTGGGTATATCTTACAGTACCCTGGTGATGGTAAGCACGACCGATTACCAGAGAAGATGCTTCTCCTCGGGCCAAAGTCCGTGGCGTTTGCTAGCGATGCGATACCAGGCAAGCATTGGGTGCTGCAAGTGTCCCAGGGCTCCGAGGAGGATAGTGGTGCAAACCCCGCGGAAACAGCTAGGCCTCTTTTGTCGCGGTTTGGGTTTCACAGGTCTCACGCTCGGCGATTGGCGCGGAATCTGCTTCTTGTGTTCAGTGACCCGGAGGAAATGAGCTCCTGGTTACTGGCCGTCCGCGCCCAGATAGAGGCCCGCGGCGGCAAAAAGTACGTGACTGAAAAGGTGTACGATGAAGGGATGGAGAGTCAGCTACGGACCACGCCTAGTATGCGACAGATGGTGAAAAGGGACCCCAATCGTTTTTCGGCGGTTTATCTCCAACCGCGACAGTCAATGGTGTTTGAGGATAAAGAATCTAGTGCTGGGGAGCAGTCTCGACGGAGTTCATATATTTCGGTCCATCGCCGGTCGATTGTCATGCCCCATCCCCCGGAATCGCGCAGGGGCTCAGTGTCCACAGCCCACACAGATGACGAGCCCGCGCGCTTCTATGCCGCAGTCGGATCCCCCCCTCTCCCGGAGAGTAGCGTGATCTCTGAGCCTGCATCGGCAGTGACTGCGCCGACTAGTCCAATTTCTACAACTCCTAATAAGCGACAGTCGATGTTCCTACCTCCGGCGTCCAACCCGAAAGCTGAGGAAATACCACGAGCGCAGTCAACGGTCCCTGATGCCCATTTTCGGAGTGCTTCGCCCCCGGCACCCAACTTCAGCGTGCCGCTTTTTAGTAGGAGATTTGCGGCTCGACAAGATACTCATCAGGCTTCTCGTGACAACCGAGATGATGTATCAATTGATACTATTTCCATGTTTTCGTCCCCGCCGCAATCGCCCAGCCGGGAAGGATTTGCGGCCTCGATGGCTTCGCCCGAGCAGCGCCGACCAGTGGACCGGCGGGATCAGGTCAAAAAGCCACTTCGCGCATCAAATTCTGAGGATGCGCTTGTAAACACACCTCGGGAACGCGACCGCGGCCGTACGCGTTATTCGCATCTGCCAGAGCACATTGCAATGCTGCCTGCCAGTTGTTCATCGACTTCACCTCGTCTGCTGGGTGTCAAGCCGGTGATGTCAAGCGCCTCGCATCATCCAATGCCCCTTGCCGAAGTTGTGAATACGCCCAGCCACGGTGATCACCCCAGCAAAGCAAATACGTCAAGCCGCCCATCGTCGATAGTCATGTCACGGCGGAAGAGTCTGACCGGGCTCACTGTTGGCCCTCCAGCCGCACCCCCTCCCAATATTCCTCTACCGAAAATCCCTTCAGCTTTCGTCGAGTCCCCTCCGCAGACCGCATGGTCCGAGAAGTCTCTGCCGCTGGCCCCTGTCGAAGATACTGAACCGACGTCAGACAGCATTACTTCTCTGCCCTCCACGCATAGTCATCTCCCCAGGACCGTTCGAAGCCTGGCGTCCCGACAGATGGGCCACGCCAATAAGATATAGCGTCCTCATGGCTTCGATGGATTTTTCTGATATATACACGCATCGGAACCTTCTGCACCGTTTAACTGCATCCCCACGCCGATTTTCGTCTACGTCACGACTCGGCTATTCCACATAGCATGCATATCTGCAGCGGCTTAGCGTTTACTCTCCTTTCTTTTCTTTGTCTCTCGTCTTGCATGATACCACTTCTAGTCTCAATTCATCTTCGTGTCCAAGCCACGCATTTGATATGTTGTCATGGAACATTTATTCTCTTGAGATATCCCGCGCTGTAATGCGTCTGCATGTGTTTGTTTATCATTTGCTTTCTTGTTTGCATTTATAGGGATAGGGGGGTTTACTATAGGATAGACTTGCGAGAAGTTAAATAATAGAATCTCTCTGGACATAACTTACTCTAGCTATAGGTCCTCTCTGGCTTTGCGTGGGCCGGTCCCCCAGATAAAGCCCGATAACGATAACGCTACTCTCTAGATTGCTATGGTGGCGTGCAATTAGCACGGCACCTGGACCCTGGTATGTAGCGGTAGCAAAACCAAGACATGAGACAAGAACAAAAAACTGATAGCAAAACCCCTACGGGGGATCGAACCCCGGATCTCGAGATTAGAAGTCACGCGCCTTACCACTGGGCCACAGGGGCTATTTAATCCTTGTGCCAAGCCAGCGAGCCATATGTGTCGCAAAAATCAGTCACCAAGTGGCCGAGACAGCATCAACCATCAGTAACCACTTATACTTACCCTAGTCGTTTGCCAGGAGACTTAGTTCGGTCAATGTTGTCCTATCAATCACTTAAGTTCTTTGTCTCGCTTGCTAGAGGTACTACTACAGAGGGTGCTCTCGCCTCGAGGCCAGGTTGGTGCGGATTATAGAAGCTAGAATGACGTCATATTCGCTCGTCTATACTAGCACTGGACTCTTCGACCGGACTCGTAATTCAGGGTATTGAGATACCAGAAAGGCAGGGGCTAGATTCAGCGGGCTTTAGAAGGTCTGTAGAATGTCCGCAGTTACAAGACAGCAGGGTTCGTGGTCACGCAACGTAGATGACATGTCGATGACGGCAAGCCCTAACAAATTCCCCTTCTGTATGATGACACTGCAAGCACTATAAACGTCACCCTGAGGCCATCCAGACCACAGCTCTGCATATAAACCGTCCATGTCCCGTCGATCAATATTCAACCCGATATAATGCTTCGCTCCCTCTTCCGCACCAAACCGTGTAACTCGACATTCACAAGCAAACTCCCAACAACCTCACTCCCATCACCATACCCCATCTCCATCCGCCCCGTCTCATCCAAAACCAACAAAACCAAAATGTCCGCACAGACTAGCAACGACCACTTTAAGCTGGAGAACCTCTTCGGCGTCAAGGGCAAGGTTGCCCTCGTCACAGGCGGCGGCTCGGGAATCGGCCTCATGGCCACGCAGGCCCTCGCGAAGAACGGCGCAAAGGTTTACATCACCGGTCGAACCTCTGAGAAACTCGACCGTGTCGCCGAGCTCTACAACAAGAACATCGAAGGCCAGATCATCCCGCTTACCGCCGACGTCACGGACAAGGACTCCATCCGCAAGCTCGTCAAGGAACTCGAGAGCAAAGAGAAGGTGCTCAACATCCTGATCAACAATGCCGGTGTCTCCAGCGCAACGCAAGATACGGACCAGGAGTCCGCGAAGGATCTGCAGAAGACGCTCTTTGAAGACCCCAGCTCCAACATGGAGGAGTGGGACAAGACGTACCGCACCAACGTCGTGCACTGCTTCTTCACAACCACGGCCTTCCTCCCGCTTCTGCAGAAGGGCACGGATGCCGAGCGCGCTTGGTCCTCGACTGTCATCAACATCTCCTCGATTTCCGGCATCGTCAAGGCTTCGCAGCACCACTTCCAGTATAACGCTTCCAAGGCGGCGACTATTCACCTGACCAAGCTGCTGGCTCACGAGATCGCCAGCTCCGGCCTGAAGATCCGTGTCAACAACATTGCGCCTGGTGTCTTCCCGTCTGAGATGACGGCTAGCGAGAGCGACGACAAGCAGAAGAGCACGCTGCCCAAGGAGAAGTTCGAGGGTAAGGTTCCTGCGGGCCGACCCGGCAAGGACGAGGATATGGCTGGTGCGGTGCTGTTTACGGCGACGAACCAGTACCTCAATGGGCAGACTATTGTTGTTGATGGTGGGTATGTCCTCTCGACTGGGTCGGTTTAGGAAGGATCCCTGGTGGATCGGTTAATGTATTATAATGATAAGCGATGACTTTAATCGGATGAGAATGATACTCGATGATCTCATACGGATTCCATGATGTAAATGCATAAAGCCCCATCTTTCAAAAGAGCTTAGACAATTTGTTCCCGGAGGGTAGAAGATATCGACACGCCTCCGGACTCTTTCCTGATCAAAGAGTGAGAGCTGCACTTGAATCATAGCACAGCATTCTCATACTTGCCGAAGTATGCCCGTGGACAGATCAAGGCACGTCCCTTTGGCGGTGGTAAATGGAACCACATGGCCGTTGCAGGAAGCATTTGAAAGGGGGCCGCATATGCAACGGTGCGAAGTCATTTGACTCAACCTACTGAGCATTGTTTTCAGATGTATGGAAGATAAGAGGTCCAAGGTAAGCAGGTCTTTTATTAACGTAAGGTCAAGGTCATAAGGAGCGTGGCTAATTAGGTACATCGCATCAAATCATAAAAGGAATCCCAGAAACCATCCCACAAATGCCCATCAATGCATCTTCATCCATTTTAAAGTCAAGCCCAAACATGAGCGAGCCCTCTAACCCCTAGCAGGAAGACCACACTCCTCCCGTCCCAACAACGTCCAAGAGATATTCACCCGTCCCAGCTCCGCAGCCCGGTTATTCGTAAGCTCATTCATAGCCGTCTGCCCAACATTGAATCCACCGGGCGCGGTATCAATAGCCGTAACGACAATGGAATTCGTAGCCCCCGCGGCAGAGGTGTACGTGAGCCGGTAGCACGAGCCGCAGCTGGGGCTGCCCCAGCCGGCGATGGTGGGCGCGCCGCCGATGCGGGCGAAGGTTGGCAGTGAGTCGAAGGTGGTGTATCCGTCGGTTATAAGCCCAAAGTCGCCGTCCGAGCAGGCAACTGTGGTTAGGGAGGTTGAGCCGACGTCGTACTTTGTGTCGTAGGAGAGGGTCGATGTCCCGGAGGATTGGCGGGCGATGAGGGGGTTTGAGGGGGCGGCGAGGGTAAGGGTGAGGGTTGGGAGGAGAGAGAGGAGGGTGGTTGTGAGCTTCATTTTGGTTGTTTTGTTTGGAGAGTTGGAAGTGGTTGAGAAGTGGGAGATGATGGTTTAATTGTGGTTTGTGGTTTGTGGTTTGTATAGAACCTTGAAAGTTGAGGAGGATTGCTGCTGATGAAGAAGACAGTAGTACGGACAGTACGGGGTATTTATACCTTTCCTTTCGCACAATCTCATGTCACACCTGCACTCGGTCTTTGTCTGTCCCCTCGGAGTCTATCCACGCCGGCTGTGCCCATCAAACAACCTAGCTCGGTCCCAGTCCCACGCCGGCGTGACTGGCAGCTGCAGCCTGGCGGTGCAATATCGAAGAATAGCAACCGCCTGTAAAACCCCAGCAATGGCGGACGAAGACGATGCGTCCCGACGCTGCCGAGTGAGACACAACTGCTGGATCGATGGGGGATCGGCACATCGGGTGACAATCAGAGCGGAGGCAGTGTTGGATGCCGGTGAGACATGCTTCGCTAGCTCGAGCCGGCTGCAGATCGGCGTGGGGAATCCCTGTTTGGAGGTTAAGGCGGCCAAGCTCTAAGCTGAGACGGTTTTACTTGTCATAAGACGGTGAGTGTAAGAGAATTGGAGTATTAAGTGTATATACTGTTCATGTTGTCTAAAGAAACGTCTAATTACGACATTCCGGAGCCGTACCTTTACTGACATCTCATACTCCAAGGTTCAGGCACTCTGTAGGGCTGACTGGCCGGTTATTTATAGCTTGTTTCTGATTGGTCCAAGCGCAACTATAAATCCCAGCCTGCAGCGCCTCGGACTGTAAACAAACGGCCGCTTCACATCGTACTCTGGGTCTTGGCTGTAGTATTTAGTAAGACATGATGTTGCCTCCGCCTTGCCAGGTCATCGTGAGATTCAAAATAAGACAACATGGGTCGCCTAGTCAGCAACCAATCATACCCATCGCGGGAGGCGCAGTGCGTCAAGCTCACAAAGCTGTCAGCCCTGATCCGGACGTGCTTAGCTGTAAGCTTAGCCTTGCGTCTATTGTTATTGGGGCCAACCCCGACCTGTTTGATTGAGAACTAGACCGGTACAACCCGGGACTCCGGAGATCGATGATATCTTGCGGTGTTACCGGTGACATGGCGGCCTTATGACCTCTCAAGTTCTAACTGATATCCACCCTCATAACTTATACACAGGTCTCACCGAAAAAATTTGTGGTGACCCGGACTCGGACAATGTGATCCGGGTGTAACCGCAATCTAGTCTATGGAGTGATGGTAAACAGTATTGTACAATAGGGCCTCTATCCAACCGGCGCAAAGCATGTTTAGAGAGCACTCAGCATCTCCTCAACCCGCCCAAATTTCTCCCGGGGCTTTTTCTTCTGTGAGCCCCGCTCGCGCTCGGCACGATCAATCTGTTCCCAGTCCTCCCAGCTTGTTGCTCTGACGCCGAGCTGCTCCGCCTCAGCACGGACGCCCTCCCATCCAAGGCCTGTCCTTTCATTAGATGGATTGAGCAATGCGCCGCCATTCTGAGCCACGTCCGCCGCAATAGCATCAGCCGTGCTGAATGCGTCTGTCATCGTCGTTGCAATTACACCCGTAGGTCCGCGCTTGACCCAGCCAGCACAATATAGTCCCGGCAGGTGAGAGATCAGAGAGCCATCTGGGAGCGTATCGCGGCTTCCTGCTTCTGATGATGGAGGAACAGTGACTCGACCAAAGCCGTCGTTTGGAATCACTCCGCGACTCTCGTCGAACGGCACTCCTAGGTCCTCTAGTCCAGGCAAGGGAAGGCCCTTGTAGCCGACGCTGCGGAAGAACGTGTTTGCAGGGATATTGACCTTGGCTGGTTTGCCGCTGGAAAGATACTTAGGGGTAACCTTGGCGCTTGCGGAGAACGGATCCGCAGGGTCGAGCTCGTTGCGAGCGAAGCGGACATGAGACAATCGGTACGGGAAGACGGGGGACCAGTTAAGACATTCGGGTGAGAGGAGGAAGTCAAGAGACCACGACTTGGTAGCTGTGCTAGGGTCATTGGTTGATCCCTTGGCGAGGAGTTGAATCAGTCGTTTCTGGGCTCTAGGAAGAGCTGAAATGACATCTTCAGGTGGAAGGAGGTCACGAGGAATAGGGTCAAAGGATACAGACGGAAGTTGCAGCAGTTCGCGGACTTCTTTAATGGTAAAAGATGCCTATCAATGTTAGAAATGTAAAGTAGAAGCGAGAGGCTGGCGTACCTGCAGCGGGCCCCTGCGGCCTACTACCCGGACTCTATTGATCTTGCTGCTGGATAGTGCCTCCAAGGCATGGTCAGCAATGTCAGTTTGCCGCAGGCGATCCACGTCCGACAGTAATATCCTCGCCACATCCAGCGCAACATTGCCTTGGCCGATAATCACAGCATCCTCTCCCGCAGTGAGGTCGGGATTGAGGTCTCGATGTTCCGGCAGTCCGTTGTACCATCCCACAAACTCTCGTGCAGAGTATACATTGCGCAAGGCATCCTCTCCCTGTATCCCTAGCTTCTTATCCTTGGGAGCGCCGTACGCAAAGAGAATGGCGTCGTAGTGAGGCTTCAACAGTCGAAGAGGCAGAGTTTCACCCAGTTCGACATTTCCAATGAAGTTGAAGCGCGGAGATGCCGCTACTTCTGTAAACTTCTCTTCACAGTTCTATCTTCGTTTAGCTCACTTTCAAATCGCCAAGTAAATAGACACAGACCTTTACTTCCGGGTGGTCCGGAGCTACGCCATACCTCGCCAGACCAAATGGAACTGGTAGTTTCTCATACATGTCCACTACGGCATTCTCGACCTTTCCCAGTAGCCGATATGCTGCGTAAAAGCCAGCGGGGCCTGAGCCTACAACGGCTACTCGGAAGGGTCGGTCGGTTTGAACTGTTTGGCTGACATTACGGCGTTGCGACCGGAAATGAGATAAAAACAACAGGCGCAGGGGCCGAGATGTGCGAACAGTGCATTGCGCACATACATAGGGAGTTCGAAGACTCATCTTGCCGAGTATAAAATGTCAGGATGTCAAGTCGGCGGTGGTGCGTGACTCAAATGACGCATATCACGTGCTGCTTATCGATAGCTTATCTGTTGTTGCCGGGACAACGCTACCAGTGTTGACGCTCTGCAGGTGTTCGGAGTGTTCAGCCTCATCAGCGACTATTTTCTGGTTGTCCCCATTCTCTCTCCACCTGAACCACGGTCGCTTTGAGAGATCTCGTGGTGCATGCACGAGCTGTCAGCGATTTTGGAACGTGGACGCAGCACGCTCGCTCTTAACATCGCATTCTCTACTTGACCAAGGCTTAGATTCCATTACCCTTCCATTCTTTCAGGGCGCATTCCTCTCCTTCCCCGCCCCGCGTGGGTGAAGGCTGCCATCGCTGGATATTAGCTGTCGTATCGCAATAATGGGGAATTCGTCGCCTCCATTCCTTTACGGGCCTCCTGATGCCTTTAGCTTCAAGGGTCCCACGGATCGCCCCTTCAATCCGAAGGCTGTGACCCAGGCGAGCTGGACTCGTCCTCCGCCTAAGAAGAAGCAGAAGGGCCCGTTAGTTGGCGTGAATCGGCATCCAGACTCGGTATGTTGTGTCTTAACCATGGTCTTGACTTGCATTCTTGGCCATAAATGAATAAGAATAGCATGGCTAACGCTTTCTTAGTACTCTAATATTCCCGATGGCCGGTCGCGTTGGACTCCGATGAGTCCGAGGACAAAGCCCAAGGTCTTTTATGGGCGCCGGATACAATTGGGATTGCGGGTTTTAGCTCTACTCGGAGCCCTCGGGTCGCTGTTCTGCGCCATTGTCATCAAGAACGTTGCAACTTCAATCATATGGATTATCCGCGTTGGGGTGAGTTATCCAAAAACACTTTGTCATTCTTTTTTCATCGCTATGCTAACACGACCTAGCCTGCAATAGCGATCCTTCACACTCTCTACTCCATCTACCACTTATGCCGTTCCCCAGTTACCAGACCTCCAGGCTCACAGGCGAGCTATATGCTCTTCGCTGCGACGTTAGACCTTGGACTGGTCCCGTTCTATGTTTTCGCTGCCTACTTGGGTTATAAAGAATATACCGGCAGTACCTACAATTGGCAGACCCTTTTGAGCACAGAGACCGATGTTATCATGATCATTGCGAAGGCGACTTTCTATCTGAGCGTGATCAATGGAGGGCTTCATTTGATCTCTCTGGGCATCTCTGTCTTCTTATTCAACATTTTCCGCCAGATCGCCCGGCTGCCCCCGGATCTAAACCCACTGGAGGATAATCTGACGTCTCGTTCTCACAAGAGGACCAAATCCGAACTTGCGGAGAAGCATGCCAGTATCTCTACCATAGACTCTACCAACTCGGTTGCGCAGCCTTTGATTGGCGTTCCTCGTACCATTCCTTTCACGCACACGAGGACCAAATCTTCGGAGAACAACTCGCTAAGGCCGCCTATGGACATGGCCAAACAAAGAGGAAACTCACAGACTTCAATCCCAGAAATGCCATTCCGATATCGCGCAAATACCCTGGAAGAGCCGTACGAGATACCAGTGCATGACACAGACTTTGAGCCTCGCCCAACCTCGATCATCCCCTCTGGTACTCCAATGCGCCAAGCGTCCCCGGAAGTGCCTACCCGTTCTCAATGCGTCAGTCCTGCTTCTCAGCATTCTGGCTCGGACAACTGGGTCGCTTTCGGCTCACGCTCCGTCTCCGCCGCTGAGGATAATAATACTGGCAATGCGGCACCACGTGAGCCATCGTCTGTCTACAGTAGAGCCGGAACACCTGGATCTATGAACGGTGTTATTGACTGGATGGGCCTCGCTCAAAAGTACGGTTGGGACATTGGCGAAACCATCTCCGAAGACCTTCGTGGAGAATATGAGTCTCTGGCTATGCATGAGTACTATGGGAATGACGACGATAACCACAATGTGCGCAAAAACGGGCTATACGACCACGACGAAAAAGATGAGCATGACATTGCGAACCATCGCATTGACATCTACCATGACCACGCGGACAGTGATGAAGAATTTGGAGATACCCTCAGGGTCAATCCTCTCGGACTAAACCCACCAACGCCACAGCCCATCCCGGAATCCACCGAGGTCCAAAAGACACCTAACCGTATGGTCCTCGGCGATATCCCCAATCTAGCCCCGACTCCACCGAAGCACAAGGTTCCGCCTCTTGAACTCCCTGAGAAAGAACGCTTTTACATCGGAGCAGAGATCAACACGAGCGTCGATGATGATGATGACGATCCGAAAGCCCTCAATAAGAGAACCAAACTGGTCAAGCGCAAGTCTAATAAGCTCAGCTCCTACGGTCCACTCCAGCAGCACGGCGAAGATGTGCCTAGCGATCTCACCGTGCCCGAGAAGGATCGCAAGGGCCGTGTTGTCAGTAACTCGGGAGCTGACTTCGGTCGTAGCCTCGGTCAAGGTTCGAACCTGTCGTATGGAAACTACATTGCCGGTCTGGGTGTTGGAAGGAGACGAGACGTTAGCGGCAAAATGGCCGAAGAGGGCCGAGGCGGTATCGATAGCCCTAACTCTAAGAGCGCCGGCGGGAGCGGGAGCAGCAACGCCAACACAAACGCAACCGCGAACTCCACGCCTCGAGCTGCTGGGTGGGCGAGATTTGCCGGGCTTTAATCCATAATCATCTAATCCTCGGCTGGTGGTTGAACCTGACTTGGGATCGCTATTGGACGAGGAAAGCGAGCAGAAGGAGATCTTTTGATGGTATGCACATGACATAAAATGATGGAAATGGAAATGGATAATGTACTGGACGAATGAAGGACGAGATATTCACGAAGGATAGGACGGGATTTGGATTTTCAATGTGTGATACTCACTTGACTGTTGTATTTACTGTTTGGCGTATTTAGGACTTTTAAGTAGTCTAGGCTAGGAATGAATACCATGATACCTCAAGGACTCATCTTTTTCCTGACATATTAAAAACGGAATAGAGATCCTCCACGGATACGGGTGTGGCTGTATCTAGTATATATATGTATTGTTCCAATAATGAACACATAATTAGAGACTCTACTAGAGCGACGAATAGGTATAGAAATACACAGCAATCTAAGAAGGCACACCTTCATACTCCCACCCCTGAATGACCCTCCTGTTCCGCCTCGAGTTCCGCCGATTGGCATTACACTTCACGAACAGCGTCAGCGCCGCGATGATGCAGATGACTATACCTGCAATCGCAGCAACCAGGACCGTCCTTCTCTCCAGCTGGTCTGGGTCTGCGGTATACGGGCAAGTGGCGTCCGGCCCACCAGTTACCCAGCAAGTCTCCGTATCGATTGAGTTGAAATTGACCCAGATCGCATTTTTCAGCGTGTCTGAAGATGAAGGGTCGATGAGGTCATTTGATAATGAAAGTAAATGGCGGAAGAGGTATGTGTTTTCGAGGCCTGTGCGGGGGACGGAAAATTCTGATGATGGCGGGCAGATTTCGTCGTCGGCGTCTTTGTATGCGAATGATTCTGATGAGAGAGCCCATCGGAATGGCTGATTGTTGACGCGGCAGGCGGCGCGGTGGGTTTCGCTGCAGTTTGCTGTGCGCCATTGCCCCTTCAGAGTCAGGTCCATCACGGCGCAGCGGGTGTCGTCGGATTCGGCGGAGTCGAGGTCGTATGATGGCGCTGCGGGTTGACCTAGAGCCCATGCCCATGAGGAGGAAAGGGTGAGGTTTCGGTACGCGACTGGATTTTTATCAGCGGTATTATTAAAGAGGGTGTTGTTGAGGGTCGAAGTCATCCCGCATGCCGTGAGGTTTACGACCAAGTCTGATATGGATCGCAGTGACTCGTCGCTGAAATTGTGAGGAACAGGAATGTGATTGGAAATTGCCCAAGACGCGTTCACATTGGAGATATCCGTGCTATCTGGATCATACAGACAACCAGAATCCAGGCTTCCATCATCGGCGGCTGCGACCGGTATGGTCGAGGTCAAATAGCCGGGAGAGAATATAGCCTCATTCTCTGCATAGAGATCATATTCGCTGAGCTGCGGATCAATTGAGCCATATTCGATAAGCAGCCGTCGGTCAGCTGCAAGCTGTATAAATTTTGCACTCGGCCACCCATCTGGGGTGCTCTGTACACCGTTTGGGTTTGCTTCAATGGTGAAGTACTCGGTAATTGGCTTATACGATTCATCAACCGCATACCATGAATTATTCAGGTCACGACGATCCTCGAGCAAGTCGGACGGGCCGTATATGTAAGATCCGACCTTGTCATTCAATATATAGCTGACCTGCTCCGTTGCGGTCGGAAGCTGTCCGCTGGCCACGAGCGATGGCGGCTCATCAGCCGAAGTGGGATCGGCGGCAGCATGGAGATTAAGAGACAAGAATCTCGTGTAAACCACTAGATCCGTGTCGGTGTACTGGAAATAATCCTTGAGGATATCTAACAAGTCCTGCAAATCCAGGTGATCCGAGCATTTGTACGAGCCAAGATCATAGAGCAGCTCGTCTGATAAATCATCGGGCTCCGCTGTTATGGTTCCTTGTGCGACTGAACCAGTGACAGTACGTGTGGCGTCTGGGGACACTGTCACAACTTGCAGACCACTAGGGACTAAAACAGGACATAGAATCCATTGTCGGTGTTCCGTAGACCAGTATAGGTCGATGTTGAAGCGTCGATAGCCAACAGCAAGCAGGTTGGAAAGGCATTTTTCAGCTGCAGTTCTGCCAAACTTGTTGTCGCCAAAGCAAGCCGCCCGCAAGGAGATAGCCGAGGTGGTGACAAAGTTAATAGGAACTTGTCCGGCTACATCTCTTTCGCTCTACATGATAATCAGCTTTACAATCTCGATACCGCAATCGCCAAGGAAGACCGACCAGAAGGACAGTAGCCCAAGTCGCGTTCAGGAGAGAGTCATCTGGGTCGAATTTTAGGGACATGAAGATGCAGAATGGTGAATATGCAAGGGGGCAATTAGAATATGCATTGCAGAAGCCCAGTCACCATCGATTGATAATGATATTAGACCACCGGGGTGAAGTATACGGAGTAGTTTTGGGGAGATGAATGGGGCTGTGACGCTGGAGGGTCCATTTCATTCACCCAGCGGAGCCAGGGCGGTGAATGGGTCCTGATCATCACTTCTTATCTGGCCACATCCATTTATTTAAGCAAGCTCCCCGACACACCAAACGGACCATCAACCAGCAACAATTCGTCCCCAACATACAGTCTCAGTCAGTCTTTATCAAGTATTGTCTCTAAATCAGAATGGCCACACCCGGTCAGCCCTCCCCCCAGCAGCTGGCTGCTATGCAGCAACAGTTCGCTGCCGAGGCGGCCAAGCGCGGATTGACCCCCGAGGAGTTCGCCAAACAGCAGCGCGAGCAGTTGAATGCCGACGCCGCGAAGCATGGCATGACAACCGAACAGTACGTTACTCAGTTGAGGATGCGCGCAATGGCTGCCCAGCAAAAGGCTGCTGAAGTTCAGCGACAACTCCAAGCCAACGGTCAGAGCCAAGGACCCCCGCGACCAGGACAGCCAGGCCAGCCCGGACAACCGCAGACGCACACCCAGCAAGTTCCCGTCAATCCGAATGCTCCTAAAGACCCCAAGGCGATCGCAGTCGCGCAGTTCCTCCGCTCCCAAAACCTGAAGCCGAGAACCTGTATCATGGACGGACAGCGGAAGGACATGTTCAAGGGTTAGTTGTCCCAGCGCAAGTCTTGAATATCGTTACTGACAAATATGATTATAGTCAAACGTGCCATCCGTGCCCTCGAATCCCCCGCCTACGAGAAGGCTCGAAAGAAGAACCCCCTCCTGCCCCCGGTGACCGACCGTGCATCGGCTGAGAACGTATTCAAGCTCCTGCCCCTGTCGGTTCTTGCTCTTCGAGTCTCCAAGGTCGATCCCCATGCTGGACATGGTCATGGAAAGACAAAGCGAGTCAAGGGACTTTGGACTGTGAAGATCGAGCAGCACCAGGAAGCCGGTCCGATGATGCACTACGTTTGGCTTTACGAAGGTCCGCAGTGGAAGCAGAAGGCTCTGGCTGCCGCCGTGGTCGCCGGTATTTTCGCAGTCGTGCTCTTCCCCCTCTGGCCCATTATGCTGAGACAAGGAGTGTGGTACCTGAGTGTCGGCATGATGGGAATTCTCGGTCTGTTCTTCGCTATGGCTTTCTTCCGTCTTATTCTCTTCTGCCTCACCGTTTTCACTATTCCGCCTGGGCTGTGGCTCTTCCCCAACTTATTCGAGGATGTTGGTTTCTTTGACAGTTTCAAGCCACTCTGGGGCTGGCAAGAGGTACGTTTTTCATTTACTTCAGTTCAGAACCATTCCTGACTGAATTTTGTCAGACCGGAAAGAAGAAGAAGTCTTCTAAGAAGAAGGCTACCATCGACGCAGGTCAAGCGCCGGCTTCTCAGTCTACAGAATCCGCTCCTATGTCAACTGCAGACACCGCACCTTCGGCTACCACTACCGCAACTGAAAGCGCGGATGCAGCTGGCGCAGTAAAGCGTGATCTTGCTCCCCGCGTTGAAGAGGTTGAGGAGTGATTCGTCAAATTCCTACCTAGCAGTCCTTTTTTTTCTACTCGGCGTCTGTCATAATGCATAATTTTATGCTATCAAACCCTTTTTTTATGAGCTTCTCGATGTCTTTCACGTGTGTTTGTATCTACTACTATTTCTTCTGTGTCTACCTACCCTACCGATTTTCATAGGATCATGAGGCACCTTTCAAAGCTGGATTACGGAAAAGGAGTCTATCGGTTTGAGGGAGATTAAATCATTTCAATGATGCTGTTTTGAATATCTATGTAGGTCACGATTTAAAAATACCAGGATAAGAATACTGGGTATGAACGCTTGAAAGCGAGTCTAAAGAACCTTCATCCATACTAATGCATTGGCTTCCAACTTCATAGACACCATAACGACTATGGACCTAAACCTCGCCTTTCTCCTTATCCTCGGTAGTTCTGACTGGAACAGGACGACGCGGTATGCTCTGGCGAGCTTCCGGCCGTGGCCGGGGACTGAGCTCTTCATCGGGAGCAATCTCGCCGCTTTCCAGCTTTCTGCGGGCGGCTTCGCTGTTTCCCTCGATCCCTGCTCGGCGCTCATTTTGGATCCGTTCTCGCTCCTCTTCGCGGTCCTTTGCCTCCAAAGCTGCCTCTTCTCGCGCGACTTCACGAGCACTGATACACTCCAATCCGACGGTTCGTAGAATCCGCCCAAGTAGGTACTGGTAGCGAAGGTGGCCGTTGATATAATCGCTCACGTCAAGGTTCTCGACACCGGGAACGTTCTCAATGGCCTGCAATCCTGCAACACCTAGCTGGAGGCTACTTGTCCGATAGAGGAAAGCGAGCACAGAGTCATTCTCGGAATGAACATTGACCAGTCGGCCACTGACGACGCGCCGCATGCGACGCCAGTCAGGTGCATCGGATGGTGTTGGGGCTCCCATGAGAATAGCTGATTCGATCAGCCCGTAAGCATGTCTCTTGGCCAGAGTCTGCAGGCATGAGAAAATGACTCGAGATCCCAACGAGTAGCCGATGAGTGTAACAGGTCTCTCGCCCTGTACTTTGCTAATCAAAGCATCGGCAAGGACTTCCCCTGCCTTGTCTGCACGGGATTTGGCCACACTAAACGGGTTGTCTGCGATGCCGGCGACTTTCATAAGACCGACAGGTAGGGTCACTGCGCTGATAAGACCCGCAAAGATCGTTTTTGTCAGGACGTGGCGACCGGCTGACCAAGCGGCAGTAGTAACCAGACGGTCTAATGCATGACCTAGGTCCATAAGTGGTTTTGTTTCCCAGCGAAGGCCGAATACCTCAGAATCCTTGCCGATGACACGCCACGGAACTACGAAGTTGTCCTCTTCAGTGAGCCATCCTGTGATTCCGACAGTGACCCGAAGACGATGATCTTCTCGAGCAGCTTCTTTTTCATCGTCAACCCGCTTTCGACCACGGCCAAGATCATGAATTGGCAGGAAAGCGAAATCATCCACCTCACGCGCATATTTATCCATCATTCGTCCCGTCATACGCCCACCATAGGCCCCGAAGAGCCCACCGACAATGACTCCACTACCCGCAACAGCACCTAGATAACCTGCAGCAGCCGTGGCCCCTAAGCCAAGGCCTCCCATAACTGTTCCTAAGCCTGCAGCGATAAACGGGGCAGCGAGACCGCCCGTAACGCCAATCAGGACAGCGCCAGCAACAGATGCAATACCAACTTTCCACTTTCGACTGGGGTCGCTGTCCCTTTTCTGTGCCTGAGCGTCGGAATTTGCAGGAAGTTGGAGAGCAGCATCCAGGAGTCCTCGCGACACTTTGACTTCGTCTTGGTTGAGAGTCTTGATACCCAGCCCTAGACTGGAAGCGGTCAAGAGCATCAAGACACGAGAGTTCGCATTGTAATGCTCCAAACTCAGCAGCAAGAGCAGTAGAGAATGAAGGATCAACAGTCTCTTTGGCTTGGGCAGGCGGATCAACGGCGTTTTGACTGGAGGATAGACCTCAGCTAGACGACTCCAGCTGCTGTCCTCCTCATCGTCATATGAGCTTCTGGGTCTCTCATCCTCCAAGTCGAAATCTGGTGCTTCATTTTCATTCTGGTCAGGCGAGTCCCGGTTGACAACCTCACCGACCCGAAGGAGAACGGAGTCTCTCCAATCATCAAACGTGGTCAGAAGGAGGGCCTCAGCTTTCGCATCCTCGGCGGTGGGCACATATTCAGTGCGCGCCGGTCTATCCTTATCTTTCGAGTCTTCTAGCTTCTGCGGATCCGCATGTGGAGCAACATCCTCATCATTCAGGTCAATCAAATCTTTGGCTACAGAACGCTGTGCAGCTGGGGCCTTGAATGTCTCGTCAGCCGAGTCTCTCATGCGCTGTGTGATTTCAGCGATAAGCACCGTGAGATCTGCACGCTGCGGCCGACTGAGAATAGTTGTTAGGTCTTGGTCGTTTTTCGTCTCCGCCTTGTCCCTCGACCCTTCCTTGGGGTCAGAACCAAATTCTTTGAATCTCTTCCACATCGAGTACAGATACGCCAAGTCCAGTGCTTAAATTGTCAGAAAAGGATACTGCCCTGCAAGGCTGTGGAATGTAGAAAGCAGTAGTTTGTCAAGTGGAGGTACCATGGGGAAGGTGGATGACTCAGCACTGCCCAGTGACGCAACAGGTTGAGGCTGATAAAAGGCAGCAGTCGATATTTGTTAACGACCTGTGGGTCAAGAGTGTCGATGGATCATACTCCGTAGCATTGGTGCTGACATCAAGTAGGATTCGATGCCCTGCAATGGCTTAGCAATTTGCAGTGTCAACAACAAAGAATTTTCCCTTCGTCTTGGAGGCGTAACCAAGCGCGTTCCCATCCCAGACATCCCCATCAGGATGTGTGTTTCTAGCCGATTCAATGCGTTGAATCTTCTTGTTCCGGCCTACTACTCGTTCCTTCGACAGGGCCTCCTTGAGTCGTTCCAGTCCAATCGTGTTCTCTTTCGTTGCCTCCAGGCTCTCATCGCGGATGCTCTGCAGAGGTTCAACCCCCGTAGTGTCTACTTTCTGAATCTCTTTTACGAAGTGAATTTGCGATTCAAGGGTCTCGAGCATCTGCTGTTCCTCCTCTGGACTGGATGGTTGCGGTAAAGCTGATAGGCGAAGCAGATGATGAAGCTGAGCAGGTGTGACAGACGGAGCTGACGGCTTCGTGGCAGGATCCGGGAGTAATGAGCGGACAGACCATGTTGGTTCCGCAAGAATCGACTTGATATCCGTGTTTTTCGTGGTCGAGGAAGAATGTCTGGGTCTGCACTGGATATTTCGTGGGCTGGGAATAGGTGAAAAGCCCAGGCGGGTTGTTGCGCGACGGAGCATCATCGACGTATATTAGAATCAAAATCTCGAATAGCTGTAAAATTTGTCCTTTCTTTCGGTGCGCTTGACTGTAGAGACCGCAAAGGAAGATGGAGATCTACCACCAAAAGAAAAGATAATGGAGGGAGCTCGGGGACACCGCCCGGCGGAAGATCGGGAGGCTTGGCAGTGACGACGATGGAACAGCTTGAAGCCTTAGTTCAACAACAACTTTCGAGATAACCAGTATCTATCTGGAACTAACCTTACATCATTTGACTCGAGTTTCTTCCTTCTACTGCTCTCCGCAGTCGGCAACATGACCGCAGACCCTCGAGCCCTACTGCAGAAAGTACGTTGTTCGCATATCCGCCCCGCTGTCAACAGCGATCTTAACGTACGCACCCTTCTAGGCTGAGAAAGCGCTCCAAAGCGCGTCCGGTGGCTTCAGCTTCTTTGGCGGCCGCACAGAGAAGTACGAGAATGCAGCAGACCTATACACACAGGCCGCAAATGCGTTTCGGATTCAGAAGCTGAGTATGCACCCCACCTCAGCTCCGCGGGGAATGCCCAAATAGTTCGCACCTTTATTAACGTGTCACTTTGCGCTATGTACCAGACAAGGAAGCCGGTCAAGCATTCGAGAAAGCTGCTACCATCCAGACCCAGAACCTTAACGAGCCCGGTGACGCCGCCAACACCTTGCAAGAGGCGTTCAAAGTATACCGCAAGACAGACCCCGAGGATGCCGTCCGCGTGCTTGCTGTCGCTATCCAGCACTACGTGCTGAACGGTAACTTGCGCCGAGCAGCTTCCCAGCAGCAGTATTTGGCGGAAGTGTATGAGCAAGAGCTAGGGGATACCAAGAATGCGCTGGAGGCTTACGAGAAAGCTGCGGAGTGGTTCGATGCTGACAATGCGGAGGCGTGAGTGATCATCCACTTTGAATCCACAGCAGATCGAGTCTCTGATATTTCTGGCAAACAGTCTCGCAAACAAGCACTACCTCAAGGCCGCTGATTTAGCAGCGCTAGAAGGCGACTACTACAAGGCCATCGAGCACTACGAGCGCATTGGTCGCTCATCAATCAACAACGGTCTGATGAAGTGGTCTGTCAAGGACTACCTCCTCAAGGCCGGACTTTGCCATCTAGCCACTCAGGTTTGCCCACCGCTTCTAGAGTTCACAGAAGTTTCTGCTCACGAATGCAAATAGGACATGGTCTCCGCCAACCGCGCTTTGGAGAGCTACCGCGATATCGATAACACATTTGCCTCTACGAGAGAACACCAGCTTCTCGTGGACCTTATCCAAACGATTGAAGCGCATGACCAGGAAGCATTCGCCGATAAGCTCTTCCAGTTCGACCAGCTCAGCAAGCTAGACAAGTGGAAGACGACGATCCTTTTGCGGGTCAAGAACGGAATTGAAGGACCTGAGGAGGACGATTTCGCTTAAGACTTGTTTATATGATCATATACTCTCTCTCTACTTTTCTACACCGCTTCGTTCTCCAAGTCGGTTTCGTTCAGTCAGTACAAGATATGTACTTTGCTTCAAATGTGGTTTTCATACATACTCATGATAGCTATTATTTCTCGCTATTTGAAATGGTCGAGTTCGCGTTCTTTTCTGGATTTTTTGCGCTATAGTCACTTGGTAGGTATAGGTGGGTATTATATGGGGTTTGAAGGAGTCAAATCATAATTCATTACGGTCTGGTTTGCCGTTCATCGACATCTGTCTATATAGTTCAAAAGATTTTTTTCGAAAATTTTGCCATTACTGAAAACTGAAAGCTCGTCAATCATGCAAGGCAACTTTGTGGTATCATATCATCCCTCCTCTTTCATCATCTGACCCCAGCATCTCCACCACGAATCCACCGCATGAACCAAGAGCGGAGGGAGACGCAGAAAAGAAGCCAGTTGCTCAAACAACCTCCAATGCCTTCGCTTTCCGCGGAAAGACGCGCTTGTACAAACTGATACCCACCGAGTCCTGCGGGTTGAGCTTGCCATCAAAGGTACACTTGAAGTAACCATGCGTACCGAGACTCTCCTTGATGAATCCACTGCGTCCGCGCCTAGTCCAAAGCTGCAGAGCCTTGAACCAGTTGACGTCCTCAGAATTGAAGAACATGTAGCGGACCGTGACGACGCGCTTGTGGATCTTGTACGGGTGGCCGGTGATGATGGCGCGCTTAGCGACGACACGGCTTGGGTCAGGAGCGACGACTGTGCCTGTGCCGATGAGTTCGAGGGAAGACGTTGAGAAGTCTGCGGCTGTTGTGAGTTCGGGGGCGTCGGCGGAGTCGAGGATTTCGGGGTCAGCGGAGGCCTTGCGGGGCTTGAAGACGAGGACAGGTACGGAGCCCCATGTGAGCGGGCCGATCCAAGTGGCGATCGCGCTGCGGCCTGGGTGGAGGAAGCGGTCGTATTTGTGGACGTTGTTGGGAGTGTTGTCTGCGGAAGAGAAAACGGGGTTGATGACCAGGCGGCGCGGGCCGTACTGAACGATGAGCTCCTGCTTGGATTTGAGAGGTTCTTCAACGGCGGCGTTGAGGTGCATGTTGACGTTGACGACGGTATTCTTGTGTTCGTGGCGGAGGAGGGAGAAGAGAGACAGGGGTTGAGGTTTGTTGCGGAGCGAGGCAGGGACTGCGCGGAGGTGAACGTCCACGCGAGTTCCTGGGTTAACTCCACCGATGAGGGCTTCTCTTAGGATCCTGTTCTTAAATCCTTTGTAGTCACCGAACTGGAGGAGGCGGCGCCAGTCCTCGGGTTCGTGCGCTCGGTCCTCTGCGGTGTTCCAGGGGCTGGTCTTGAGGCTCTTCATTCCTCGGTATCTGGCCAAACGCTCGCGGGCGAGGACGTTGGGGTGAAGCTCGATCTCATCGGGGAATTCGAGGTCGTCTTCGGCTTCATTTCTGCGGCTGCGTCTGTACTCTTCCAGTTGCTGCGCTTCATCCTCGGGTGAGGGATCAAGGAACATCTCTGATTGAGGGTATTCAGAAGGTCCGCCTTCTGTCATTGCGTCGTGGTTGTCAGGGAAAACGCCGTCTTCGGGGGCACCAGAGACGTCCATCTCCATATCCTCATCCTCGTCATCATCCGCGATGTCAGATCCAGAGTCTGATACGTCATCTAAGAACCAATGAGATTGATACTCGGAAGTACCCTTCGGTAGTCTCTTAGGTTTGGCGGGAATGTGATCGTCATCATCGGAGAAGTAATGGTGGTCGTCCAGAAGCACACCCTTCCTATCTGTGTCTGGCATAAACTCGACATCATCCTCCATTTCGATTTCTTCTGGTGCAACAGCGGCCAAATCATCTCGGTCAGCAGATGGGCCATCCAACAGTTGGGGCGCCTGAGTTTCATCAACGTTCATGGCATCGTCCCGCTTGGACCGCGTAGTGGGTAGCGGAGCAGCGGTGATAGCGTCAATCTGGAAATCACCCCAACCAGGAACATGAACCAGGCGGTCCGCCTTCAAGCCTCTTCCACGAACAACACCAGTAAGCACCACGTCGTCCACTTCGGCCGATGCACTTTCGGGCCACTTGATGTCCTCAATAAGCATCCAGCTTCGCTCATCACGCCAGCGGATTCCCTTGGGCGTCGCAGTGCAGAGAGAACGAATGGCATTTGAGCACTCCTGTCGCGAATCGATAGAAAGCACCTTGTCGACGGCTGGGAAGAAGTGGTTCAAGAACGACTTCAGGGAGCCAGCCACTTGAGGGCGTTTCTTAGGGGGGTTGATTTTATCGAGATCCTGTACCACCGCGAGAACATTCGAGATTCCCTGGCCCTCAATGGACCTTAATAGCAACTCGCCCTGCTCCTCCACCTCAACATGTGCGGAAATTGCGAGAACGACGAAATCGGCCATCCGGCAAGCATCCAACGCGCTCATCAGGTCATACTTGGCCGGTAAATACTGCAAGTTCTGTCGGAAACGATCGACTCGGATGCGAGAAATGGTATTGGGAAAGACTTCGCTCGAAATATCGACGCTTTCGTTCAGCGACTTGATAATAGCGGTAGTATCGATATCAACTGAGAGCGGAACAATGGCAACGTGGCGCGGGGCTCCATTCTGACCGGAGAAAATGCTTGTGGCCTGAGCCCTTTCCTGCTGCTTGTTTTGCTGCTTCTGGCGAGCCTGGTTCCTTCGATCGAGTTTCGACATGAGTTGCTGGTGAGGGGTCTTGCGAGTGCCCCGCTCTCCTCTTTCGACCTTGCCTGGTGATAGTTAGTACCGTCTAAGAGTGACACTCATGCCGTCGCAAATTTATCCGCCGCACCTTTAGCCTGGTCCTTCAAAGCGCGCTTCGAAGCATGGCCAGTCTTGTAAGCCTTGTTGGAAGTCTTGGTCGTGGAACGGTGGTGATGCTGCACCGAAGTAGGCGCCATGTTGGCACCGCCGGAGCCCTTGAAGCGAAACGGGAGAGATGCCAGGGTGTCGAGCTAACAGCGAGCGTATCAGGCGCAAATCGAGGATAAATTGGCAAATCACAGCAATGTTCTCGGCGAGCAAAGAATAATATAGATCGAACATCTGTTGAAAAAATTAGGCGGTGGAGGAAAAAAAACAAGCGAGCCGATCAGAAAGGCGGTCTTGGCGCTTTTTTCCCTGCAGAATAAAAATCAAATTTCCCCGTCATCTCCGAAGCTTCAGGCAGCTTGGGTATTTGCGATAAAAAGGTCCGTCCATATCTGGAAACTGCTTCGTCAGACTACCTCTACAGCCTTCGATTCCCGACTCCGTCTACGCCATGGCGGACTCAGCGCCGACAAAGGCCGTTGCGCCCACCAAGCGCAAGGAAAACAAGCGGTTGATCGAAGCTCAGCAAAAATACGGCCGCGGCAAGGCTGTTCATACCCACAGCGTGCGAGACAAGAAGCTACGAAGTAATCTGCAAGCTGTCGAAGAAAAGTACAAAGATGCTGCCCTCCGCGCCAAAGATGCGGAGATCCTCATGGAGCACGAGGCCGGATTCCTCGAGCCCGAGACGGAGATGGAAAGAACGTACAAGGTGCGTCAGGATGAGATCGCGGCGAGTGTTGGAATCGAGACTGCGAAGAAGAAGTTTGAGTTGAAGCTGGACGACTTTGGGCCTTACCGAGCGGACTATACACGGAATGGACGAGAACTGCTGTTAGCGGGGCGGAAGGGACATATCGCGACAATGGACTGGCGGAATGGGAAGTTGGGGTGCGAGCTGCATTTGCGGGAAACCGTGAGGGATGCGCGGTGGCTGCATAACAACCAGTACTTTGCGGTTGCGCAAAAGAAGTCGGTCTATATCTATGATAGTCAGGGTGTGGAGCTGCACAACCTGGACCGGATCGTTGAGCCCTGCTTCTTAGAGTTCTTGCCTTACCATTTTCTCCTCGCTTCAGCTGTGAGTTCCCTTCTCGCCGTAATTGCGCGAGAGCCATACTAACGGCGTGCAGCAAATGAGCGGCCACCTCAAATACACAGACACATCGACCGGCCAACTCGTCGCCGAAATCCCCACAAAGGTCGGAGCCCCAACATCGCTGGCCCAAAATCCCTGGAACGCAATCATGCACGTCGGCCACCAAAACGGTACCGTGACCCTCTGGTCTCCCAACACACAAACCTCCCTTGTCAAAGCCCTCGTCCACCGTGGCCCTGTCCGCTCCATGGCAATCGACCGACAAGGCCGTTACATGGTATCAACAGGCCAGGACCAGAAAATGCAAGTCTGGGACATCCGCATGTACCGCGAAGTCCACTCTTACTCTTGCCACCAACCCGGCGCCGCAGTCTCCATCTCTGACCGCGGTCTCACAGCCGTCGGATGGGGCACGCAAGTCAGCGTGTGGCGCGGCCTCTTCGACGCCGCCAGCTCCGACGTCGGCAAGGTCAAATCCCCGTACATGTCATGGGGCGGCGATGGGCAGCGCATCGAGAACCTCCGCTGGGCCCCCTTCGAGGATATCCTCGGTGTCGCGCACGACAAGGGCTTCGCAAGCATAATCGTCCCCGGCGCGGGCGAACCCAACTTCGACGCCTTGGAAGTCAACCCCTACGAGAACCCCAAGCAGCGCCAGGAGGCCGAGGTGCGCGGGCTCATGCACAAGCTACAGCCCGGCATGATTTCGCTGGATCCCAGCTTTATCGGTCGTGTCGATACCATCAGCGACAAGCGCAACCGCGAGGAGAAAGACCTCGACCGTCGGCCGGAGGACCACATCGAGAAAATCAAGAACCGCGGCCGTGGCAAGAACAGTGCGCTGCGGAAGTACCTGCGGAAGAAGGGGAGGCGCAATGTCGTCGACGAGAAGCTCCTCAAGGCACAGGCCCTGCACAAGGAGCGCATGTCGCGCGCGAAGGAGAGATACAAGTCCGAGCGGGAAGAGCTGGGACCTGCCTTGGCGCGGTTTGCGAGGAAGGATATGTAATCTCTCTCTTTCTTGCATTCCCTGTTTTTGCGGGTTCTGCCTTTTGCTTGCTTGGTCAAGTCTGCTTTGTCATTCTTTATTCGCTCTGTCGTTGTCGCTGGATGACGAGTGGAGTGCTCAGATACCCTGATTATAGAGCGAGTACAGAGTACCGTTCTGCGAATCTGTCATGAACATGCATTTGAGGGCGTTGGGTTTGGGTACGTTAGTGAAAGGTGTTAGCCTATCCAACTATGTAATTCAATGTATATCTACTCACCGCTACCTTATCCCTTCAACGTAATCAGGCTGATAATAGTCTGCAGTGCAATGCTACGGTAAGTAGACTTAACCATGACTTGGTGTATATGAGACGCTAGTCTACATATTCGTGGAAAATTGTTACGCAGGTTTTTAGAATCTAGAGATATGCGGGGTGAAAGTGGAAAATGCCTGCGATTGCTCCTAGATGGCATGAGTGAATTTCAACTGAAGCAAATCCCAACGCCATAGCAGTTCGCCATGAAGATCATGAGTATCACTGTAGAGTAGAAAACCAACGACAACGTACAACAAGTAAGAATCATCATCCAACATTAACACAACATCTGGAACGCTTATCGGGAATCAGGCTCAACGACAAGGTATCAACCTCACTCAAAAAGAGAGGGAAAAGATCACGAAATGTCGACTCGGAAAACAACAGATCAATGAGGCCAGATGCAAGGATAGTCAAGGTGATAGAGTACAGAGGGCTGGGGCGTAAACGCCAACGCGAGGTTGGGATGTGTAGAACATGCGACCTCACGTCCAGGAATTCCATAAGCATAACCCAGTAAATACTGCCAGAGAACGACATGGACAGTAGATGTCGACCATTCTTCGATCAATAAGAACACCAAATAAGCGAAACACCAACCATCCCTTTGAAACGAGATAAAACACAACAGATAGACTCCCCGTTCAACACAAAGCACTAAGCGATAATGTGCCCAACGTACGCCATTCCCAACCTCTTTGAACTGATATGATAATCGAAAGAATAATTAGATCGCTGCATAATCAAGCGGCAGTCCCTTTCTGCCTCTTGCCTCCTACTCGAGGACTAGCCTTGACTTTGGGCCCGGGAGCGGTGCCATTGACCTCACCAGTATTTTCGTCGCCCTCCATCTTGACGGTGCTCGCCCGTCGACGCTTGTTACTCACATTAGGGCTTGCGCTAGCACTACCAACTTGCTGTGGCATTTGGCCTTGTGGGCCCATTCCGGGGGGTCCGGACAGATTGCTCTGACCAGGACTTGGGTGGGCGGACCCTGAAAGATGAGGCGAGCCTTGAGGACCAACCGGTAGATTGAGATGGGCCATTCCAGGAGACGCAAATTGATTTGGTCCGCCCATGCTAGGGGCCCGTGCGTTCTGACCAGGCTGCATTCCCGGGTTCATGGGACCTTGCATGAAGACTTGGTTGGCGTTCTGATTAGTTTGCATGAGACCAACGAGATTTCGCAAGGATTCAGATGGCGTCAAATTCGGGTTCTGCTGCGAGTATTGGAATAAAAGCTGCATTTGTGATATTGTCTCGGCCACCTATATTCCCGCGCATGTTAGAAGAAATGGTTTGCAGATAGGCGCCACAACATACCTCCAAAAATTGAAGTACTGGTGGAGGAACACCATTCGCCGTCACCATAGACTCGGGCAATGTGAATGCAGGCTGTTGAGGCTGTTTTTGTGAAGCTCGTTTGCCGTTTTTGGTGAGCTTCGGACTCTGTCTGGCATCAAGCTCCAATGCCTGCAGTTGAGTCCGAGAAAAATACTCCCGGTGGTCCATGATGACGATGTCAAGCATCTCAATTCTGTGGTTGAAATCAAAATGCGCTTTCAGAGTACCCGTGGTGAAAAGCTAGTGGCAGGATTAGACTTGTATGCTCGATCTCAAACTGGAAAGTAGTACGCCTCACCTGCGTGTCATTTGTGAACCAATAGACAAAACAAGCTTTAGGACACTCGACAACATGACCTCCGTTTGGCAAGTCCTTTTCTCGAGGACCCTCTATAAACATCTGGATTTGACGTATGCCACTGTTGAACTGTGTCAAGTAATACCGCGCGAGCGCTGGAGTTGCAATCTCGAACTGTTTGGTGCCAGCCTGACTATTGTACACCCCCTGACGGAGAATCCCAGAGGGCGCGTAAAACTTGTCAACGAAATTCGACCAATACTGTAAGTCGGAGGCTTCGTTACGGCTCTATAAGTTGTTAGTCTATCTCGGACAGAAACGGCTTGCTGAAAGGAGACAAAAAAGACGTACGGCGAAACTGCTCATCATTTCAGCAAAGTTACCCAAAATAAGAATTGATCGTCCGCTCATAGCCATTCTCGACTGCTGCATCAACATTGCAGCATTTTGCTGTTGCTGCTGTTGCGCTTTCATGGCTTCCGCAGTCATCGGGTGAGGTTGCTGGCCATGTTGCTGGCCCGGCTGAGGTTGTGACTGGGGTTGCGTCTGGGGCTGAGCCTGCTGTGCTTGAGCCTGCTGTTGCGGCTGTTGCGGATGCTGCGGCTGCTGGCCCGGCTGTTGAGTTTGAGGAAGTTGTTGAGGAGCGAGGTTTGGAGTGGGCTGCGATTGCTGCGTGACTACGGGCTGCTGCGGTGGTGGCTGGGTGGAAGGGGCTTGTGGAGGGTTTGGTTGCGGAGTTGCACTTCCTTGATGTGGTGGAGGTCCTTGTTGAGGTTGCGGTGTGACGCTCGCATCATGAACATTTTGAGGTTGGGGTGCCGGACGCTGTTGCGGGGTGTGTTGGCCGGGTTGAATAGCATTCTGCTGCTGCGCTTGTTGGGCCTGCTGGGCTTGAGCTTGAGCCTGGGCCTGGGCCTGAGCTTGCGCCTGAGCCTGAGCTTGGGCCTGGGCCTGGGCTTGGGCTTGGGCTTGGGCTTGCTGCATGACGAACAGCTGCTGCTGTTGCTGCTGAAGGCTTTGGGGTTGCGCATGCGACATCTGGAGTTGCTGCATTTGCTGAATATTGGGTCGCATCGCCGGGTTCTGCATAGCGACCATGTGCGCTGCGTTCATACCTTGCGTTCCGTTCGGGAGGGACACCGAAAGACCTCCGTGCTGTGGCTGCGGCTGTTGTGGCTGCTGATGGGGGCCTTGGCCTTGCTGCGCTTGTTGTTGCTGGAACATTATACGCTGTCTCATCATGTTCTGGTGATGTTGCTGGATAAGCTGCGGGTTTCCACCAACTACATTGAGACGTATGTTAGTATATGAGCAGAAATATTCCAAGAGAGTGTACCAACTGGCCGGGGAAGTTCTTCGACCAGGGGGACTGGAAAGCTATAACTTACAATTTTGGGCATATGGTGGTTGTTGAAACAAGTGTGGTTGAGGGCCAATGTGGGATAGAGCGTGAGCTTGTACGGGCCCTCCTGGGCCAGTAGTTCCTGCTCCTGGAGGCATTTGTCCCATCATCGGGCCGCCTTGAGAAACTTGTGGGCCAGGCCCGGACACGCCAGGATGTACTTGCTGCATCATGGCGCCTGGATGAGCGTTCGGATGTTGACCAGGAGCCAATGCATGACCCGGGGGAAGACCCGGGTGGCCGGCCATGCCTGGATGGGCAGCGAATGGCTGCGCCATCATCATCGCCGGGCTACGAAGTCACCGAGAACGGGGACCCCACAGCCTGAGAAGGAGTCTAGAGCAAGTAGTGAAGGGGAGTGAAGGTGAATGGAAAAATAAAAAAAAAAAAACAATAATACGAGGTGTCGAATTAATATGGCGACGGAGGTTTGGCCGGGCGAGCGACTCGAAAAGGCGCGCTTGACGTGGAGACACAACAGGGCCGCTTTTAGTGTCGGGGCGGAGGCTTAAGCCTAAAGATGCAGTTGGCGGACGAGTGAGCCTGCCGGGGCCACACCAAATCTAAGGCATAGATCGGGCCTGGAAGATATCGCCGGTGTCGACCAGGTTAATCGTCACCTAAGTGAGCAACCAAAGTTAGGCAAGACGCGATGCAGAGAAGGAGCGCGGCAGCGAGGACTGAAAGATCGAGTGTGGAGGATGGACGGACGGAGTGGAGGGGCTTTGGGGGACCAAAGAACGGGTGTCCGACTGTCGCGATCGCCAGTTCAATATGAGGCTTGATAACGAACGGAGTGGGTTTGAACGGGCATTCGGGACAGGGACGAACAACCAGGATAGCGCCACACAGCTGACAGACCCCGGATCGCGCTGAAGAAGAGGGGAAAGTAAAATGGACGTGGAGGAGAGAATGCAGTGGCTTTCCAAAGGGGGAGGGAGAGGAAGGGAAGAGGCAGAGCGAGGGAAAATGATGAGATCCAAGGTGACCGATCTCTCTGCGTCCACGCTCAACATTCACAAATTGCACCACTCACCTTTCAGACAGCTTGCTACTGTGTCGAAGCACCAGATTTCAGATATCTTCCAGGAAAATTTGACAGTTCCTGACGGATTATCTGCCACCACCTCCTGTCCTGCCTCTAGGTTTCGCTCGCTGAGGCGCCTCGCTGGCCGGAAAATCCGATGGCCGGAGTCCGCTACTCTTTAATGGGATTAGCGCTTCTTTCGGGAAAACTGAATGGCCGGCGGTCGGAATCTTTTCTATCTTTTTCTTCCACACCTGACTTGACCTCTTGAGTTTTCTTCTTCAGTCTTTTTCCTCAGCCTTTTTTTCTGCATGAAGTTCATGGTGACTTGTGAGCAGAGAAATTGCAAATGGTCTAATCAACACTGTCAGCCCATTACCGGCCCGCTGTTACTGCATCTCTCGATGCGGCATCTGATGCAATGCGATCATACCATATCTTCGACCCAATCCAGTTCATTCCGAACTAACCGTAAAGTGAGTCGAGATTTTTTTTTTCTCCTTTCATGCTATAATCTCTCGAGGATGACAACCATCTCTTCTTCTTTCACCTCCAAATCGCCCATGACGAGACAATTCGGACCTTCCTTTCCCGGTTGGTCTGCTACTTGCCAGTATATTTTGTCTGAGAGATTGTGTTTTATGCATATTTCATCGTCACAAGTCTTTTTGTGCAGTGGCTAATGATGTGGATAGATAGATATATCAAGCGCAGTTTCGACGATGCTATTCAATGCTCACTCGTGCTTGTTACCGGGGTGGATTGGAGGTCTTGCGAGTGTTACTCATAGTCTAGGACTAGGCATTTCTTCCTATATTACAATTGCCTTTCATCATACCTTTGAGCTTGATTCTTGTAGCTTTCCATCTTGACGTAGGACTGATGGAATGATAGCCACTCAGATTGCCAATTGTACTAGAGAATCTTTGTAACTACCGTCACAACAAATCTGCGCTTTCCATGCGCACTTCTCGAGCGCCGGGGAGCGCATGTCTTCATATTTTGTTGTTTTGTCACCCTCGAAAATCTGCACATCCTAACAAAGTTTCAATGCTTTATCATGGGGCATCACGTGACCAGCTGACAAAGAGCAGCCGGCATGGACTTGACATCAAAAAGTTCCGCTCAGCAATCTAATTGACAACTGATGCAGAAGCCTTGTTCTGTGCAGCGTCAGCAGTCTCGCAACTCCCTGATTCCGGAGGCATCGTTTGCCTCGGATGTACTCGTCAATGCAACAGGGCAGGCACCTTTGGTCTCTTGCACGGCCCTGTCGTTTCGTCGCGCATCGTCGATTTCCCGCTGTAGTCGCATCCCCGTTGCGCCGCTTCCATCTTTCACAGACATGGCGATCTTCGGCACCGTCTGATCCTAAGGATTCTCGAGACTCGGTCTCCGAAGGTGCCCATAACGACATTCCGGCGCTCAATGGTACAGCCAACCCAACTCAACCCGATGCCGCGATTGAAACAGGGGAACAGCCAAACGCGAAGGATCCAGGTCCTTATGGGTCTCCTATTCGAAGGGCACTGAGAAGCAGAAAGCGTTCCAGGGAATCAATATCCCCAACTGCTACGATCCCAGACTGGTTCCGCGAGCGGAATACGGTGCTCAACGAGAGTCGACAGGGGGAGACGCGACAGCCGCTGAACATCCGCTCTGTCGTACAAACTGATAAGGCCGCCGCGGATGTGTTGTCCTCCGGGGGCAGTGGGGAAGACCCCCCTGCAATGGCTGGACAGCCACTTTCTGAACACCGCTACGCCTTGACCGACGCCTTATGGGAGGAGCTGTGCGTCTCCGCCAGGGCCGGCTTACGACTACCGCCGGCGAAATATGCAACCGAGCCATCTGCACGCAAATCGCACCTCGTTCTTCATTATCCTGGCACCGATGGAATTTTGTTCCTAGACGCAATTATTAAGCGACTCGCCGGAGAGCTCAATACTGACCTGGTGACGCTTAATGCTCAAGACATCGCGCAGCTCTGCATTGAGCAGGACCTAACAGATACAGGTAGAACGTCGCCCATTCGTCTCCTCGGCTATGAAGTCTTCCGGCCATCAGTCTCGGATTCGTGGCGTGAGTCTGGCGAGGGGGCGAATGAGGAAGACGAAGGGGAAGCGGACGGGCTAGTACTTCCACGACCCATGCACCCTCGTGGCCTGGGTAGCCCAAAGTTTGTGACCATCGAGAGCTCTCGCGAATCCGGAGACATCCCTCTACCAAACCTCGTTGGACTCAAGTCACTAGTCGCAGCATTCAACCCATCGGATAGCTCGGTGGGCGGCGCATCATCACAACCGTCCTTTGATCGATCCGAGGAGAGACGGCTCCAGCTTCTACACAAACTTCTTTCAGCCCCGGGGAAATCATCAGGACAATCGGCTACTCCGCCCATGGTCGACCAGGAGGCGCCAGGTGACTTTGTCAAACCTCCACCCGACCAGGCGCGTGATATCATCGTCCAGGTTCAGGACTATGGTGACATACAAAGCACACGCGAAGGCGCGAGATTCCTGAATTTACTACAGAAGGTAATTCAGGATCGGCGAAAGGACGGGCACAAGGTTTTGTTTATTGGAACCGCAGCTCAAGACGTTCCTCCAGATTCAGATTCTTCAAGATTACTGCAGAATGCGTTTGACGATCAGTTTTCCCAAATGGTTGTTGTCACACCCGCCATGAAAAGCGAAGCACGAGAAAAGACATTTGCGGAAGATTTAAAAAAGCGGACACTGGACATCAACATTCGACACATCCAGAGCATGCTACGCACACGGCTTGAGGAGCAACCCTCGGCAGTGAAGGATGACGTCCTCCAGGCATCTTCATGGCCGCTCGATGCGGCTCTACTCAAAGAGTCTGGTCTTGATGAGCGGTATTGGTCGTACAACCAAGTGCACTGGGTAGCGACGCTTGCACTTGGGAGCGTTCGAGCGGATGAGGCATTCGGTTTCGAGCATATCAAACGCGGGCTTGAAATGTTGCAAAAGACAGAGCATATCCGAGACGAGTGGCTACAAGAACGATCGCCCAAGGTGAAATCCGCGGAAACCGAGAACAACCGAGAGCGTCTTATCTCGTCTCTGCGTAAAACTTGCAATTCGCATGAGAAGAAGCTGCTTAATGGTGTGGTCGACGCCAAAAGCATTCGCACCACTTTCGCTGATGTGCACGTCCCACCGGAAACGATTGACGCCTTGAAAACCCTCACCTCCCTGTCACTTGTCCGTCCCGAGGCTTTTACTTATGGTGTACTCGCTACCGATAAGATACCGGGCTTGCTTCTTTACGGACCCCCAGGCACCGGTAAGACACTACTGGCTAAGGCCGTGGCGCGCGAAAGTGGTGCCACTGTGCTCGAAGTCAGCGGGTCCGAGGTGTACGATATGTACGTCGGTGAAGGAGAGAAAAATGTCAAGGCTATTTTCACTCTGGCCAAGAAACTCAACCCATGCGTCGTTTTCATAGATGAGGCAGATGCCATCTTCTGTTCCCGTACCGGGGCCAGCAGTCGTACGTCCCATCGGGAGTTGATCAACCAGTTCTTGCGGGAGTGGGATGGGATGAACGACCTTTCAACATTCATCATGGTTGCCACAAACAGACCTTTCGATCTAGACGATGCGGTTCTCCGTCGTCTTCCCAGACGACTACTTGTGGATCTTCCTGTAGAGCAAGACCGTCTGGCCATCCTAAAGATCCACCTCAAGGATGAAGCCCTGGATGCCTCTGTCGACCTCGCAGAACTGGCCCGTCGCACTCCGCTATATTCCGGTTCCGATCTGAAGAACATGTGCGTCGCAGCTGCTCTGGCCTGCGTACGTGAGGAGAACGCGTTGGCACAGCAGCATACGGGCGATGAGCCCTACCAATATCCTACAAGGCGAACACTGACGTGGGCGCATTTCACCCGCGGCATGGAAGAAATCAGCGCGTCCATCAGCGAAGATATGTCGTCCCTTTCGGCAATCCGCAAGTTCGACGAGCAGTACGGAGACCGCAAAGGTCGGCGCAAGAAGAGCGCTGGGTGGGGATTTACGACGCCTAGCGACGCGACCGGATCAGACACCGCACGGGTGCGAACATGAACGCAACAACTTGATACCCTAGATAGTGAGATAAGACGTATGCGGTGATTTTCTTCGAGGGTGTTTCGGCAGGGCTTTCGGCAGGGAGCGGTTTTGATCATGCGATGACATTTGTACCACCACTTACCACTATTTCTTTTTATACCTGTTAGCGATATGACGGCATGTACCAACAGTTAGACTAGAAGGAGTATATATCATTCCGATTGCATGATTCCCCTGTAGTGGCAACATTTGCCCACCTGCCGCCATGAAGCTGCTTCGTCCAGGCAGAGTTTTCCGGTAACTTAACATCTCGACCGCCGATTTCCTCAACCTTCCCTCTTCCATACATATTTTATAATGGCACAATAAACCAAAATATAACATAGAATGTGAAGCGCAGATTGGATTGGCATTATTCAACTCAGCATCCTTGAAAGTACATATTGTCCCGCTTTCTCCTCACGCGATCAACCCCTCACATCTTCTCGCTTTTGTCTTTCGTCTTCATCTTCATCTTCATCTTCGCCGCTCCGCCTCTTCCTCGCTGCTAATCCCCAACCATTTAATTCCGTCGCTATGTCTTCCGAGTCCCGGGACGAGGCTATCCGCGAAGCGAAACGCTACGTTCGCGAGATTATCCAGAACGACTGGTCCTTTGAGTTTTCCGCGAAACCCGGTGCCCCGCCGCCAAAGTACCCTGCGAACCCAGAGCCCACGGAAGTCCTTGAATGGCGAGCTCGCGAATACGACAGTTCAGGATCGGAACTCGAGCCGCAGTTCTCTCCCATTGGCAGTCCGGGGACCGATGCATTCGATGCTTCTTCGCCGCAGTCCGCGGGGTCGCAATCGCGACGGCGCAAGCGCCGCAGGCAGATGGAGGAGGAGATGAGCTGGAATGAAGGACTGCGCACCTGGGTGGAGAGGCGGGATGCCTGGTCGGGCGCTCTGTCTAGAGAGCAGGTTCGGACGTGGGAGCAGAAGCAGCAGCCGCCGTCTGCGTCGGAGAGTGATGGGGTTAGGGATAATAGCGCCGCGACGACGTCGGATACAGACGCCCAGAGCATCCCGGCTTCTACGACATCCCGTCCATTTGCTATCCCGGCTACGGGGGAATCATCAAATCTTGCGTCGAGGACAGAGGCTTTGAATATCGCGGACAATCCGGCCACTCCATCTCAGGCTCAGCAGCCTCAAGACCAGAGCAGCGACGTCCAACCACCAGTCCCTGTCGATGATGGAAGCAGACCTGAACTCATCACCGATGCCATCCCCGAGATACCAGAACTCCCGCAACCGCTCTCCTCCGCCGCCGCCGTTCCTACCGCAGACCCCCCATCGACCACGACAACGACACCTTCCACACCCTCACTAGAAGACCCCTTCCACGATCCGCTCATCCCGGTCGTTCCCTCCCTTATCGCAACCTCGAATCCTATCCGCGCGTCCATAACTCCAGCAATGTACCCGTCCATTTACTCCAAAGTCGTCATCCAAGGCCTCACACCCACTGTACCTATCAACCTTGCCGACATGACAAAGGCCATGGTTCAGGGTTGGAAGGCAGACGGCCAATGGCCTCCGAAGCCTCAGAACCTAGTGCTCACTGATAATGCAACCGTTCGGCCGAGTAATGCCTCCGCGACGAAACACCCGGATACCCCTGCCATTCCGACGTCGGCTGCAGGCGACAAGGACAGGCCGAGCTCTCCTGAGTCGAAGCGCAAGTCAGGAATTGCCAGCACAGTGCGCAAGGTCCTGCATTTTTCGGGGTTCCAGCATCATCCGTTCCATAGGCGGGGCTCATCGAGTCAAAATCATCCGCATCCGGAGGATCCCGCAGGGACTGGAGAGGGTTCAGTGGCGGCAGGAAGTACTAAGCAGGCTCATAGATAAGGGTACTGTTAGTTAGTTGTCTTTTTTTGATTGCGTTCTCCTCTCTGTTGTCGGAGAATTGGAAGCACTGGGTTCTTACCCTCTATACCTATCATTTTATTATGGCTCATCTTCCCGCGTCCCGGTTCGCAACGAGCTTGTGGGAGTACATATCCATATCCATGTTTGTAGGAGTAGCAGCCTTGCTTTGAAGCTGTCAAGGTTTTATCTACTGGACTTGTTTGATGACAAAAAACACCATGAGAAATTCTCCCCGTTCCATTATATATCCCATAGCCTATTTCTCGGAGTAAAGCGTAATGAGCCACAACAGAGTGAACCCGGCCCTGGTCGATAAATTATATGGCAGCTTGAGGTTCACTCAATACATGTTGCTACTGCACGGTTGTCTGGTGGGTCGGTCGAGGTTCCTGCATCGGCTTAGATCTACATACTTACCCACTGCACGGTCCGTTCCTAGCTACCCCGAGCACAGCCCCCTTTGACCTCTGCCTTTTAGTCTCAGAGGTTGATAGGATGTTAGACCAAGGCGACGGCCATGTTCTTTGATAAATGTGAGCTTATGATGACGCTCCGTCGAGTTCATCACAGTTCGAGATATGCGGGTGGGATAGGCTCCCCGGACCGCACCAAAGGTAAGATGAGAAGGCCGCATCGTATACCGTATACCAAGAATATCGGGATGGGAGCTAGCGAGCTAATACTATAAAGCCATTAGGCAAGCGTTCTTGCACCCTCAGAGACGAAAATGGCTTGCAGTTGGGCGTGGGGTGGGTTCTAAACAGGGCTGGCGAGCACTTAGGGCTAAGGACACTTCCTGTAATATCACACGACGGTGTTGCTTTACTCATGAACTGCCATCTTAAGCTACCCTGGCAGTGGACACACTTTTTTATATATCGGTTGGACAGTACACTGCGGAGGCTGATGTCGTTGTTTTTTGGTGAAGGCTTCGTTTATCTAACTGTAGAAGGGCACCGGGGCATGGTGCAAACTTACGAACATGGTCTTTTCGAGGTTCTAGATACACGCAGGCTGCTATTGGCCTAATGAATGTAAGTTATTGGAGCTATCTATGGTGCTTATGTCTTCTAGAGGCCCCGTCTGATCCTCTTCTACCTCCATGCCTTTGACCGGCTAAAAAACCGTTCATCAGTGCTCCTACTTCGGCTCTGGTGAGACGATAGTACTTTCTTGATGCTTTCAGCGGCTTCAATCCAACCTTCATGACTCTATGTGTCCCTGATTCCCGCATACCTGATTCCCGCATATTTAGATGGTAATGCAAAAACAAAAAGCGATTCCGACACGGGGAATCGAACCCCGAGCTGGTGTGTGAGAGACACCGATGTTAACCATTACACCATATCGGATAATTGATATATTACTTGCTTAATTTTTGTTCTAACAGGGATAAGATAAAAAGCCGCTTAACGCCGCTTGAAAAGACTGCAGTCCAAGATTTATACAGTTAAGATCATGGGAAACTCTAATTGGGGGAGGACCATGGTTGGACGGAGGCTCGGACGGTGCGGAAAGGTTATTACACATTTGCACTCAATGCGGAAGGCGCGGTGGTTTGTAAGTGTTTGCGGTGTTTATTGCTTTAGGATTGTGAGCTTTATATACTTCTGCCCATGGCTACAAGAACATCACTCCACGGGGACGAATGGCGAACCGTGCTCTGACATGGCGGTAGAAACGGGCAATGGTTGATAGACAGGTTACGATTGACCAAGAGACACGGGAGCCCATGGAAGACCGGTTCTCCGGAGTATGTCTAACGGAGATTGACCATACAAGCCCAGGGTAAGCAAGCATATCTGTAGTTAAAGATAGAAATATTACTCCGCAGATCGACTGATAAAGAGGAGGCGATAAGAGATAGCTCCTCTGCAGCTAAACATACTGGTAACTGGCTACAGAGCTGACTGACTAGGCAATGAATAACGCAGCGACGGACCATCATTCCGATAGTACCAGCAGCGGTAGTATAGCAAGCACCCAGAAGCCCAACGGTCCAAATACTCGACGGCTCAAGCAAATAGATCCACGAAGCATGACAAGTCGACAGTAGAGCTCGGCCACCAACCGAACCCCCAGTCACAACAACCTCGGTAGCGACAGCTGATAGGAGAAAGATAAGGCAGTACGTACTTCCCCTGCCATGCGGAGTATCACTGCAACCTTGTAGGCTATCGGTAACAGCAGGGTTGTCTTATCGACTGGACTATATCGACACCAGAGCTGACACTGCAGCTATTGATTACGCCTGTGGCATAAGCCCTAATTCTGGTATCCCAATCGGATATTACTGCAAGGAGTAGAGGCTAGATAGCGATAAGCACACAATGAGGAGAAAAGAGGCTGGATTACCAAAGTACAGCCGGGATAACAGAGCATCACCGCCCCCGATTCATGGACTGGCCACGGTCAGTAGCTCGGTGATAGATTAGATACCCCAGCGATCTCCAACCAAGACAGCGCATCATCCCCACTCCCCACCGGGCGCCTTCCGGGGATGATAAGCGAAGTCCGCAATGATGGGGGTGAGTTGGAGACTAGGGTTTTGGGGATGAATGTCCACTGTCAGATGCATCATTTGGAGGCACCATCACGCGAGGACAAACCGATAAAGCCCCGGATCCCAGATAAGAGCCCTAGGAAGGCAGGAAATAAACTCGAAGAAACTCGATTCTGAGAATTATGAACACAATAATCGAACAAAAGCAGTCCCCTTCTAAGCCCCCCCTTCCCGTGAGTTTTGTTTTGTCGTGTCGTTTAGGTATTTTCATGTCAAAGATTAAAAGGAATATGGTTTGTTTGCATGATTCTATTGCAGACAAGTCGTAGGAGACAAAAAGATAGTAAATATAGCAACCGGACGTGGAGAGAAGCATTCAATCGAATATAGAACCAGCCAATGACAAGAACTGCGAAGGGTATCAAAAATGTATTAGGACCAAGTGACTCGCGACATGCCTGCGGCGGACAAGGGACAACCGCGCATTTCACGAAGGATGACCCCAGATCTTGAAAGCCCAAGCTAGATGCTCTTGGGCGATTTGGCTGGCGATTGCGAATCTTCCTCTACCACGTCGGCAAGCTTCATTCTCTTGGCCAGCGGCTCAAGAGGGTTCTCCTTTGAGGGATTACCACCGGCAGTCTGCTCGGTAAGCTGACGCTCTAATTCAGATATACGCCGCTTGAGCTCCTCTTCCCGTCGCTGAGCATCATCAAGCGAGCGTCTCAGGCGTGCTTCCGAGTCGCGAAGTATCATCTCGGACCGCCGCGCAGTTGCATCGCTCTGCTCGAGTTCGGCGACGCGCCCCCTGAAGAGCCCATTGATGAGATCCAGCTCGCTGACACGAGTCTTCAAGGACGTGTTTGCCGCCAAGAGGTCCTCGTATGTCTGTGGGGGTTCGTGGTGGCGGTCCACCGGCGCGGCCACAGCCGAGGGGGAAGGTTGCGGTAGCTGAACGGATGGGAGTTGGCTAGTGTGGTCCCCGGTCGTTACACTGTCAAACATATGCTGCGGCGCAATGTTGGAATTGTGATGAGTTTGCGCGAGCGGCTGGTGTAAACCAGGAATTCCGTGGGCATCGGGCTGGGGCACTGGGGAATTGGATCGGTCTGAATGACCGGGAGACATCTTGCGCGACGCGCGACGATACCCCTGCGATCCCAAAGGAGGAGTGCCAGCTTCCGATCTCGAGGAAGATAACCCATTTCCATCGACCGCGCTGCCGGACTATTTCAAGTAATTGGGAGTTAGCACACGTACTTCGCCTAGATAAGGGTGCGACGGGCATAAGGGAAAATCCTTAAATTGAGGACTCACCTTGCGCTTCGGGCCCTGGCCAGCGGTTTTGACTCGATTGCGACTTTTGATCACATCTGTCTTAAGGCTGATGGGACGCGGTCTTCCATGGAGTTTCAAGAACAAACCGCAGGCGTTGCAAAGCACCGAGCCGAGTTCGTCCCTGCGCCATAAAGGAGTCTTGGAGGTGCCGCAATTCTGGCATATCGGCTGTAATTGAGGGCGTTTCTGGTCAACCAAGGTACTCGCCATATTTATTCGAAAGAGAAAAGTGAAAGAAGCGAGAGGAAAGAGGAGAGGAGAGAAGAGGGGGCTGCGTGGGAGCAGGCGGCTGATAGTGAACGAAGGAAGATCCGGCTTGATAAGATTGGGGAGATTAAATTGAAAACGGATGATAAGGATTTCGCCAAGACTGATAACGCTTTGGTGAAAAAATAAAACAACACGAAAAAGCAATATTGTTGCAGCACGAAAATTGCGATCGCAAATAAAAAGAGTAAAATAAGGAAATAGAATAATTGTACTCACAGGATTATTGCCTTGACCTCCAGTTGTAGCAGCGGGAGACGATGTTGCGTAGGTCATACTTGACATGTTTAGATGCGCATCACTACTCGACGTTCTATTCGTTCGTCATTAGCTGGGATCTTGCTCATGGTCGATAAGATGTAACGAGTCTCGAGGACAGGGGGAAGAAAAGACCCGATGACGGCAGAGACATTGATTCACACCGCTGCAAACCTTATCGCGATTACCGCGGTCGAGTCGGACCGGAGTAGCATACGCACCGTAAATTCGAAGTCGGCGCAGACGCGACAGATGCCAGAACGGAGAGACCAGGAAGCGATGGCCCAAGAGAGCTCGGAAACGCACTGGCACCGTTCAACCCCTCCTCAGGACTTTTATCTAGAGAGCTCGAGGCAAGATCCGGGAGCGCGTTGGAATACTGCGAGGACGCGGAAGAGATCCCCTGTACGTTATCGATTGCCGACTGGCTCTCAATGGACGAGGACGAAGGGTTATAGGCAAGGTCGCTCGATTGGTCGTTCGAAGGCGATGGATGGCGAAGGGCCGGGTCGATGGGCGACGCCCGGAATAGAAGCGAAGCCACAATGGAGGTCGTGGCAGGTAAGCTGCTATAAACTTGGCCTTCGTTGACCAAATAAAGGTACTCTCAAAGTCAATTGACCCTGTTCTCGACGCGTGGCATAAGGCGATGGGGAGGGGGACGGAAGATCTCGTTTCTGTTGCGAGGGGGGCCAGCCACGTAGAAAGGGAGGGCGAAGTGGAATGTCCTCGAGATTTCGTGCGCGGGTTGGAATCCAATAAAGGCAAAAGGGAAATGCTTTTGAAGAATGAACCAAAAAGACAAGACGAAGTAAGAGCGCTGCGTTCTCGTGCGCAGTCCGGAGTTGTTAGGATAAAGAGCGGAAGATCTGGAGAGGCCGGTAGACAGAGATAGGGTACCGTAGGGAAGAGCCAGGAGTCTGAGCAGCCTGTGGTGCAGTTACAATCCTGCGGATACAAGCAAAGGTGAGGCCAGAAAGTCCCAGATGGAAGTGAAGAAAAGGACAATTAAGGTAATGACATTAAAAACGATATCGGAGACGAGATGGGACGATAAGAGGGCTTGTCAAAGGATATCACTATCGGGGCTGCTACCGGAGACTATCGATCATTATTGGTCTGTCTCTTGGCACTCTTTCCCTCTACAGCCCCGGACAATGAAGATGTTCTTTCTCTCTTGACATTGGCAATGCAATGGTACAGCTACCAGATAGTCCGTGATCTACCTATTTACCGGACAACGCTCGATACACTCATGGACCTCTGCTTACCTGAGCCTCTCGACAAGCATTCGTTCTACCACGCTGGGATCAGCTCACGGCCTGTGCCTTGCATACGGCCATGCATCCTGTCCGATAAAAAGGCAAGGCGTTCGATCTGGGTGAAAAGGTGAACCATGAGTGGCCCAGCAGACAGCCTGGTTTAATATCGGTTGCTTCTTGAACTTCCAGTTTCCTAGAGTAACCTCACGTTAGGTTGTAGGTTGCGCCATGGGATCGAGGCTAAGGTGGTTGGACTGAAAGTCCATTGCGCTTTGAGTCGATGATTTGCAAGGGCACTATGGTTACTATGGACCCGCGGAAACCGTCTGCGTACTGGACGTGCAGGCACCATAGCGCTGGCGCAACCCAATTGCCGCAGTTAACATCGCCGTTCTGGCGTTAGTACTCAAAGCTGGTAATCGCCAGTAAGGCTCAGTCGCAGCTGTGGTCCACGGTGTCAAGTTAAATCCTTCGAAGTAAATTGTGGACCACCTCACGGAATTGATGTGAGATAAATCGGGCATTTCGCAAAATACAAGGCAGAATGCCCAACTACAACCCTGAATATCTAGTACTTACCATGAACGTGCTAATGGCAGTACGCCTTTAGTTGGCCTAGGGCTGGTATGGCGTATGTGAGCACATCAGGACGATGAGAGCAATCCGTGTGCAAGGACAAAGGCCTCTCCGAATCCTTTCAAGTACGCCCTGCCGCTGATGCTACCGCTGAAACTCTAATCTCTCAGGGGAGTACCCAACTCTGTTATATGGGTTCCCCAACGCAGGGCTGCCCGGCAAAAACAAAGTGGAGTGACCCTGGAACCTAAAGAGGAGACGTTTTAGGTGACCACCATGAGAGCGGCGGCATGAATAAGAATGGAATAAGCTCCGCTCCGAGTAAGCTGTGGCTTAGGAGCTGTCTTTGTAGCGATGATCTCAAGGTATAAAGTCAAGGTTCGCCCACGGCTCCTTGACCTCAGACGGAGCACGGCCTTCGTTTCTGTGACACATAAATGTACAAAGCTGGCCCTGGTGCGGCAAAGTTGACTGAAATACCTATCGACGGGGCTGTTTCCTATGTCGACGTGCTCATTGTTGGCGCCGGCCCTGCTGGTCTGATGATGGCAGCCTGGTTAGCAAGGTGTGGAGTGAGAACTCGAATAGTTGATCAAAAAGGAACCAAGGTCGGTTAGAATTTGTCTATTAGACCTCGGTCAAGTTCAAGATTTTGATACCAATCTAGGTCTTTACTGGCCAGGCGGACGGCCTGCAGTGTCGCACCTTGGAGATCTTTTACTCTTTTGGTATTGGTGACCGTGTTTGGAAGGAGGCAAACCACTTGCTCGAAGTTTGTCCCTGGAATCCCGACTCTGACGGAAAGATCCGCCGCAATGCTCGAATTCCCGATACGACACCTGGGATCAGTCGGTTCCAACAGGTAGTCCTTCATCAGGGAAAAATTGAGGACTTCTTCCTTGATGTTTTAGAGGGTCGCAGTGATATTCGCGTGGAACGCTGTGTATTGCCAACAAAGCTGGAGTTCGATGTGTCCCTCGTCGAGTCCTCAGATGCGTATCCGATTACCGTACATTTGCGCCATCTCTCCAAAGCTGAATCTGCCCTTCAGCAGACGGGTACAGCTGTTGATGACTCGACTAATAGAGAGATACTCTCCGTGGGCGACACGGAAAACCTCAATCAGGCCAGCGTGCTAAATGCACATGTCGACACCGTGGAAACTGTAAATGCCAAGTATATGCTTGGTGCGGACGGCGCACACTCATGGGTGAGGCAGCAGCTTGGATTTACTCTCGAGGGAGAGTCCACCGACTATGTTTGGGGCGTTCTGGACATGGTTCCAATAACAGATTTCCCCGATATCCGCATGCGATGTGCTATTCACTCTGCTGATTCGGGTAGCATCATGGTCATTCCTCGGGAGAATAAGATCGTGCGGTTGTACATCCAGCTGACGACAAGGGCATATAATGGCGGCAAAAAAGCCGATCGATCCAAAATTAACCCCGACGTAATTTAGCGCGCTGCTCAGAAGATTATGGCGCCGTATGGTATTACATGCGGCAGTCTGGACTGGTGGACAGCTTACCAGATCGGACAGCGCGTGGCTACACAATTCTCCGCCCACGAACGCATCTTTCTTGCGGGTGATGCTGTGCATACACATAGGTCAGTTTAGCTTCTATGAGATTGAAGCGGATCTGTGGTAGATTGCTTATTTCGTGTAGCCCTAAAGCCGGCCAGGGCATGAATGTGAGCATGCAAGACTGTACGTAATGGTGCCCAGATACAGCAGAGCAAGCTGACTGACTGCCATTGAACAGCATATAACCTTGGATGGAAAGTAGCCAGTGTCGTCAAGGGGCTCGCTAGTCGTTCCATCCTCAGAACATATGAGTCGGAGAGAAGAAAGATCGCTCAAGATCTCATTGCGTTTGACAGCCGATATTCTCGACTATTTTCAGGCCGCCCTGCCCGTGACATTATGAACGAGGAAGGAATCAGCATGGACGTATTCAAAGATGCAGTCAAAAAAGGTAGATTGTTCGCTAGCGGTATCGGTACGTGATCTTGCTTTCTTTGTGGCGAAGCCCTCTAATGCTTTCTGACAGCGGTGGACTACTGCCCCAGCGTCATCGTCGCAGAAGAAACAGAATTAGATTCCGTTCTTAGCATGCCAGAACTAGCACCAGATATCAAGCCTGGCAAAAGAGTTCCCAGTGTGAAGATCCTAAGCCAGGCCGATGCGCGGCCCTGGCATCTTCAAGAGCGACTCCCCAGTGATGGGCGCTGGCGTGTCCTTGTGTTTGCCGGCGACGTGACCAAGTCATCCCAGATGGAGAGGATTAGGCAACTAGGAGCCGCAGCGGGCAGAAGTCGTTCCTGCAGCGCTATAAGCCAACGGGGTCGTGGTATGACTCCGTCATCGAGGTTCTCACGGTGCATGCAGGACCACCCAGCCTGGTGGACATCTTTGATTTTCCCGACGTGTTCCACCCGTACGATGAAATTGATGGCTGGGATTACGATAAGATATTTGTGGACGACGTCTCCTATCATGAAGGTCATGGAAAGTTGTATGAGACTTGCAAGATCGATCCGGAGAAAGGGTGCCTCGTTCTCCTGCGGCCGGACCAACACGTCTCCTATGTAGGTCCATTGGAGGACTATGACGCGGTGGACCGCTTCTTCTCTGGTTTCATGGTTGAACAGACTGCTTAATACTAGGCCTTGTTGCTCCAATAGGATTCGGTATTGATGACATGCTACCGTTGTCCATCCACTGAGAATAGGGCCGTTGACTGCAAGACCCTGACACAGCAGCAGGCACTGGACAGATACGTAATTGAACCGTCAGACCTCATACTACGTAGCCGATAGACTGCCGAAGTAACATGAGATAGCAATTTTCAGATTCGACACGTACTCAAGCGAAGATCGTTTCAGGGGCTAGAAATCATTAAAGTCGAGTTGCCTGGCGCAGGGACGAAGCTCTGGTGGAGTGCTGAAGATGAGATGTGGCGGTGCGACGGACCCGTATTGGTAATATCGCGCTAAACCACTCGCTATGCTTATAGAGCTTCAATACAGTATCGCATGGTAACGTTGGCTGCTACCGTTTCCACTCGAGGCCGCAGACTGGCAGTCCTTCATAGAGACGTGGACGTGGCCGGGTTCTCGCCTCTTGCTTGCTCCAGCTGGCCGGACTTCTGCAGACAGACCCTTACGACCACGAATAGATGACGGAGCCTGCCTTAACTTCTACTTTTATTTTCTGTTGATAAATTGTCTCCAGCATTTTCACCATCTGTCGCTTTCTTCGTTCCTACGTTACGTCCGCCTGGTCTATCCCCTTTTTACCCCGGATTCCAACGCAGCTCCGGTAATGCCTTGAAGAATTGCCGTTTATTTCCTTTTTCTCTCCTAATCCCCGGCTTCGTCTTCTCGCCTTTCATTTAAACCCTTTTTTGAATTTATCTTTTTTTTATTCGATAGAACCATGCCGAAGAACAATCGACCCGCGACGTCTGGTTATGCCCGTTTGGCACAGGAGGAAGAGGATAGAAATAACGACCCCTACGAATATTCGGACGACGATGACTTGTACCATACTTCCAGCACAATCAATCCCTACGGCACACAATATGAACCTATCTCAACTCGAGGCCGGGGGTCTATACCCCCAGGAGGCCCAACAACACCACCCGAATACCGACGGAGATCGAGCGTACAGCACCGCCGAGGACGGCGGAATTCAGCCGTGGATATCAAAGCGATCAATGCACGCCTAGAGCGCTGGGCGGAGGAGTTCGCCTCAAAATTCAAAATTCATCGCGTGAAGGGAAAGACACTCGAGGAAGAGAAGCTGGAGATTTACCACTCCGTTTTCCAACCGCCCAATGGCGTTCAGCCTATAACGGCGGAAGAGCTGGACTCGGAGGAGGCTGAACAAGCTACGCGGGCAGCGCGGGAAGGGTTCGAGGAAGTTGTGGAGAGCGTGCGGTTGGCCATAGAGCTCGGCGTTCACCCACGAATGATCTCTCAGGGAAGCTCGGGCAGTTACTTTGCCCGAAATAGCGAAGGCAAGGTCGTCGGAGTCTTCAAACCCAAAGATGAAGAGCCTTATGCATCCCGCAACCCGAAATGGACTAAATGGATCCATCGCAACCTATTCCCTTGCTTTTTCGGACGCGCTTGCCTGATTCCCAACCTGTCCTACGTCTCGGAAGCTGCCGCTTATGTGCTTGACTCTCGTCTCCGAACCAACATGGTCCCTTACACTGATATTGTATGGCTGTCGTCGAAATCGTTCTTTTATGATTTTTGGGACCGAAGAAAAGCTTGGATGGGCAAAAAAGCGCTTCCTCCAAAAGCGGGCAGTTTCCAGGTCTTCCTCAAAGGTTACAGGGATGCCAATCTTTTCCTGAGGGAGCATCCATGGCCCGATCAGACAAACACGGGTTTCCGTGCCCAAGACGCCCCGAAACGCAAAAAGCGCCCCTGGAATGAGGCTTGCCGGCCGTCAGGGGTGCAATCTGATGACGAAGATGAGGCCGAAGACGATGACGATGTTCAGACGCGCACGCCGTCCCCACAACAGGAAAACGGAGAGCGACAGTTCTACTGGACAGAGAATCTTAAACAATCATTTCGGGAAGAATTGGAGAAATTGGTTATTCTGGATTATATCATGCGGAACACGGACCGTGGTCTGGATAACTGGATGATCAAGATCGATTGGAAGACGGAGGACGTATCAATAGTTGCGGAGCCGCCCAAGCAAAATGAATACCCACAGGACGATGACGATTATTTGGTACCTCCACGACCGGTTTCAGTCAACTCGGACAAAGCAACCTCGCCATCATACCCATATCGACGACACGAGACAATGCAGGCTGTGAGCCGTACAGGAACTCCTTTAAACTCACAAGAGCCCCAAGCTACTATTCAAATTGGTGCCATTGACAATAGTTTGTCATGGCCATGGAAGCACCCTGATGCCGTACGTTCCTTTTCACTCGCGGTAGGATAGTATTATGCTAACAGATCTGTAGTGGCGAAGCTTCCCATTCGGCTGGCTGTTTCTGCCAGTCTCCCTCATCGGACAGCCGTTCTCTCAGAAAACTCGAGACCACTTCCTACCGCTTCTGACCTCAACTGCTTGGTGGAGCGGCACACAAATGGCCTTGCGACGAGTGTTCTCACAGGACGACGATTTCAAAGAGAGCATGTTTGCGAGGCAGATTGCGGTCATGAAAGGTCAGGCGTGGAACGTCGTGGAAACATTGAAGCATGCGGATCACGGTCCGCTTGAGCTTACACGGAGAACCCGCGTTTGTGTCTGGGACGACCTGGTGGATGTCCCGGTTGCTATTCCTCTTCGCGGACCGTCAACGGAAGCCCAGCGACGTAAAATCAGAAGTTATGACGACCGCTACGACCCTGACAACGAAGAAATGGACATTGGCGCCGCCATGTCCATGGCCGATCAGGACTTGATGGGATTCCCATCACCTCCCAGTGAACTGCCAAACCCGAATCGGTTCGAGCTTTCTCGTGGCCGGACTTCTCGGGATTCCGGGCGGCCGCCGACTGCTAGCTCTACTGATTATGGATTCAGTCGCGACAGTGCCGATGGACTCAGTCCTAAGAGGAATGGAGACCGAAATTGGCCGTCACTTCCCCCGCGCCCTGGGAACAAACATCAGAAGCACAACTCCGTTTCGAGTGCACGCGGGGCCCGCCTGATATGGAGCAGCGACGATCTCGAGGGCGACCTCGGCTATGCGGCGGCTGAGGGCATGGAAGGCAACCAGCGCAAAGTAATCGTCGAACGAATAGAGGCTGTCAAGAGCAAAAACCCTGTTTTTACCTGGTGCTAGCACTCTGACCTTGCTCCTCCGAACATCTTTTGGGTGTTGTGGTTGCTATATTCCGCGCAAGATATCTTCCCCTTGCATGACTCCGTTCCTCCTTATTCTCACCTGATCTTCCCCAACCACTGAGGCTACCGACATCATGACTTTATACCTTCATCTCGTTTTCATTTAGCGTCCTTGTTACGGCAAACAGGCATGAGGAGTCTTTAACTGCTAGGAATGGCTTTGGTTGAGAAATACTACCCTGATGTTGTATTGTATATAGACATATAGCTAGCTCCCTACTAATAATCATGATCCCCGGAGGAAATGGCATCATCCTGTGAAACCACTCCCAAGCGATTCCAGAATAAAACTTGGTGTAAGGTGAGGTCAGAATGAGCCGCGGCTCATAGTACATACTAGTTAGTGGCCTCGTCTATCTTATCTCACTTGCCTATCGGGATCTGGTCTTGGCCGCCATCATTCTCTCTTCTCTCTCGCGACCTCATCTTTTTGACCTCATCTTCTCTCTCTTCTTATTCTTGCTCATTCCAGCTAGCATTTCTCCTTTACGCTTCTCGCCTTCTTGTCCCCTCTCTTTGTATTCTCGCGATAGAGCTTTGGCGCATAAATCGCTTCTCTTTCTTTGCCGCTCCGTCATTCTCCACCATTATCGAGTCGGGTCCTATCCCTTCCGATAAGAACGCATGCACCCCACGCTCTATCGTCTTCAAGTTCTTTGGATACATCATATTCTTCGACCCGCTCTCTACTGCCTCGGCACTTCTCTTTACCTACAAGCCACGACTTTGTTATCATTTCGTGTCTGCAGCGTGGAGGCGCCATGGCATCCCACGCACATATGCTCCTCAATCCGCGGGCATACAAGAAACAACTACAGAAAAATGGTAACACTTCAGATCTTATCTCATCCTTACCAGAGCCCAGATGCGATCCAGGCACTGGTCGCAAGTTCTAAAATATTACCCCCACTTTCAGTGAGCTGTCGTACAGACGGTCACTCACACTACGCGAAGACCCTGGTGGCTTGGAAGCAGAAAGCTGACTTGACGAAGTAGCAGGTCAACAGAGCGCAAACAGCCAGCAGCGCGGCGTCGCCTCATCCATAGCGCCACCAGGCACGGCTCTTGCGAATCGCCTACTAAGTCCCCAACGTGTACCCTCCGCCAATCGCCCAAGCGGCTCGCTGTCGCAATACCCCTCGTCGGCTGGATCGACGAGTACGAACGGTTCCCCCAATTCCTCTACATACGCGACGCCGGACTTGGATGTGCAGTTTACGAGCACTTCGGATGTGGAATTCAGTGACGGCAAGCGGAACGCCGATGTCGTGGAGCTCAGCGACGATACGGACTCGAGACATAGAAGTCTTATTGAAGATATGTACGGGGTAGAGCGGCGAATGGGCTCTCCGTACAAGCGAGTCAAAACGGATCACGAGAAACCTGAGAAAGCGAAACGAGGACCCATTGTGGGGAACAGCGGCCTGGGGGAATACATGAAAGAGGATGGCGGGGATACGGGGAGCTCCACCGCGATTACCCCAGATGTCGTTGACCTGACTCTTGGTAAGAAGTCGAGTGCTGGATTCTCAAACTACATGCTAATGGGTTGATATAAGATGTCTCGGGAAGCAACGATGACGACGACCTTCAAGTGACCGGCTCCAACAACCTCAGCGTGCAGAGAGTATGTTATGGAAAGTTGGAAAACGCCACGATTCAGGCGTCGCTAATTCCCAAGCCTGCACCGCAAACGATTCTCGGAGACGTGGCACATTGGCCCTCCATGAAGCTTGGAGTACATAGACAAGTGGGACAGGGCCACTGCCGGATTGAAGTTTCTGATCCCCATGAGCAGATTTTCGGCACCGTCGATTCGAAGACCGCTGCCGTAATTGTACCACTCCTTGATTCTCCGGCTCTTAAAGTTGATGTTACTGCCCGTCTCGATTATCGAAAGAAAATGCCAGACGAGGTGCCCTGGGCACCCTGTTCGTCGAACTTCCGGGCCTCGATCAACTTATACGGCTTTCGTCAGGATGCAGAGAAGGTCGGCAACTACCTTAGCCAGCACAATATCTGGCTCTCCACGCCGTTCTCAGTAGAGCAAGGAGTTCCTGTCTTTAATCCCCACGCTGAAAGAAGACGCCTGCAGCCGAATTATGCACCCACGGGAGCGCCACGAAATCGGAATGGAGTAAATTATGAAGTCAGGTCTGCTGAAGAAGTGACCGATGCCGTCATGAAAATGTTTGATCAGCTTCAGAGTGCCGACAACCTTCCTGAAATGGAGCCCCCGGCGCTTGTCACAACGCCGCTCCTCCGGCATCAGAAGCAAGCTTTGTGGTTTATGACGGAGAAGGAGAGTCCGCGAAAGTTTGGACCCAACGAGGAGGATAATAACTCCCTCTGGAGGCGTGAATACAAGTCCAACGGGGCCAAGAAGTTCCGCGAGATCATCAGCGGTACTATCCTTGATGAAGAGCCGCCGCAAAGCTTGGGTGGGCTTTTGGCCGACATGATGGGTTTGGGCAAGACGCTGAGTATCTTGTCTTTGGTTGTCTCCTCACTCGAGCAAGCCAGTGAGTGGGTGAGGATGATTCCACCACCCGAATTGGTGAAGAGCCAACCTGGCATTCGAAACACGAAAACTACTCTTCTTGTGGTGCCTCTCAGTACAGTTAACAACTGGGTCTCGCAAATCAAAGAGCACTTGCGAAAGGGTTCGGTCACTTGGTATGTTTTCCACGGCTCCTCTCGAACTACGAGCGTGGATGAATTGTCCAAGTATGACTTGGTTATCACAACATATAGCATTGTCCTGAGCGAGCTCTCTGGCCGCGGCTCGAAGCGAGCAGGAACTAGCCCACTAACAAAAATGAACATGTTTCGCATCGTCTTGGATGAAGCACATACTATTCGGGAGCAAAGCGCGGCCCAGACTCAGGCAATCTTCAAGTTAAGCGCCCAGCGCCGCTGGTCAGTGACTGGGACGCCCATTCAAAACCGCTTAGATGATTTGTTCTCGGTAACGAGGTTTCTGGGACTTTATCCATACGAGGACAAGAGTCGTTTCAACATGCACATTCTTAGCCGGTTTAAGACAGGCGATGCGACTGTTATCGCAAGCCTACGCGTGCTAGTTGACTCCTTTACCCTCCGACGAGTCAAGGACAAGATTGATTTGCCGGCGCGACAGGATAAGATTGTGATACTTGAGTTCAGCGATACAGAGGCACAACTACATGAGTTCTTCCGCAAGGAGTCGAATGTCATGATGAGAGTGATTGCAGGAGAGGACAAGAGCCATATTAAGGGTCGCATGTACCATCACATTCTAAAGGCCATGATGATTCTCCGCCAAGTCAGCGCACACGGCAAGGAGCTGCTGGACAGCAATGAGCGAGCGCGAATCAAAGGTCTGAACGTTCATGATGCCATTGATCTTGAAGAGGAACCCAGCGCCGACGCCATCGCAGCCGATAAGAAAGCATATGGGATGTTTACCCTGATGCAAGAGTCATCCGCAGATGTGTGTGCCATATGTAGTAAACGTTTGGAGGAGCCAAATGCGGACACAAACGGATCTAGCGGCCCGGGAAAAAACGACACCATGGCATTTATACTGCCTTGCTATGATGCCCTCTGCCCTGAGTGCTTCTCTAGTAGAAAACAGGCTTTTGATAATCAAGTGGGAGGTCAGGGGTCTTTCGACATCAGGTGCGATGTTTGCGAGGGCTGGATCGCCGCATCATATTCGACAATTACAGCAACGGGTTTACAGGATTACCTGATGGAACAGGCACGAGCAAAGACCGGACCCAAAAAAGCCAAAATCCTAGGCGAGTACGAAGGTCCACACACAAAAACCAAAGCACTTCTATCACATCTCCTCGCGACGGCAGAGGAAAGTGCACAGCTGCCAGAGGGTGAACCCCCTCTCAAGAGTGTTGTTTTCTCGGCCTGGACATCCCACCTTGATCTTATCGAGATCGCTCTCGAAAAGGAGGGCTTGATAGGATACACACGGCTCGACGGAACAATGAGCCTGCCAGCACGCAACAAAGCGCTTGATAGGTTCCGCGATGACAACAACATAACGATCCTCCTAGCGACCATCGGAGCTGGTGGTGTTGGCCTCAACCTCACGTCTGCCTCGCACGTATATATTATGGAGCCGCAATATAACCCAGCAGCCGTGGCGCAGGCTATTGACCGTGTGCATCGATTGGGCCAAACACGCGAAGTCACGACCGTGCAGTTCCTCATGAAAGACAGCATTGAGGAGAAGATCGCCGAGCTGGCGAAGAAGAAGCAGCAGCTGGCTGATATGAGCTTGAACCGCGGCAAGCTGGACAAGGCCGAGGTTCAGGAGGGGCGGATGAGAGAATACCGCAGCCTCTTCAAATGATTTATTTGCTTTTGTTTACGTTTTCAATGGGTCGGTTTGGTTGGGCTTGGTTGGGTCTGGCTTCCATATATTGATACCCAGGTTTTTTTGCTACCTTATTACTGGCTAAAGCCAGCTGGGCTTCCATTGATTATTCCTCATCTCTTTTATTTTATGCATTATGGATAGTGGATCTAGAACAAGACATGACGACGCAAGTCACGGACGGCATCATAGCATAGTTAGCTAATGAATTTTCATTTCATGGAACGGAAGAACACCCGCAGGAACGAAAGACTGCGTAGAACAAGAGTATGCGACTATCGTCCCCCATAAATTCCGCACTCCACAGCCCCCCAAATCCCCTCCACCCTCCTCCTAAGCACCCTCAGCTCCCTAACCTTCCTTTCCCTCTCCTCCTCAACCTCCCGTAACTCCCCCTCCAACTCTCTAATGCGCCTCTCCTGCTCCTGCTCCGAAGTCCCAATCCCAGGAAGTACCGAGATCAAATACTCAATTTGCTGCTCCTTGATAACCAGATCACGCGCTAACTCACGCTGTCGCGCCGCAAATGTACGCGGGGAGTCCGGGCGCGGCGGGAGGCCTTCTTCACCCGCGCCTGGTGCTGCCCCCGCCTCGCCCCCTTCAGCTCCTGGTATAGCGCTCGGGGCAGGTGGACCCGGTGTCACTGCGCCAGCGGCAACGGATGGCGAAGACTGTGAGAGGATTGCGGCTGCGCTGGCGGGGATAGGCGGATTTGTAGAGTTTCTTTGGATCTTTGCGAGGGCGGGGGCGGCTGTGGGAATTGGCGGGGGGATTGCGGGGGAGTTGTCGTGGTAGGTCGTTAGGTAGCCGATTGTGGCGTAGAATTGGGTTGCGAGCTTGGAGTTGTTAGTCAGTTTGGTATTCTTATATGGGGGGCTGAAGGGGGTGAGGTACCTGGTCAAGGCATGTTTGGAGTTGGGTTAGGATGTCGGCCATTGCGGCGCTCTTTGGCTTGACGGTTTGATAGATGAAGCAGGATTGTCCGGGTAGATTGTCTGGTTTGAGTGTTGAGGTGAGCTTAGAAGAATGGATGGGATGGAGCTAAAGTTAACAATTCCTTATCGGGATCCATCATCATCGATAGCGGAGTCAGGGTCGGAGTTAAGGTAGACCGCCCTGAACAGCTTCAACTGGAATTTCGTGACCCTTACTACCTCTCTACAATGTCAGAATATGCGCTTAACTCGCCCCCTTCTCTCCCTCGCTCTTCCTTCCTCACCTCCAAGTTATGTTGCAACTAAAAGCTCCATCACCCCGTTAACCCGCCGCCTCTTCGGCCTCCCGACACCCCCAGCGCCACTAACCACCCTCCACAACGACCTCCCCTCCTTCCTCGAATATGCACAGCGCACAGACCTCCCCGAAAAAACAACGACTTACCAAGGCACGATCTACGAGTATATCGTACAGTCGCACCTCCGCGCCTCCGCCTTCAACCTGCACCGCGTGGGCGGGAAATCAGACCTGGGTATCGACCTCACCGGAACATGGCACGTTGGGGCAAACCCAGTGACTGACCCACCCGTGCGCGTGATTGTGCAATGTAAGGCGACGAAGGCTAAGATTGGGCCGCATGTTGTCCGGGAACTTGAGGGCGTCACGGCGAGGCATTTTGCGGTTGCGCTCGCGAGGGGGTCGGGCGGCGGTGTTGGGATGCTGGTTGGTCCGAGGGAGACGACTAAGGGGGTACGCGAGGCGCTGGGGAGGAGTGCGATGCCGCTTGTTTGGATGATGGTTGAGCGGGATGGGAGGGTGAGGCAGGTGCTGTGGAATGAGAGGGTAGAGAAGCTGGGGCTTGGTGGCTTGGGGGTTGAGGTACTACATCACAAGTCTGGAGAAGACGCCGATGCAGAGGTCTCCACGGAGGCTAGATTGACGTGGGAGGGGAAGGAGGTACAGACTATGGATGAGGTTGAGGAGGGCATGAAGCGGCTGGAAGAAGAGTGGTTGGCGAAGTGGAAGGACAACGGATTGGAAGATATATCGGCGGAGGAGGTGCTAGACGCAGTGGAGAAGCTCGTGCCAGAAACGAGGCCGATATCAATCTCGGAGGAGGAGAGGGAAGAGGTGGCTAGGAGCTTGCTGGCAACTCGCTCTGCCCGTGTATAATAGAAAGCCATGTACAATAGCCCTGTATTATATTACGAAGTTATGATATCTGATAATGCATAAAAGATCGATTGGGTATCTATCCTGCACCATAACGCCAAAGAAATGTGCTCCGCTCAGCCCTGCATAGTCGACCAGAAATAGTTGGAGTAGAAAAAGCGCGAGAACTTCGGATCCAGGTTGACGACATGGACATCGCCCTTGCGACTGTTGCGGATAACAGCCTTGGTGAAGTTACCTGCCTCGTCGGGTTCGATATCGATACCCAGTGCTCGATAGATCTTCAAACGCAGTCTGCTCCCGTTAGCAAGAAAGTCAAGCCCAGTAGTACAAGCATAACGCACAGTATAGCATCATCAGCCTCCCTCTCCCTCCGGGTAGTCTCATCGCCCTCAAGACCCTGCGCCTCCAGGTCTGCCAGCCTTTCCTTCAACATCTCCAGCTCGCCTTCAAGACGCTCGCTCTCAATCTCCAACTCCGACGCGGCCTTAGCAATGCGGAATTTCTTCGTATCGAGCTCGACCATGGCAGCGGCGTGTTTGCTCGCATCGTGAGCGGCGACAGCTTCTTCATGTTGCGTATTTAGGGATTGGAGGTGGCGTGAGAGTTTGCGGAGGGAGGACTCGGCTTCGCGCATGCGCAGCTCGCGCGATTGCTGGAGGGTCGCGAGGGAGTCATTGATGCGGGAGACGGCTTGTTTATCGGGCGCGATGTTGAAATTGCCGATTGTGTGGTGGATGAGCTGAGTGTGTCAGTACGAGCGCGACAATCAGATGGGGAATAGACTCACCGTAGAGGGATTCTCGTCGAGCAACATGGCGACTGTGATATCTGGTTAAATGAGCTGCAGAGTCAACGGAAGATGGCTCCGATCGCAGCAGTGAGGGGATTATTTGCGGTAGACCCAAAATGGTTGGTTGGGTGGGCAACCGCCACAAGTTACAACTCCACGTGCACCGCCTCGTCATTTGGAGCAGTAAAGCTGCCTGGATTCTTGACATCACTTTCGCAATCTTTACCATAGACCCCGACAGCTGTCTAGTGTTTCAGCAGTACAACATGACCTCCTCAAACCTCCCCTGTACGTGACCTAAGCTGCTTATACCCAGTTGCCCTGTACTGACAAGATCTAGATGCCGCAGATGCTGAAAGGTAGAGCTCTTCTCCACGTTAAACCGCTATGGGCGCCGCAGCAGCTAACGAAGCATGATAGCCCGCTGAAGCCCGCAGAGCTGCAGGTACTCCGTGCTCAGTATGAAAAGGAAGGCGACTACGTTGGTGTTCAGACCAAGTTCAACTACGCTTGGGTATGCTCCTACCGAACTCTAAACATGACGATGTCTGGACTGTATTGACATAGCGTACTGTCCAGGGCCTGATCAAGTCCAACTCCCGATCTGAGCAACAAGAAGGCGTCCGTCTACTGTCCGAAATTTTCCGCGCCCACCCCGAGCGACGCCGTGAATGTCTCTTCTACCTGGCCCTGGGCAACTACAAGCTAGGAAACTATGGAGAGGCCCGCCGATACAACGACCTTCTTATCGACAAGGAGCCGGGAAATCTGCAGGCGGCTAGTCTCCGGACCCTGATCGATGATAGAGTATCGCGTGAGGGAATGGTTGGCATTGCTATCGTCGGAGGGCTGGCCCTCGCTGCGGGAGTAGTGGGAGGCATGTTGTTCCGGGGACAGCGGCGATAAACTTGTTAGGATCTGGGGTATACTATTTAGGTGGCGGAGCTGTATATACATGACGACGTCGACGATGATTTCCGTCTCTGCTCTTATGCTTTTTGTGTGTTTGATTCTTTTGTGTTTGGGGCCTTAGCATGATGCATAACTTTAGGCTTTGGGCGTACTTGACTGGACCAGAGATGGCCTGAGGTGCAATATAATTTTAATCCTTTCAGCTTTTTGTTGATTCATCTTTGAAGCTACTTGGAATCGAGCCTTAGTGAAAGAGCTGAGAACAAGGCTCTTTTTGTTATCACTGCGCCACATCCGAGGCTAACGTCATTCCCATATTAATACTCCGTTTACACCACCAATCTTCTCTGTCTGATTCACAGTTTTAGTGAATTCTCAGGTCTGCCTTGGTGAAAGTCATTGTTTTTGTCCCCTTCTCCTCTGATTTTTGTATAAAGCGGCCTTCGTGTACAGCAAGATGATCATATTAGCTGGTGCCTGCCAGTACTACAGACCATGAACAACGCCTTTTCCGTTTGACTCAGTCGATTAGACTCCAGTACCTGTCTCAACCCCTCCTCTGACTGACCCTTGTCTTGATTTCTCGCTCGGATTTCATCTCGTCTCTCTGTCTCTTCTTTTGATTTCCACTCCCGATCGCTTCAACATGGATACAGACGATCGCGTTCTCTGCCATGCCTGCGGCAGAGTATGGCCTCGCAATCTGTATGAGACTCTAGACTGCCCTTATTGCAGCTCAGATTTTACAGAAATCGTACGCATCTGGACCGTTTTCTTTTGTGTTAGACTAACCCGCGCAGATCGAAATTCCTCCCGATACAGACCCTGAGCCTGAAGCCTCTCCTGTATCCTCACCTTCCCCCTCATCGTCGCAGCCGCACCCCGATCCCCCCGAGTCCTTCCCAGGCCAGCGTTCGCCCTCGCCGTTCCCAACAAACCCGTTTGCAAACCACAACCCATGGGGCTCTATGAATGAAGAAGACGACCATGAGTGGAACGGCCCGGGCTATCATTACACCCACCGAACCTACCAATCTCCCGGGGGCAACATCCGATTCACTTATCATGCACAGAGCTTGCCACCCCGCAGAGGACCGGGCGCAACCAGAGGAACGGGCCATGAGACCACCGATCCTGCAAGCACCGCATTACAAGGCTTCGATTCATTCTTTCAGAGTATTAGTGAGCTGAACCGCGAACGCGCCGCGCGAGCACAAGGACCCGGGTCGCCAAACCGTCCGCAGCCGCCGCGACACGCTTTCGATAACATGTACGGGCCAGGAAACCCCCCAAGTTCTCCCCATGGCCGTCGTCCCTACGCTGATGGGCCTGGTGATTTGTTTCCTCGTGATGCGAATGGCCCTCAGCCGATGAATTCCCCGTTTGGGCACCTGACAGAGTACGTTTCATCGCATCTTTACAATAGTATTTTTTAACTGCTACAGGCTCATTGAGTTATTTCACACCAACGTCAACAATCTACAAGTCGGGCAGCCCGGGGGATCTGGTAGACCTGGAGGACCGAATATACGCATCATGAATGGCAGTGGCGCTGATACTCCTCTTGCAGCCTTCCTTGCGGCTCTCATGAATATCAGCCGTAATGGTGATGCGGTGTACTCCCAGGAAGAGCTGGACCGGGTGATATCCGAGCTGGTTGAGCAAACTGGAAACCGAACCGCGGCACCTCCAGCATCCCGAGACGCCATCCATGCCCTCCCTAAGAAAAAAGCCGATTCAGAGATGCTTGGAGGCGACGGAACCGAGTGTTCGATTTGTATGGACGCCGTGAAAGTGGGCGACGAGGTCACCGTTCTCCCTTGCACACACTGGTTCCACCCGCAGTGTATCGAGATGTGGCTGAACCAGCATGACTCCTGTCCACACTGTCGCCGCGGGGTTGAAACAACGACGGCGCCGGATGTGAATGCGCCTTCCACGACGCCGTAAGCGTTCTTAACATAGCTTGCAACATCGAGTAATAAGTGTGACTGATAATTGCTTTCGCTCTCCTACAGATCAGAAGGAAACAATGACCAGCCCAGACACGCAAATTTCAACACTAACAACAACACTACCCCCAACGCTACTGATGAGGGGCAAAGATCTCGTCCGCGGACCACCAGTCGTGGCGAAAGTACGACCTCGACCTCGAGTTCTGGCGGATGGACAGGATGGGTTCGCAGTCGACTTGGAGGAGGAAGTGGAGGCTGATGCTTCGTTTTCTCACCTCTTCCTCTTTTCTTCCCTTCCCATTCCCTTTTTAATATCACTCTATTTATCCCCCTTGGAAGGAATTTTTGTGCAGCTTGAATGCGGATACCTGCTAGATAGACCTTGGGAAAGTCCGGACAGAACACGGGCCTACAATTTGACGTAATGAACGACAGGAAGGGTTATTTTGTATGTACAGAATTACCTTACTATGAATGAATGACAACTATAACCCCCCCCCCCCCCCCTCCCCCTCTCTGACCCAGTGTAGGGCGTGTGCTTCCTCACTACTAGCATCTAGAATGTGGGCCAATGGATATATTCCTTCTCTCTATCAATCATCTTACCCATGACACGGATCAGATTTCCAGTGCCAGTCGAACCTGTTGCCGACCTGTGTGGAACAGCGGCCGTAGCGCTGTCATCCATTAGTCTACTTTACGCCCAGCCAGGTGACAATTGTCCCTTGGCCACCTTAATGGTCTTGTTCGCTTGGAGAACAAAGGATGTATTCAGCAGGTCGACCAGCTCCTGCAGGCTGCGGTTCAGTGTATGACTGGGCCCACTTTGATGTCGATAACTGACAGGGTTGCGGATCCCCCGAATGTCTTCATCATGCGGGCCGTTCCGCTGGCATGTTCGCTTATCGATCTAGAGATTCCAGACAAGGACCTTGCGCGTACGAGCTTGTACTGGACGTTTGGGCGGAAGCAAGTCTTTTCCTGGTGGAGCCACGGGAAGGTCGGGCAAAGGGAACGCTGGCATGCCGTATTCTTTTGACAGGGACTACCGGCATACTCAGAATATTGCTAGCCGGCTGAAATTGCTCGTGGCGCCGTTTAGCCTTTTGATGCTCGATCAGCGCTTACATCCTGGGGGCTTCGGGGGCAGTCTGCTCCCTGGAAGCTGAAGGATTCTCGCGAGCAAAGCTGCAAGGTCGCCGCGCAACTTCGATCTTGACTGTGCTCACCAGGAATCGCAAGGAGGGGACGGTGGTCTGGTTCTTCTTCAAGCGCCCATGAATCGCTGTGATTGAGACAATGCCCGCTCGCTTGGCGAACTCGCCGGATCTGGAGTGTTCAACTGTCCCAGGAAGTCAGCCGTACTACGTCTTCATTTGGATGCTCTAGGAGCAACAGACATAGGTTCAGCTCTGCCACCGAGGAGGACCAAGTTTGTCTGTATGAAGTACTCGAACTAGCTAACTACCCATAGTCTACATTCTAATCAGAGCTCGCCCCTGCTGATTTCCGACCCGCCTTCTTTCTGAGTTGCTGTTCAAACCGAAAGTTCCAGCTATTTGCCCTACTCAAAGGGTCTGGAGGGTGGAGGATCCGAGGTATAGCATAGAAAAGGGACAGATGGTAGTGGGGTACAAAGCACATTACTGTAGATTCTCTTCTCTATTCTCTTGTCTAATTCCCCACATACTAGGTCTGGAGATGACATGATATGCGCCCTAGGGCGTGTGCCTGGCCCACATATATAGTTGTGGGCAGCTTGAGCATCTCCAACTCCAACTCCAACTCTCCAACTTCAACCCCTCCAACCCCGCCATGAAAACCCTCTACCGCAACGCCGCCATTGTCTCTTCTCCTGTGGAAAGCGAAGGCGAAGCTGAGTGTCTCCTAATTGAGGATGATACCATTGTCTACGTAGGCCCTGAGCAAGATGCCCCTGCATCAGATAAACAAGTCGACCTAGCCGGACGCCGAGTTCTGCCTGGCTTTATCGATGGGTATGCCAACTCCTACCTAATCACTACGAAGCTTTTACTAACCGCGGAAAAGACACATGCACCTTCTCCTCTTCGGCGCCTCGTTATCAAAAATCAACCTGGCAGCATGCAAATCCCTCTCCGAGATCCAATCGACCATCCGAGACGCAGCTGCCTCTCGACCGGCCTCCACCTACCCGCGTCTCTTCTGCAGCGGTTGGATGCACTCCATGACAAACGGGCAGGCGCTAGCCAGCGACCTCGACAGCCTCGACCCACACAACCGCCCCATCTTCATCGACGCCAAAGACCTGCACTCGGCATGGTGTAACACTGCTGCGCTAACAGACCTGGGTATCGACAAGTCAACGCCTACGCCGGCAGGCGGAGACATCACACGGGATAACGACGGTAACCCTACAGGGTTACTGAGCGAGTCTGCTGCCGTGACGATTGTCTGGCCGCACATTGCGCGGGTTGCGACAGAGGCTGAGAAGAAGGGGTACGTGCGTGATGCGATCCGTGCGTATAATGCGGCCGGTTATACTGGCATGGTGGAGATGGCGAGCGATGAGAATATCTTTGAGACGGCGAGGCTGTTGCGAGACTCGGAGCCGGAATCGTTTTCAACCCGTCTAGCCATGCATTGGATTATTACACCTGCTGCTAATGAAGGTGAGGTATTGAAGCAGGTGGATCGTGCGATTGAGCTGCATAGGACGTATGACAAGGACACTTCGCCAGACTTCCGGATCGCAGGGATCAAGGTTATCTGCGATGGCGTTGTTGATGCTTGCACGGCGGCGCTGCTAAAGCCGTATGCAACTGGTCTATCTTCGTCTGCAGATGGACCCTTCGCATCCCCAGCACCTCTTTGGGAAGAAGGCATCCTTCGCAAAGTCGTCCAGCGCGCTGACGCCGCAGGCCTGCAATGCGCTCTCCACGCCATCGGAGACGCCGCCGTTGCCCTCGCCATCAACACTCTCGAAACCGTAAAGCCACCACCCGGCTCACCGTCGAAGCGCCACCGTATCGAGCACCTCGAACTCACATCTCCTTCCGACGCAGCACGCCTCGCTGCCCTCGGCATAACAGCCAGCGTCCAGCCCGTGCATGCTGACCCAGCGATTCTCCGTGCCTGGCCGCGTCTTCTTGGACCGGAGCGGGTGCGCCGCGCATTTGCATATCGGGAGTTCGTTGAAGCCGGTGCGAATGTTGCGCTAGGCACGGATTCCCCGACGGCTCCGCATAATGCTTTGGGAAATCTCTATACGGCTACTACGAGACGGTCTGCGAGGGAGCCAGATAGCCAGGAGGTAGTCAATGAGCATTTCAAACTGAGTCTGGCGCAGGCTGTTAGTGCGGCAACGAGGGGGTCTGCGTATAGTTGTTTTGGAGACGATTTGACGGGGACTCTGGAGGCGGGCAAGAAGGCGGATTTTGTGGTGCTGGATATGGAGTGGGATGAAGACAGGCTCCTTGAAGCCAAGGTGTACAAGACGGTTTTCAATGGGAAGTGTGTTTTTGAGGCACCCGCGGAGAAATAAGGTAATAGCAATCAAGCTAATGTAGACGAATATATAGCCCTAACCCAGTCTTCCCTGTCTCCGTGTAACATGCACTCCCCTCACACCGGCAGCTTCCCTAATCCTATCATTTGAGTGTCTATAGATTAGCCTTGATCTCCTTCTTGATCCCCTCAAGAAAACCAGGTACACCTGCCAGTATCTCCTTAAAGACACCACCGAGCCAAACAAAATCTTCCTTCTCCAGATAAATCTGCGCACTGAGCCTCACAAACATCCACTCGCCATGCGCGTAACAAGGCACAAACGTCCCCCGGGCTATCAACTGCTCATGCAGCCAGTGCGCCAGGGGACTAACATCGTCCGGATGCACATCAACAACCCCATCCTGCCCCCCAGGAACCGATCCCCGTCCTTGACTGGTGACACGCAACGGCAAGCGCACATTAACCATCGAGCACCCCAACCCACCCGTCATCCCCTTTTCAGCCCTCATAACATCCGTGCCCAAAGCAGCAGCAAGGACATCACCTGCCTCACCCGCAAGATTCTCCAAATAAGCATAGATGCGCTCCTCGCCGCCGCAGATCTTTTCCCGAAACTCCAGGGCCGCAGATACACACGCATACGCGCTGTCGTCCGTTGTCCCCGTGAACTCGAACAGCGTGACGAAGAGGGATTTGCCTGTGTTTGGGAGAGTTGGCGGGGGGAGGTCGTCTTCCTCGTCTGCGCCTGCTGCGGCTGCAGTGGCGGATGAGGCAGCTTGGGAGGCAGGAGGGGGGACATACCCCCAAGACGTTGGCAGACTCGTCCGGATGAGCTTCTGGTTGCGCTCGGGGACGTACAGCACAGCGCAGGAGCGCGGGGTGTAGAGCCACCTGGACAACTGTTAGCACCGGCTATGCCCTCCAAGAAACAAAGAGATAGAGATGGAGGGGGAGCATACTTATGACAATTACTCGTAAAAAAGTCCACACCGAGCTTCTCCAAATCCAACCGAATCATACCAACCCCATGCGCCCCATCAACAAGACTCAACACACCCTCCTCCCTACAAACCCGGGCCAACTCCTCAAACGGAAACCGAATACCGGGGTTCGAAACAACCGTCTCAAAGACCGCGAGTTTAGGCGTCAGCCCTTCCCCCCTCACACTTTCCAGCACCCCCCGAAACCTACGCAGTAGCTCCCCCCTCCGCAGCGGAAAAACATACTTGACCTTCCTCAACTGCACGCCCCACGATTCCTTGAGCGCGAAGAGGGCGCGTTCAACGGCGCCGTAGACGGTCTCAAAGTAGATGATGACGTCATTGGGACCCAGGGTGCGCGTGATGGCGAGGTTGTGCAGGATGGTGTTCACGCCAGTCGTTGCGTTCTTGACGAGGACGAGGTCTGAGACGGGGACGTTGAGGAGGGGCGCGAGGGCGGCGCGCGAGGTGTCGATCAGGGCTGGCTGGGTGTATCGGATGAAGATGTCTGGGCTGGCCTCGAGGGATTTTTGGAGAGCTTGTTGCTTCTGGAGGATTTGGATGGGGTACGTGCCGAAGGAGCCTGGTTTGGTTGTTAGTTATGTATGTATATAGCTGAGGGTGGAGGAAGGGATGGAGAAAGGAACCGTGGTTGAGGTTGCGGTAGTTGGGGTCGATGAGGAAGTGCGCTTTCATGAGGGCGCCGAACGGGGTTGGGGAGGCCATTATTGCTCATAGGTAGAGGTTGTTGAAGTTGAAGAAAAGAAGAAGATAAGAAATCCGGAGGAAAAGCAACGGATGGATCCATTTAAACTACAGTGGAGATACAAAATGCCAACCAAGCTGTGCTACTACTAGTCATACATCGCCGTGAGTCACGACTCAGAATCACCGCTTGCCCTTCTTGCGGGGCGCAACCATCTTGAACGCCGCGCTGCTCGTATCCTCCTCACGGGGTGTGCTGGCAGACCCCTTCTTAGCAACCTCGCTCCAGCCTCCGCCGTTCTTTTCCGCAAGGGCGCTCGTGGAGACCGACTCCACTATTCCCTTATCAGCCAACTTGCGACGACGGATAAATTCTTCGGCAAATCGTCGGCCATCCAGCGTCTGCGAGTTGGCGTACACCGAGTCCGAGATGATTTCTGCCTCTGCGGGAAGGAGCTGTAGCTGCTGGACAAAGTCATCGACTAGAGAAGTTAGCTGAGTTTCATAGTTTATCGAAGATCAAACATACCATTGATGTTGCTGTTCAGCCCCTTGCCCAAGGTCAACTTGGCCCACTTTGTAAACTCCTCCATGGCCCGGCTAGGGTTGGAAGGCGTGCTGACAGGAAGGGCTCGGGGAGCCGAAGAAACCGCTGTCACGGGCTTGGGACGGACAGGCGATGCCGCGACGGGAACCGGTCCGCTGGTGGTGCGCGGCCCGGTGGGAGCGACAGGGGGCGCCTTGGCCTTGCCGCTAGCGCCGACTGTGGTCCAGGCGCCGGAGCCGGCACTGACCGGAGAGGCAGCGGGCGCTTTGCTGGCCAGATCCGCATAACGTTTTCCAGCAGAGGGGGGAGCAGGAGTGGTGGCGGCAATGTTCTGAGCAGCCGCCGCAGCCGCAGCCGCAGCCGCAGCCGTACGCTGCTTACGGGCCTCCTCTTCCTTCTGGATCTGAGCTAGGGTCTTCTTCGCCGTGCTGGTGGTAGTGCTACCCTTGTTGTTCCAAACCGAGCCCGTTGAAGTAGGAGTGGCAGGAGATCCACTGCTGGCCCAGTTGGCGCTCGACGGGAGGCCAGGGGCTTGTTGCGCCTGGGCTTGGCTGAGACGTTCCTGCTCTGCAAGGAGCTGTGCACGGCGAGCGGCTGCAGCCAGCTCTTCTCTCTGTGCGGCATTGCGCGCCTCAGCTTCCTGGATCTCCTTGAGAGACGGCCCCTTGGGCATCTCGTTCACCTCCTTGGCCCATGGCGCAACTGAAGTGGCGGGTGCCTCAACAGGCGTCTGAGTCTGAGAGCGCGAGTTGGCGGCGAGAGACTCCGCTACGTTCTGGCGGTTGCGCTGAGCAGCAGGAGCGGGGAGAGGCGAAGCAGAGGGGGGAGGAGGGAAGGGCTGAGGCATGGCGGGGTCCTTGGTAGCCCAGGCGGCGTCAGCAGCCGCTTGCGCCTGCTGTTGCTGCTGCTGCTGCTTCATCTGCTCCTGTTCCTCCTGTTCCTGTGCGGCCTTCTGGACTTGCTGCGAAAGGGTCAAAACAGGCTCCTCGCTAGTGATAGATGTAGCGAGTTCCTCAAGAGCAGAGTTGTCCTCAACATCTTCGGCTAGCTGAGATGCCGCGGTGGCAGGATGGGTGGGCAGGCCCTCCGCGGTACGCAATCCAAATTCACCTTCCTGCGCTCTCAACGCGTGAAATTGACGGAGTCTCTCTTCACGAGCCTGCTGGTCAAACAGGGTGTCACCGTGGGTGCTGTCGAACTGCTCCTGCTCCTGCTGGAGCCGTGCACGGTCTTGCAGCATGGTTGCCACCTGCGGGCTAGGAAAAAGGTTATCGGGCTGTCGAGCGGCGAACGAAGTTGGGCTGCCGAACGTAAAAGGGTCGGACCTGTTCACGTTCAAACGATCGAGCAGCGAGGGAAGCTGCTCTTGGCTGCTGTTTAAAAAATCCGTTCCGAGCATCTGAGAGCCAACGTTGGGCAAAGGGTTGGGTCGGATCGCACCTGGAGCATCGAAGAAACTGGAGCCCGGCTGCTGCTGCTGCTGCTGCTGCTGCTGCTGCTGCTGTTGGATGGGACCCTGGATCGGCGAAGGCTGGAAACCAATTGGAGACGCGATGCTGCCAAAGCTGGGTTGACTGTGAAGGCTGTGGGCACTGGAATGGTGTTGAAGCTGAGGGGGAAAGATTCCAGGAACGCCGGGTTGAAACTGAGTTTGCTTCATGATAGCCTGCTGCTGGGCAAGATGCTCCTTCTGTCGCGCCATCAAATATTGCTCCTCTTGCTTCCTACGCTCGAGGGCATTTTGTTGCTCGGCAGTTAGGGTGGTGCCAAAGCTTGGGAAGCTGCCGGGGAATGGAGGCTGCGCAGATCCGGTAGGGGCAGCTCCTGTTCCCCACGTCGCAGCGTTTGGCTCTCCATGAGGAACTCCGATCTGTGGAACGAGAAATGGTTCCCTTGAGTTGCCGATGCGGCGCACCAACTGCGCCAGTGGCTCGAACTCGGGATCCTCCTTCTTTCGAATTTGCAGGTCTGGGCTGAAAAAGCCCGCCTTGAACCAATCGTGCATCTCCAATCCTGTCCATGGGCCTTGAATATTACCCTGCGGATCCCGGTACATCCAGTGCATTCGGTCAGGCATCACCATAGTCCGCTGTTGAGAGGCAGGTAGAGAGCCAGTGCTTCCAGCTTGGCTTGCCTGTTGTCCTTCCGGCATCATGGAAGTTGGAATAGAGCCTACAGCGGAAACTGGAGTATGCGAGGTCGAAGTAGTTGCAGGGATTGGTTGACCAGGCGCAGCGTCCGCTGGAAGGTTTGCTTGCGTCTCTCCTAGACTGCCCAGATCTTGCCTCGGCTGCTCGCTTTGGAATTGTTCTTGCATGGCCTGAGGGAACAGCGAGCCTAGCTTACTCGATCGACCGATGCTTCCAGTGCCTGAGATACCAGTATGCGGGCTGAAAAGTCCGCCTCCTCCCAGAGTCGACAGACTCGGAGACTGAAGGTCAGCCATCGAACCAAATATAGGGTCACCAAAGCCTGCCGCAAAGGCAGACCTCTCCTTGGTCGGAGTGCCAACCGCTCCGGTAGATGCCCAACCAGCACCGCCAAGGGAAGGAAGACCGCCTAGACCACCTAGGTTGGGGAAGTTGCGGTTGCCTGCAACGCTCGAGTTTTGGCTACGGTCAATGGAAGGCAAGTCCATGCCAGATCCCACGCGACGCATGGAACCAAATGCAGACGAGTCTCGTAGACCACTGAGTCCAGGGTGGCTGGCATTCTGGATATCAGAACCGTCAGTGTCCACATCATCCACCTCTCCTCTATCGCCATGCGGACTTTGATATGGGTTCGTATTGGTGGGGCTGGAAGGTTCGCGGCCTTGAAGATGAGGAGTCGGGTTGCGCGAGTTTTCGTGGCTTTGCATCAAATCACGGAAACCGGGAATGCTAGAGGTCATTCCAAAGGCGGAGAACCCCAATTGATCAGCAGATTGGGAGGGAGTGTCCTGGGAGCCACCCAAAGCCGCGCTTCCACTGCGAGGTTCGTCCGAAAACGGGTTGGTTTCGCTTCGGCCGGTGCGTGTTTTCAACTGCTCGCCCCAAGGCGATTGAGCCCGTTTCTCGACTTCGCTCTCGCCTAGGCGTTCCAGATTGGTCAAAGACGGCTTCTCCCTCAGCGAATGGACATCCTCCATGCTGTCCTTCGAGAACAGCCCTTTGAGGCGACTTTCTCCACGCAAGCTGCCAAACCCAGGCCGTTTTTCGGTGGTTGGAGTCTGCGCAGCACTAGATGTGCCGATATTAAACGCTCCAAATGCACCCATAGGCGAGAAATTGGCACTCTGAGAAGCTGACGGCCAAGGGGAAGTCGAACCAGGCAGGCCCACAGGATTAGTCGAGCTACGCTTCAGAGAGCCAAAGGGCGAAGAAGTCTCGACGGTCACCTCCCGGCTTTGGGCTTCCTTTTCCTTCTCTTCCCACTTAGAGACGGATGTAGTGTCTCGGAAGTCGGTTTTGCGGCGGAGTAGGGATGGAGGTGGGGTCGAGGTATTCGGTTCGTCACGGAAAAAGCGGGAGCCGGCCGTTGTAGGAGACATGGGGTTCCCAATCGAATCGCCGGTTTCCCGGCGCCTAGGACCCGGCCTTGCGGCGCTGGGTGACGAAGTATTGTAAGGCGCGTTCCCTTGCGTATAAGAAACGGAAGTCCTGCGTCCTGTGCCGCCAGTAGCAGCATTTTCTTTGGCGGCGTTCGTGGGAGGTGGCTTCAATGGAGAGTTGACCGAGACGGAAAATGTCTATAAAACTCAGCACAACTCTGACGCAACAAAACAAGCGCGCAAAAGTAGGCCTTGGAGAGGGCAAAAGGAACGAACCTCTTTCTCATCCTCAGTCATATCCACCAGTCCCAAAGGCTCAACCTGTCCACCGTGTTCCCAGCACACCTCGGGTCCGGTTGGATTGTCCTTCTGGTCGTCCCGCTTCCCCCAAGCCCCATTCGCCGCAGATGATCCAATATGAGGGTTCCAGTCGGCGACGAAATAATCCGCAACATTTTTAGTCAAAACCCCAGTATCTCGCTGAGACTTATACATGTCGAGAAGCTGCTCTTTCGAATAACGGGTATCGCCAGGTGCTCCATTGCGTGCCACGTTCGAAAGGGCTGAGTTCATGTGCGAAGGATAGACACCTCCGGTTGGGGTCGTTGCGGAGGTCGGATCCCGAGTATGCGAGGGATTCGTTGCAACTGATGGGCGACGAAAGGTTTGTGTTGCTCCGTTCATGCGAGTGCGAGACCTGCAAAGTGGTCAGTAGGGACGGGACGGGATAACGGAAGGCGAGTGGAAGGCGACTGAGTATCGTGAACCGCAATCACTGGGAAAGCAAGGGTAAACATGCTGGGCCGCATACCATTCTCCACTGGCGGTTCCATCACCTCTCCTGCTTGAGGCGTCTTGGGTGTTGCCAGCAGCGGCCGAAGCGAAACTCGAAGGGAGTGGCGTCGGCATTGTGTCGTAGTTGGCTTGGTAAAGAACAATGGATAGAAGCCGAAGATAGATCGGATGAAAGAAGGTAACTGAAAGTTTGGGGAGTCTAGACTATATCAAAGTTAGAAACTGTCACGGAGCAATGTGCGAGTGTCACCACTCGTGACGAACGTGGAGACGAGGAAGGGCAAGATATCCGTAGGGCCGGTAGTGGGAAGCAGGAAAGGACTGAATGGGTGAATAGGCGAAGCACGGTATCACGTACGTGCTCTGGCAGAGATGCTGAGGGCAGATCGCGGGAGGGATGAGGTCAAAGTCGAGACAGAAGAACGCTAGACGATCCAGGTCAAGAAGAAGATCTGGAGGCTCGAAGTTCCTGAGAAAAATGAAGAGGCTGCGGCGAATTAGCTGGGGCCGTGGCATTACCACACGGGGGTACTGTCGACGTCACGCCCGTATCTTACTCTCTGCTCACAAAGCCGAACCCCCCCATGTTTAATGAAATTTATTCTCAGACACGCACACAAATCATTCTTCGGCAATCTGCCTGGTTACCAATCAAGACATTGTACGCGAACAGACTGTATGATAATTCGCTCTCTCTAATGTGCTCAGAAAGTCTAGCTAGCAATAAGATCTTAGAATCCAGCACTAAATAGCCTCTAAGTTGGGTTACATTTGAACTCAAGAGTCTTAGGAGACGGTGCGTAGTCATTACTTCCAGGGAGACCTACACTCAGGTAATGCCACGCGCAGACTCTACTGGTGCTTCGGACGCAAACGCTTCGTTCTCATGAAGTCGACGTGTCGCTTCATAGAACAAACTGTCCAAGAAGGCCCTTCATTTCAAGGCAAGACAGCGGAAAGACGCATATGAGTGTATGTGGATGACGGTCTGTTTGCTCGAGAATTGATATCGAGGACAAGCGCTGTCAACCTAGATTGTATGCCAGTGAATGGACAATTCGATTTATGGCTGTGTACTTGTATATCGGGGAAATATCCCTTAAACGGTCGAATAATTCCAGCGATTACAATATATTTCTTGAATTGTGCTTCTGATCGAAAAGCACGCGTTGCTGTGGACATGGTCCCATCTCCGATCGTCATCTATCAGGCACAATGAGAGCATTTTCCCATATGTGGGATTCCAAGCATGCATCAATCATGTCCAAGGCTCCCATCTATTCTCATCTTGGGGATATGGCATGATCCGCAAGAAGGTCTGGAATGTGATTGACATACTCTCCCCGCAATCCAGCCCCAGCCCCAGCCCAGCTAGCCCCGTGTACTCCTACGCTTGCAGCCACCTTCTGGACGCTGCGACAACTGAATCAATTAAAGAAGAGGCGAGTCAACGACTCTGGGACCGTCGCCCTGGATATATGCTGCGGTCAGCAATGCGTCGCAGGAGGTCTAGGTGCTCTGGAGCCTGCACTCGGGTCGGCAGCGACTAGGACTACCTTGCTATCCCTTACGGGACGGTGCATACAGCAGGCATGGCGTGGATCAACCCTTCATGAATAGCAAGTATTTGGCAAAGTCTCTGCCCCTCGTCTCTCCCTGTCCCATTAACTCACTGCTGCCGGGCAAGTCTGTGTTCAAATTCGAGGCAGCCTTGCAGGTCCATATCATACTGATTCTATGGAACATCGTCGCACAGAGTCAGCGCCGAATCTTCTAGATGTTGAGCATCCGTGATTGCTGTCGTGCGGACTTGGAGACATATTTGCGAACAAGGATATTGCGTCTCAAAAGGTTCGAAACCACAACGCAATAAATACTCGAACAAGTCGACAGGGTCAGGACGCAATGCGCCCGGTCGCTCTTGTCCATCCTCCCCTGCTTAGATCAACTAGCAAACTTCTGTTTCTCACCGACACGATACCATGTTCTTTTTCTGCTCTGCGAAGGCCAGCGTCAGCAAGGACACCCCATACTCTTGGTATTGGAACGGCAAACCCCTTCGTTCAGGGTACACACGAAGGGAATACGTACGCGAAGTACCTGCCAATGTTTGCGAACCCAGGCCTCACGTCTACTACCCGGGTCCATATCAGAAATATAGCTACCACGAACGAAGCCACCACTACGGACGCAATCCTGACAATGTCGGCTCGTCAAATCAGCTCTATTCGAGGAGTGATCGATACTGCCGAACATCCTGTCAGTATCCACCAATGGGCTTGGGGTGGTGCCAGCAAGAATGTTATTATGAACTTCAATGCCATTATCCCAAATGTTGATGTGCTTGGTTAATTCTTTTTTCACCAACGTATGTTCACAACCAGGCTCCTTTTGCTCGCAGTGGCTCGAGTATAGCATATCGGAGGGACAAGTGTGGACCGAGGCTGTTCATCCGGCGCCTCAAATGCAGCTCCCTTTATAGCCTGCGGCAATGTGGTGATGCTTTATGATCTCGAGCTGAACCCATGTCATACATAGCGAATTAAAGCATGTTGTCCATATATTTCAAGACCGGTAACTGGGTAACTGTTTTCTTGTGATCAGTATTGAGGCCGGACAGCCTCGGTTATCTATAACAACGGATTCCCCGCACGTATTTTCGATGAGGTGATCTTTTAATACAACAACTCATCGAGACCATTGAGCTTGCAAACGTCCATCCTCTGCATTGAGTACTTTTTGGCAAACGAATATCGCCATGTCGAAAGCAATCTTTCTTGGAAAAGCCGAGGGCAAGCCTGGAAAGGTTTACTATCCCCTCTCGCTGAAGACTTTACCCCAACCCACCCCGCAAGGCACCGAGCTACTCGTGAAATTGTCCGCAGCAGCCCTGAACCACCGCGATGTATTTTTACGCCAGCACCTCTATCCTGGCTTGACGTTTGATGTGCCAATGGGCGCAGACGGCGTCGGGGTTGTTGTGGGGGCAGGTCCCGGAGTCACAAACCCTCGGCGATGGCAGGGAAAGCGAGTCATTATAAACCCAGGCATAGGCTGGAAGGATTCTCTGGAGGGACCGGAGGACCCCTCGGGCTATAATATTATGGGAGGAACAAAGTTCTACAACAAAGGGACCCTTCAGGACTTCATCACAATTGAAGAGTCGGAGGTTGAAGAAGCTCCGGAGCATTTGTCAGATGCAGAAGCAGCTGCCCTACCTCTCGCAGGTCTGACCGGATGGAGAGCTCTGGTAGTCAAAGCAGGGGAGCGCAACACTAGCAAAGGCTCGGCGATTCTGATCACAGGTATTGGCGGCGGCGTCGCGCTAATTGCCTTGCTCTTCGCTGTTGCTCGAGGCGCAGACGTGTATGTGACCAGCTCTAGTGAGGACAAAATCCGCAAATCCATTGAGCTCGGTGCCAAGGGAGGTGTGAATTACAAAGAAGATGGCTGGGAGAAGAAGCTGCTGGGCCTGCTCCCCAAGGGAAAGACGAACTTTGACGCTGTCATCGATGGCGCGGGCGGCAACTCCGTCGAGAAGTCCGTCAAGCTGCTCAAGGTATGAAGACTCTCAGTTTGCCTTTGTCTCTTGCTCGAAGCTAATGTTGCAGGCTGGCGGTGTTCTTTCCATCTATGGAATGACAGTCTCTCCCGTGATGCCGTTTACGATGCAGGCCGTGTTGAAGAACATTGACGTCCGCGGTTCGACCATGGGCTCCCGAAAAGAGTTTAAGGACATGGTCGACTTCGTTAAGACACACAAAGTCCATCCCATTGTATCGCGGGTTGTTCAGGCTGAGCTGAGCGATGTTGCTGCCCTCGATGGGCTGTTCCAGGACATGAAAGATAGCAAGCAGTTTGGGAAGCTGGTCATAGAGTTCGGAAAGTCGTCAGGAAGTAAGCTCTAGGCACAGAGCCGTACATGAACATAATCTGTATACTCGCAGTCTATAGTCAGCTCCCAATCGTTTGAACACAGGACGCAGAAAGGGTCTCTCGGGTGTTGACTTGCTCTTTCCAAATCCGACCACGAAGAGCATGATTCGCTCCTGCTTTCCAATGTAGGCTCCAATGTCACCGCAGCCGGTTGCTGAGAATGAGGACTGCCATCATTCATTACTGAAGACAGCTATTCTCTTATTATCGAAGCCCATCCATTCCTTCATTGTCACGCCCACAGTTCCTCCCGTCTCGGAGTAAATGTCATGGATGTTGAGATCATCCAGAAGTACGGCCCAGGAATGTCTTTCTATCGCGCGGAGATCAAGGCGGCTCGAAAGAGGATAAGACCGACAGGAGAAGCCGTGCTCAGGGTATGTTATTCGATGGATGTATGGAGCTGTATCTCGCATGAATGGGATGCGCAAACTAATGCAGCTCGTTAGCGATACTGTGAGGCCTTGAGGGAATTGAGGATCTCGAATAAACTGCTCGAAACCAAGCTTCAGCAACTGTGCTCCGAAGGTCTCCGACTCAACCTCGATGTCGCGCTACTCAAGCGCCATATGAGCGCTTTCAGTGGCGAGCTTCTTGTGACATGGCAGTCCGATATCCTGACGCGGCTGATCGAGGTCATTTACGAAAGGCATGGTTGGAGGATGCCGGGGGAGATTCTCGTCGGCGACCACGACGGCCTGGACCGAAATACGCTTTCAAAAATATACGTGATGGCCGCAAGGAAGATCAAGAAAGAAACGGTTATGAAGAAGGCGGTTGGCTTGCCAGAGCGGTACTATCTTGCCCTCCAGAGGTACGACGAAGTAAGTACCTCCCACCTGTCAACCTTTTTATCGACCCACAGCCTGACGTGAATACATAATAGATTGTTCATCTACGTAGCACGAACCCTTTCCGTTCAGAATCCCACTTTGCGCGGTGGCTGGTCTCGAAAATGTCGACTTGGCCAGCAATGTACCGTTTCTGGGCGCGGCTATTCCCCGTGTGCTATAATCGAACTATCCAGGAGAGCGCTGCAATGTTCTTCTAAGCAGCCAGCCGGTGAGTCCGTTAGGCGATGGGCAAACTCAGGGGCTTGAGCGAGGAATCCGCCTGAGCTAGGTTTTTGGAGACGATATTAGCAATGTGAGACATCTTGCAGGAACAGACGAATGGTTTCGTGAGATACTCTCCACGGCAGTGCTCGCGCAAAAGAACCGGTTACCCGGCTATTCCTAACAGAGAACTGGCGGTCACTGCTTCCATGTTTCGCTCGCTGGCTTATCTGTGTGCGTGATGATCTCGTGGTGTTGCTGCCTCTGACTGGCTGTGTTTCTCTTATTTTTGGTGCGCGCGGACACTGGACTGAGCTATAACTTGGCTTGACCCTATCATCATGCAGGGCTCGATGGAACCTGTGACAATCTTTAGTACGTCACTTTAAGGGGCTTTTTCGTCAGGAGATAGGATTTTTGTTGGGATGATGAGCTATACCGGGTAGGTGTGCATGTTGTGGATGGAGGCTGCAGCCCGCGGTATACTGGTCATAAGTTGGAGTCAAAGTTCGGCCTGTGTATTTATAGTACCAAGATCCTTATAGTACTAGGAACCAGAATAGATGGTGTTCAGCAGCGCAAAGTGTTTCCGTTTCGGACGAGGTGTAGTTCTCTACCAAGCATTCAACGCTCCCACGGACCACGAGGCTTGACCGAGCACGGGAACCCATCTCCACGCAGCTACACAGCCACGAATGAGTGGACGGAATGGAACCATCACTTGGGAAAAGGAAATAATAGATTCTTTGCAATCATTCGCTCAGAGTCCCAGATAGAACCGAGGTCTGATTGAAGAAGATTTGAACCAAAGTCACGTTCTTGGTCGTGGACCAACCATATGACAGGCTGCTATATATATCTCTGCACACTCGCTTACCGTATACCAAGTAATTAATGCTCCAGTCACCACCACCATTATAATTGTCAAGTACTCTACATGATACACCCGAAATACTCACCCATCTACCCGGTCTCACTCTTATAACTGTATGGTTTCGGTATACGTTGCGATGCCGTGTATATACTAGGAGTAGCTAGTAGGTCTCGAGGACTTGTAAAGTGTAAACTAGTCTACCGTGGGACCGGGCCGTTATAGGATAGCGCTGAGCTAACGGTAAGGAAAATGATGGCGGGCTTCTAGCAAATACTAGGACCAGTCTACTACTATATCTAAATCAAAGCAGGTAAAGTATAGGGTAGGTAAACTTGGCTGATCTCATATGGAGCTCGAACAACGAATCGAAATCTGGAACTAGGCGATGCCCCAAAAGTTACCATAGTTCAGGCTTGAGCTTTCTAAGCGTGCTTCTTTTTTTGCTCGGTTTAAAGATAAGATGTTAGAAGCTAGGTGAAGATGGAGAACAGCCAAGAGCTAGCGCTATACAGGCAGGGAGGTGGGGATGAAGTCCATGGACGAGCTGGTGTAGGATATACTCGGCAGGGTGTATCGACTTGGCTAGTCTATCCGGACCCCGTCCTCCTATAAATAAATCCGACCGAGGTGAGGACCCGTCTGGAGAGCATCCGCTCTCTACTTCTCTAGGCGTTTCATGCATACTATTTATTCATGTACTTTATCGCTTGGAAGAGAGCTATCTTACCGGGAACAGGCATTCGGCCTCAAGATCGCTGCTACGAAGTCGGCTAGATCTATCCAAGGGCTCTCGCCCGTCTCGTTCGATGAGCTCCGGATAACCAAGAATCGAAGTCCCGGGTTTCAAACGGTTGATGAGACAGAGCGTGTCTGGAAAGTCCGATCTGACTCTCTTAAGGTTTCGACCGTGCGGGATGACGGCCCTGAAGATCACCTTGTTGATGAAGAAGAGAGCGCTCTCAAGGGTCAAAAAGGTAATCGCTGGCGACGGAATAAACCTGTGTGACGCACTGACGACTAAAGATTTCTAAGAATCTCCAAGCGAGCCAAGACGGCGAGCGCCGTAGACGTTTCGTATATGCTGTCACCTGTATCCGGCGACTCGGCTCCGACGAGCAGGTCTAACGATGAGGCGTGTCCGCAGACTGCACTGCACGGACATAACAGCTGACGGCCATCTGAACCAGCTGTCAAGCACGTAGGAGGACAAAAAGGATCCTCCACTCTGACCGGTGTGGCCGAATCCCGATCAGAGAATACCAAAAGTGCTAAACTGGCTGATTTTCGGAATCGTACGAGGTGGCAGTTCCGAGAGGGGTCAGACTCGGTGGCAAATGGCAGGCAACTGGAAGGCCTCCCAGCTTCGTGCTCTGTATCATGTCGATCAACAAGGCGTCGCATTGTGCAAGGCTAGCTCATGTTAAGAAGAATGTAGGCAACTCTTGTCGCTGCGTGCCTTACTTTTCCCTTGCAGGGAGCGAGGGATGGAATGCACCTAGGAAGGGCTGAGCTGCCTGCGGCCTGTGCATTGCGGTTCGGTATAATGAGGACGCAAGGTGCAACGTGCAGCTTATCCTTCGGATGTTGATAGGTACAGACGTGGTCGTCGCTTTTGGTCATCCGGTGCTCGATGCGACAGCCTTGACTGGTAGGCTTCAAAGCTAGGAGGACGCCTATGATTGTGCTTGCAAGTAGGGCAGGCTTGCCACTGTAAAGTCAGCCGCAAGATTTCTGGCTGAGGCGGATTTATGACCTCGCAGAGAATCGTGCTGCACGTTTAAGAGGAGACCAGCGAGGTTACATGTTTGCGGCTGAGCTGAAGGAATTGTACTTATAGACCCTAAGGCAGAAGTGATGTGTAACCTTGACGTTACCTCATGATTCATTTCCTGAGCCGGTTTGAATGTTCAATTTGGCATGATAAGCACTTGAGCGGGGATATCTGAGTCTGTTATCGCCGTTTCAGTAAATTAGGAGTATGATTTGGCGCGCTTGGATGGCAATGTCCAGCCTCCAGGGCTCACTGCGCCGTATTCCATGTGGAATCGTACCCGTTCTGTTCTTGCCCGTACCGTACATCGTCGGGGATTCGGCACGCAAGCACTCTCGCGGGCCCACGGCGCCCGCGGCGCCGGTGCAAACCTTAGAGTTAGTAGCTTTGTTTCCGGTTCCGAATCCGATTATCAGTTTCGGAAGTCTTTAGATGTTCAGCTGGAAAATCTGAGTAGTGGCTGAAGATCGACAGACACCCACCGTCCTGGTCACTCCGTGCTTCGCTCGGAAAAGTTGGTGGCGGTGCGCTGGGATTTTGGTATGTAATTGGTCCTGGCCGAGGATTTGCCGAGAAAGGGACCTCGGTCCTTTTGCCATGACAGGCAACATAGTACGGGAGTACGGACCACGGAGAACAGGGCGTCCAGTATATGCTCATCGAATATCAGGTCGGTACTACGGATAATGAAGATCAGTTGTAAAACTCTTCGCTGGAGCATTCGCCTTCACCAGCAAACTTGGGTTGGGAGCCGCTGCTGGATCCTCTCGACGCTGATGTACGCTTGGAAGCCACTTGCTTACGGGTCAATCAGCGCTTGGCTAGCATTGCCAGCCTCTCTGACAACTGGACGGTGATTGGGAAATTCTGCACGGAGTAGACTAGTCTGCCCCTCACTTCCAGCCAGCCCGTGGCACCGTTCTCCCCTGATTTTCGTGATGCCACCGGTCTGCCAGCCGATTCGGAGTAAAGCAGGCCAAGTCGTTCATCCCCCATGAGTGCGAACTAGGTTGGCTCCACTCTGCGATAACTTCATGCAAGTCTGCAAGTACGCAACATCGAATCTGTTTATTTTTTCTGCCTTTCAAAGACACGGGACGAACCGGCTACTATGTGTATGGCATATGGCTTCTCCGCAGGACACGGTACTTCTCTTCACAACCGCCATGCCGAAACGTGCTCGAATCATGGGAAGCGAAGCTCGTATCCATTATTGGTTAGTCTTGTCAGACATGAGTGCATTTTCGAAGGAGCTGGGACCAGTAGTCTCCTTGAGCTTGGGATTCAGGAAATAGGGCGTAGAAGTGCCCTTTAGGAAAAGCACATGTCATCACTTAACGGTTTTGCTTGATTCGTCGTTTAGGTGGCTCAAGACCAACCTCTAGGATGGTGTGCCAAAGGGCGCTCTCCTCGTACTCCGCTTTCCCTTTGAGCTTGCGCCTGCTAAAACAGTGATTGTGGATTTCATGCTGCTCATCTCATGATTACAGCATCATTAGAATGACGCTTGATCACCTGATGCGACAGGGTCTTTGAGTGTGCCGTGCGCCTTTGCAGATAATGACAATCGAATTGATAGCGGTAGGGTTGAGGGTTCTTCCGACCTTGACGAAGATCTAACCTGGCAGTCACAACAATACGGACCCTTGCGTATCTACTTGAATCAATAAGAATGGTGGCTTCGGGCTTGAGAGGTGACGTTGGTCAGGTGACAGTCTTTCAGCTATCTCCTCAAGCAACTGAAGGCTGTCAGTCCACCGGTTATATGGTAACAATGCAGCGTGACTTCAGTAGCAGTGCTACCATACCTCCTAAGGTACAACCTTGACCGGGGTCATTCACAAGGATCTTTTGTGCATCCCATCGTGCCACATCTGGGCGAATAGAAACGCATCCAAGCCAGACGGAGGATTCGAAGGGCAACCGAATGAACCAGTCGTTGAGGTGTCAGTGGGGCTACTCCACACTTTCCTTATTTGTCTCCAATCAGATCGCTTACTTCTTGCATCGCGTGGGAGCCAATGCAAGGTTTGCTATGTTTAGCATCTTAGATCCCCCGCTAAGCAGCCGCCGTCTCGATCTGGTATGAAGGTCCCTTGAAATGTTGCCCTCATCGGAAAACACGGGAAGCCAAGACAAGATGGATGGGCGTTTCGTTGGTGTACTTGTCGGTGAAATCATGTCGAACAGACGTCACTCCTCGAGTCATGAGCTATAACCTTATCCATATTGCGCATAATATGTCTCCTTACAGAGCATAAAGAACATCTGTGTTTTGACTTTTGACTGGCTGCCGATGAGAACGGCGGGGTCAACAGCTCGACAGGATTTCAAGATACTGGTGCAAATCACCGCCACAGCGTGGGTGACAGGGATTTGATCATTCAAGCCCTGCACGACAATGCTCCACGGGCGACAACCTGATTATGCGAGTCGAGTCGTTGTTTTGACTGGCTGGAGATGCATTCGCAGGATCGTGTTTGCTCATCACAGCGCAAATCAAAGCTTTTCTGCGCATCGCGAGATTTCGGCAGAGGGAGTCCATTCCTGAAGCCGTAGAGTGTGTCACGACGGCCTCACGGTTGGCTGTCCAATCTATTTGGTGGAGTGCTTTTCGAAGTTTCGCAGAGCTTCGATTCTTCGAAACTCCGGGCAGGTTGCAAATCCCTCTGGTCCGTCCTCCGTCGGGATTGTTGGCCTCCACTAACACCATGCGAGCCGCGTGAGGAGAGGAGGATGGAGTAGGAATGGACAGGGAATTGGTTTTATCGCGACCCTGAGATGGGATTCAGAAGACGGAGGAGCCCCGAATAGGTAAGAAGCCCTGTCCCAGAAAGAAGAAACCGAGGGAGCGCGTTTCAAGTTTGAGCTCTGGCAATCGCCCGAGCAGGAAAGGTGGGGGGGGGGAGGGGGGGGCTAAGAATAAAACTCTACGATCCCAGCTTCCTCTCCCGAGGTTCACCTGCCACCCTCCTAGAGTAGCCCAGTGGAGGGCGGACTTATTCTTCCCGGGTTCCGGAAGCTTTCTGCCTCCAAAGACTATTACTTAAGACAATGGATATCGACAATTGGCCTGAGAATTCGGAGCTCTGTCTTTTTTGAGTAAGGCTTTCGCCATATTTTGGCACCTGGTAGCGAAAGATGGATCTGCCGACCTCGAGTCGCTACATACGGAAACCTAACAAGACCCTCCGCCCGCGGGGGACCGCCGTGCTGGATGATATCATCCCGCCAGTGAAGCGACTAGAGAGGAATGGGAAAAAGTTGAAACTCAAAGCCATCTAAGGGCTTGGAGGCTCGTCTACCTTGACTCTTCTGGGGAAGCCTCCAGCTTGCAGGTGGTGCCAGGGGTCCCGAAAGCAGTTTAGTTCCTTGCGGGTTACAATTTGTTACGCCGATACGTGCGACTATAATGAATACGGGGTAAACACCTGGTACTCCGTACCTCAAAGAGTTGTATCCGATCCCCAGAGTCGCAGCCCTAATGTGCAGCGGCTATCGATCGATGCCCAAGAGCATTTGGTCATGATATGGCGGTGTTTAATAATAGTTATCTGGCATTCTCAGGTGCTGAGTGGTTTCTTGCTGCCTTTTCGAGGGTCCACTGTATAGGGCGGCGTGGGCCGCCTAAGCCGAGAAACTGGAAGTCCGAACTGCCAGAGATTCCGCCCTAGTCTGCTTTGAGCACAAGTTCCTGTCTAATAATAAACCTGACTGTTTTGTAGGTAATGCTGATATTATCCGAGTCCGACTCCTGCAAGCCCAACGCCCTTCCTCCTCCACCCGTGACCTCACCACCGTTTATGGATCCGAGATGGGGAATCGCCGAGGAGTGGAAGGGCAAGTGGGATCATTTGTGGGCAAAAGAGAAGAGGTTTGATCATCCCGTCCCTGGGTAGAGGCTGAGGTGCTGCCATGGCCCATGGGTTGCCTGCTGCTGGTCCGAGGGGTGGCTGCTGTCATTCGCCCAGTTCAGAATAATGGCAGTAAATAAATGAGAAATATATTATAAGTAGAGATAATATAACTTATAAGATTCATATCTGATGCGTCTGTCGTCTGTCTGTCTGCCCGTCGAGTGCAAGCCGCAAATCAACGAGTCACGGTCTCCCATCCTGGAGCCCCCGCCACACTCCGCCCAGTGCTGCTCTGCTGCTCTCTGACCACGCTTAGTGCGAAAAAGGGATCTTAATCATTATTATAACCTCTCTGGTCCTCCTCTTTTCTTTTTTTCCTTTTCCTATTTTATCCATCAGCCTCTGGGTACCTTCACTCGCTTTGGTCACCTTAAATCCTTCCACTCCGCCGCCAACTCTACCCTTCTACCTCTCCTCATCTACCCTCCCCCTCCTCACATAACTTCTTCTGTTATGGCAAATTAAGGATACGCTCAATATCCTCGTCTTTTTTATTCACTCGCTTACATTCGCTCGCTATCACACTCGCTTGGTTTGGCATCGAAGTAATCTTACATTCGCTACCCCGGTGTTGTGTTATTGATCTAAGACGCTTGGAGAGACAACACTGGAATTTGGATTTGGTTTCAAGCTTTGGAAATCGGAAGGACTATTGGAAGAAAAGAAGAAATTCGCTGGATACTCTAATATCTAATCACGCATATCAACGCGCTCGCTCATCGTTGAATCACTCGCTGCTGCTTTTGCTTACGGCTCGCCCGTGATCTCCCCCCCGCATCCCCAATTGTCGAAGACGACCAAAACAATATCTCGAGAACTCGCTGCTCGGATCAGTACCCTCAGTCGGTATCTCCTGTTTGGCGTGGATCACTGGCAGCTGTGCGTTTGTTGTCATCTCAAGTCTTCGGCTGTTGAGCAACACCGTTTGTTCAGTGGACGACGCAACTGAAACAATCATCAAATCATCAAATCGTGCCTCTCACCACCATCGCCGCTTTGTCGTCATCCTTCTTGAGTTTCTCAACTGTCTTAACTTTCTTGGAAGAGTGGAGCTCAGGTTCGTCAGTCCTCCAATACTGCATCTTTTCTCGCCAGCCCTTGGAAAGGTTCGATCTGGACCGAACTGGCGTGGAGCCTTGTCTCGGTTGAGTACACCAACTCTGACAGAATACAGCAAAAGATCTCTAGCCTGAGCCCTCTTTGCTTGTTAAGGTTAGTGACCAGAGTCCCTTCCCCTCGCCACTGGAGGTCGAAGTACCTTGCATCCGCTCTCCTTCGTATCTCCTTTCATTTATCCTCCTTGCTTGACCCAAATCGTGCCTTGAAAGAAGGGGACCTCGAGCGAAATTAGCATCCACGGGGGCCCTCATGCAATTTTAATTCCCCCTGTGATCATCATTTAGGGTTGGCGTTTATTGTTGACGTCTTTTCTGTTGCAGTGCGTTTTGTCAGTCGCTTCCTATCGTGAACATTTTGCATATTAGCACTCTGAAACCCCGGTGACGGACTTGAATCATTATAAACTCTCTGGTAAGTCTTTCTGGTGAATGCAGCGATTCGATTCCATCGCCTTTGGGTGTGTGTGGTTCATGCTCACAAGGCGGGTAGTTCATCGCCCGACTTGTATTCAGTTCTGAAACTTGTCGACCTGGGTAACAAGTGAAACCCATAATTCCATTTGAGAAGACGAAAGAGGACGAAATATATACCGTCAAGGCCTTTCGTTCCCGTTCGGCTCCAATATCCGCTCGCTTTTCTGAAACCCGGCCACGGACGTCCAAGCTGCCCCCGTTGGGCTTGGTCATACTGAGAGTATAATCTCGCTTTTCGCTGAGAATCGGCTTCCTATAGGTGCTTTTGAAATACCTTCCAGCAGCGTGGCTTGGGTCTGGTTCTAAATCTGCAAGCAGCCTTCCCAAACCTCGGTCTTGATCGTTGGGCACCTGCCACTGATCCAAAGCCGTCATTTCCACTCTCCTCACTCGCTTCGTGTCGTCGCTCGCTTTGTCTCGGAGATACTGCGGGGTTTCCGGCGCACTATCGTTTGTCTCTGAATAAATTCGCTGTCATTCGCTTCTTTAGGTTGTGTTTCGTTGCAGGTTCTGCAACACCTTCAAGCTGGCTTACTCGAAGACACACGGTGTTCTGGTGAGTGCAGATGCGCCCTCTTGTTTCTTTCCTACCCAATGACCATTGTTGCTGCCTTCTCCTGTTTCTCTCCTGGCTGCTCGGAATCTGAATCTTGATTCAACCCTTGTCTCGCTGGAGAACGGGTGGTTCCCACTTTGCTCGTTCGAAGCGCCCAACCTCTGCTAATACTTGGTTGATTCACAGTTCGACCCGGACTTCCAAACGCCCTTGATTCTAGACGAGACGTTGGAGTTCTCAGATCCTGAAGAGACCCACTTTTTTGACGTATTTTCAGGCGGCCTTTTGGCCAAGTCTGAACCCTCCTTGTCTATGTCTGGTTTCCAGAGACTCTCGCAAGCGGCTGTGCTAGGTAGGTTCCTTCCGCCACTTTTTGTAGCAGACAGGGCAACGGATATACTGATGCTCTTTTAGATTGTGATTCCTCCCAATCTCTGCAGGATGGCGCCTCCTATTCTACATATGGCCAGCCCGTTTATATGCCCACTCCCCTTGCCCCGTCTCCGATGACCGACCATATCAGTCAAATGTCAGATTGCGTTCCATACATGGCAAAACCGGAGTATGCTAGCTCCTACGAGGATGAACAATCTCCTATGATTCCTGTGGAATCCTGCCAATTGCCAGAGATCATCTCCTATTCGCCACAGAGAGGCTCTGAAGGCACCAGAGTCTTCGTGCAACTCCAGTCTCCCTACGATCTTCACACAACACCCTACGCAACACTGTACATCGTGTTTGGAACGAAGAAGTGCGAGTGCAATCCACACTTTGTGGGATTTAGGGATTCTTATTTCCAATATGCTCTCTCCGTTGACACCCCCCCGTTTATGTTCACGGGCTCTCCTTCCCTGGCGGTTCCTCTTCAGGTTGCCATGCGCGGCCAAAATGAATGCCCAGCTACGACCCTCCAGGTTGGCGTCTACACATACGAGCATGCCGGACAGCAGTCACCATCTGATGAGGGTCGGAAGAGGCGGATTCCCTCTTTCTCTGCCGATAACCTCTCCAGGCCAATCAAGCGCGCGTCGACCCTTCCGGTGCAGGTCAAGGAGGAAGCATCAAGCTATGCTGCGCCTTACTCGCCGTATTCACAGCCGCTTCCTTCCATGAACGGATATGCTACCTCGTATCATACGGATTCTTCGCCTCGCATCGGCGCTACACAGTACACGACTGGATCGATGAACTCGCAACCTTCGATCCGCGCTCCTTCTCCTATGGCACCTTCATGGAACTCCTCCTTCCTCTCGGTTAACCATGATCCAAGAGCTTCCGCATACGCAGTCGGTCGCGGTGTTTGCCAGCCAAAGCCATCATCCCCGGCAAGCCACTCGAATCCCACACTCATTCGTACCTCGACCCTACAGCATTCACCTGTCGTGGTTCAAACACAGACATTCAACCCTTATGCTATGTATCCGTCGAAAGCTATCCTGAAGCTTACTGGGGACTTGAACATAATGACCCAAAATTGGACTCAGGAGGAGCAAGTTGCTCAGCGCCGTCTTGTCCAATTCACCCGCAAGCAGAGTGGCAGCACTATTTCCGCCGACTTTGAGCCCGTTACCCCCGAAGAACGTGCACCGAACAGCATCTGCATCAGCTGTATTTATTGGGAAGGCAAGGATGAGTGTTTCATCACGAGTGTGGATACCATTTACCTTCTTGAATCGCTCGTTGGAGTTCGATTCACAGTGGAGGAGAAGAACCGTATTCGACGCAACCTGGAAGGGTTCAGACCTCTTACCGTTTCCAAATCCAAAGCAGACAGCGAAGAATTCTTCAAGGTCATTATGGGCTTCCCCGCACCGAAGCCGCGAAATATCGAGAAGGATGTCAAAGTCTTTTCTTGGAAGATACTTGGTCACGCTTTGAAGAAGATTATTGGCAAATACGTGAGTGGCCGCTGCATCAAACATTAAGTCGTTCTCTTGCTAACGTATGCATTGATTAGTCTGCCAGCTACTCCTCTACCGCTGGGGCCCTTCCCACTCCAATCGGGTCAAACTATCCAAGTACCGGGCCGGCGTCCGATTCTGGTGCTGATGGCCATAGTGCCGCCTCTCCGCAGTCGATGTCCGAAGGCACGCCTTCAAGCAGCTATCATCCAAGCATAGCAGCTCCAGTTTACTCCCCTCCAACCGAAGCCGATGGACCAGTGCGAACAATCTTACCCACTGTCAGCCAGCCATACTCGAACATGGCTGTGCCGTACTCTTACACTACCGTCTGCCATCCGGGACAGCTTGCTCCCACTGGGCCGGCCACAAGGAGTTGGGAAGTTAACCCAATGACCACCGCTCCGACCGTGAACGCGAATCCTGGCAATTACAACTACATGCCTCCGATGACCTACTCTATGCCTGGCCATCCTCAGGGACATTAGCAAACCGAATGGGTGTTTCGAGCTGATTGCATTCAACGGCGTTATACCATTTTGCATATTATATTTACACTTTTTCGTCACTCCTTCACTTGATACCATGGCGCGCTTGGTTGTTTACGTCTTGCATACAGAAGCTTTCTGTCCAGCTATGGTTTTGATGACTATTCGCAACGATTTCACGTCTCTCCTTTACTACTCTCATGTCTTGATGCCCCCCGTTTTCTGATTTATACGTTTGACATGATGCATTATAGATGATCTGTTATCCATTCCTTTGATTTTGCATATACGGGGCATTGAGATACCATTCCTTTACGATACATGTACAATTATGTTGCATGGGTGGCGCTGCTGTCTTTCCTTATCACCTCGCAGGACCGGGATACCATTACGGGCTGGAAAAGTGTGGAACGCGTTCTTATTTGGGATACCTTGTGTTTTTTTGTACTTCTTGATTGTTAGTGATTTGGATTGTTCTAATGTTTTTTAAAGCTCCAGGGCGCATGTGCTCGTGGCTGGGGTTTTCGCTGCATAGCTCTGGCGTTTCTGACAATTGTTTGGTTACTGCCTCTTGAGGCTGCGTTACCAAGTGAGCAGTACTATAGTACTTCGTGTCGAACTCACCCAATTTAATATTGATTCGAGGACTCACCTTCATCTGTATCGCTTTATATCCCTCTGTACAATGTAGACCAGTCCTTGGCCGGTATCGGCTAGTAGATTCTTATCTTATCGCCACCAACGTCACCTGACTGGCAATTTCATTGAGTCGGCTCGGAGTCGCTTCCATGCGCAGAGCAACGGTGACTCAACGCAGCTTTCACCTTTCTTTTGTCTGCCATTCTTTTAAATTGACCCGCTCAGCTTCGGCCTGGACTTATTGTCCTTGAATCTTATAACATTCCATTCCTACCTCCATTCTTTTCCCTTTTCCTCCCCATATCTTTTGCTCCCCTCTTCCCCACCCCCACCTTCCATCATGGAGCACATCAAGGCCACCTTCGAGAAGGTCAAACAGGAGAAGCGCGCCGCTCTCGTCGCCTACATCACAGCTGGTTATCCTACAATTGAGGAGTCCGTGGATATCCTTCTTGGGCTGGAGAATGGAGGTGCTGGTAAGCTTATTCCTCCTAGATCAATTGACTCATCGAGCCATCCTTGTCGCATTTTCGGGTTTTGTAGCAAAAACTGACGTTCCCGGATCAATTGGATAGATATCATCGAATTGGGCGTTCCATTCACAGATCCCATTGCCGATGGGCCTACTATCCAGAAAGCCAACACCAAGGCTCTTGCCAACGGTGTCACAGTCTCCTCCGTTCTAGAGATGGTCCGCAGCGCGAGAAATCGCGGCCTCAAGGCACCCGTTATGCTGATGGGCTACTACAACCCAATGCTGAGTTATGGTGAGGAGCGTATGCTCAGGGACTGCAAGGAGGTTGGTGTCAACGGTTTCATCATGGTCGACCTTCCTCCGGAGGAGGCAGTTCGATTCCGAGATCTTTGTACCAGCACAGGGTATGCTTATTGACCTCGGCGACTCATTTACGTGACATTGAGCTGACTTCGAGGTGGTAGTCTTTCTTACGTCCCACTCATTGCCCCCGCTACGTCCGAGTCTCGCATGAAGCTCCTGTGCAAGATCGCCGATTCCTTCATCTACGTCGTCTCAAGAATGGGTGTGACCGGTGCTACCGGACAGCTCAGCTCGAATATCCCCGAACTTCTCGCCCGTGTCCACAAGTGGTCAGGAAACGTACCGACCGCGCTGGGTTTCGGTGTCAGCACCCGCGAGCACTTCCTCTCCGTCCAGGAAATGTCTGAAGGTGTCGTCATTGGTAGCCAGATTATCACTGTTCTTGGTCAGGCCCCTGCTGGTCAGGCGGCCAAGAAAGCCGAGGAGTACCTCTCCAGTGTCACTGGTCGCCGACTGGAAAGAGATACTGCGGGTGCGTTGACTCGCGAGGTCAACGTGCTGGAGCCTGTTTTAAAGATCGAAACACCTCCCATGTCTCAACCTACGGATGTTATCACCGAGAAGGACACGCCTTCCGGTCCTGGTCTGGGTGACCAACTTGAAGCTCTCAACGGTGGTGGAAACCCCGGCGCAACGCCCGCGCGTTTCGGTGAGTTCGGTGGACAGTACGTCCCCGAGTCTCTAATGGACTGCCTGGCTGAGTTGGAGCGGGGTTTCGACAGCGCTCTCAAAGACCATTCCTTCTGGGAGGAGTACCGCTCCTACTACCCTTATATGGGACGTCCCAGTAGCCTTCACCTTGCAAGCCGTCTGACCGAGCATGTCGGAGGTGCTAACATCTGGTTGAAGCGTGAGGACCTCAACCACACTGGTAGTCACAAGATTAACAACGCTCTGGGTCAGATCCTCCTTGCGCGGAGACTTGGTAAGACCAGAATCATTGCCGAGACTGGTGCTGGACAACACGGTGTTGCCACTGCGACGGTTTGCGCCAAGTTTGGCATGAAGTGTGTTGTCTATATGGGCGCGGAGGATGTGCGTCGTCAGGCTTTGAACGTTTTCCGTATGAAGCTACTCGGTGCCTCCGTCGTCGCAGTTGATGCTGGTAGCCGAACCCTGCGTGACGCTGTCAACGAGGCCATGCGTGCCTGGGTGGTTGACCTCGACACAACCCACTACATCATCGGCTCTGCCATCGGCCCCCACCCCTTCCCTACGATTGTGCGCACCTTCCAATCCGTCATCGGCGAGGAGACCAAGCAGCAGCTGCAAGAACAAATCGGCAAGTTGCCCGACGCCGTCGTCGCCTGTGTCGGCGGTGGCAGTAACGCAGTCGGCAGTTTCTATCCCTTCTCCAAGGACACCAGCGTCAAGCTTCTCGGTGTCGAAGCCGGCGGTGACGGTATCGACACGAACCGCCACTCCGCCACCCTCTCAGGTGGCAGCAAGGGTGTGCTCCACGGTGTCCGCACCTACATCCTGCAAGACGAGCACGGCCAGGTCTCTGAGACGCACTCCATCTCTGCCGGTCTTGACTACCCCGGTGTCGGCCCCGAGCTGAGTAACTGGAAGGACAGCGACCGCGCCCACTTCATCGCCGCCACAGACGCCCAGGCGCTCTCTGGCTTCCGCACCATGGCCCAGACAGAGGGTATCATCCCTGCTCTTGAGTCCTCGCACGCCATCTGGGGTGCTATCGAGCTGGCCAAGACCATGGGCAAGGGCAAGGACATCGTTCTTACCGTTAGCGGTAGAGGTGACAAGGACGTTGAGAGCGTTGCCGAGTCCCTTCCCAAGCTGGGTCCTCAGATTGGCTGGGACTTACGGTTCTAAGTTACGACGATTGCGAAAGAAAAAGCACAAACACAATGCTGATCGAAGCATTTGGTACAAACTTCGGTTAATAGAATCTTATATACAGATTCCCAGTTATTGCCCGTGTCTTAGATGTACAGTCTTCTTCAAAAGCGATATTGTCTTCGATAGAGAAATGAATTTACGTATCTTGTGCAATCTGTTCTCTTCTTTCGCCTGAGATAGTATCGTTACTATACAAAGATAGCACCCTGGTTATATGTAGAATGATAAGATAGTATGGCTTATGTATGGACAGCATAGACAAGGCACAAGAGATAAGAAGGATATCAATTAATAATATCACAGCCACAATCAATCAACGAGATAAGTAACTACTTGCGCTCATCTAAGTCTCAATAAGATCCGCAGTCTGGTCCTGCCCCTGTTCAGGAACCGAGTTGTCGCGCGTGTCCTTGTTAGGAATCTTGCGGCCAGAACGAGCATAGAACTCGTCGAGGACGCGCTTGGGGATACGGTTAAGAAGGTGAGGCGGGTAGATGCGGAGGAGGTTCCAGGCGATGTCGAGGGACTCGAAGATGGAGCGGGACTCGTAGGCGGATTGGTTGATAAAGGTACGTTCGAACTTGTCGAGGAACTCGAGGGAAAGCTTGTCTTCAGAGGAGAGGGCTTCTTCTCCGACGACGGCTTTCATGGCGGCTGTTTTCAAAGGGATTAATATGCTGGATAATCGGGTATGAGGAAGAAGATTACTAACCGGCATCTCGTCCAATGGCATACTTGGCGTACAGCTGGTTGGAAACATCAGAGTGGTCGTCACGAGTACGGCCCTTGCCGATGGCAGACTTCATCAGACGAGAGAGGGAGGGCAGGACGTTGATGGGAGGGTAGACACCCTTGTTGTACAGTTGACGGTCGATGAAGATTTGACCCTCGGTAATGTAACCCGTCAAATCGGGGATAGGATGTGTGATATCTGAGATGTTAGTGGATACGTAAGCATAGGGTTTGATGGACCGGCTTACCGTCGTTAGGCATGGTCAAGATGGGGATCTGAGTGATGGAGCCGTTTCGGCCTTGCACACGCCCAGCACGTTCGTAGATGGTTGACAAATCAGTGTACATGTAACCTGGGTAACCACGACGACCAGGAACTTCTTCTCGGGCTGCTGAGACTTCACGCAGAGCGTCACAGTAGGCCGACAAGTCAGTCATGATAACCAAAACGTGCTTCTCCAACTGGTAGGCGTAGTATTCAGCTGTGGTCAATGCCAGACGAGGCGTAATGATACGTTCGATTCTATAGCATATCCAATTAGCCATATGACACCTCGACCATGTTAGCGCAGGATACTCACGTCGGGTCATTGGCCAAGTTCAGGAAGAGTGTCACTCGCTCCATGCTGCCGTTCTCCTCAAAGTCACGAGTGAAGAAACGGCTAGTCTCCATGTTGACACCCATAGCGGCGAAGACGATGGAGAAGTTGTCCTCGTGGCCATCATGGACGTCCTTCGTGGGCCGATTGACCAGACCAGCTTGGCGACAGATCTGAGCAGCAATCTCGTTATGAGGGAGACCGGAAGCGGAGAAGATGGGAATCTTCTGTCCACGGGCAATGGAGTTCATTGTATCGATAGCGGAGATACCGGTGGAAATCATTTCTTCGGGGTACACCTGCACAGCACACCGTCAGCACCAGCGCCCTTAATACCTCGTTGTCAGAGAGACCTACTCTGGAGTATGGGTTGATAGGTTGACCGTTGATATCTAGGTAATCCTCCGCCAGCACCTTGGGACCCTTATCAATAGCACGACCGGAACCGTCGAAGACACGGCCCAGCATGTCCTCGGAGACACCCAGCTTCAAGCTGTGATTGGTGAACTCGACTTTGGTCTACGAAGGTGATCAACGTCAGCGCTGGTCTCTTTCCAACCTCAGCAACAACATAGATGCATCATACCTTCTTAACATCGATACCTGAAGTGCCCTCAAATACCTAGTGATCGCAATCGACGTCAGTACTCCGCCAAGAAGCTCAACTGCTGCGGCTGTTGTATAATGCGCACCTGGACGATAGCTCGGTTTCCTGTTTGCGGAAGCTATGATTAGCCATACAAAGCCTTTAGACGCGGAACAGCACCCCGCAGAGCAAGGAAGGTATACCTCGAGCTTCCAGAACCTGACCCGACCGCTCGGTTCCATCAGGCAGGGTCAACGAGACGATCTCGTTGAAGGTGGGGAATTTGACCTAGTTGAGCAGACTATTAGATTCAAAATTACGGCGGTATATAAACGAGCAAGCCAGAAGAAAGGTAGGGCTTGCGAGCAGGTATACGGACATTGTCGAGGAAAACGAGGGGGCCGTTGATGCCTCCGATGGTATTGTAGCGGATGCGTGGCTGAACGGAGGTCATTCGGGGGTCGAGAGTGTCAGCCATGGCTGAGTGAAACCGGGCGAGCACCGGTCAGAGACAAATAGAGGCGAGAGAAAGAGCTGTGGCAGGAAATAAGGAGAAGAGCAGCTTGGTCGAAGCCGTCCGTCACCGTCGGGGAAGTTACGTTGGCGTCGCTGTCGAGTTGGCGGAGAGGACGGAGCCACGTGATGTGTCATCATAGCTGGAGCAACTAACTACCGTACCCTAGGTAGCTACGAAGTAGTATACAGCCTAGCACATATTTATCATCTCATCAGGTCATTCTCATTAAGGTAATGTCATAGTTATACATGGTGGCAATGCAAATTGAAACTTCCGCAAAACAAATCAACATAGCCCTTCCCAGTCCAGTGTATGCGCCAGCCAGTTAGTTCATCGACTCATGATGGTATTCGGATGCAGATAATAGAAAACAGGTCGTCAAGTAATAATGTCTCGCTAGTCTACTCTAGCTGCCGCAAGCTTCTTTGGCGCCGTCAGGTTGTTGGAAAGGCGCACGTTCGTCTTCGATTTCTTCTTCAGCTTCTTTCGCGCCACCATGACCGGAACAGACGAATTCTGGACCAGATAGTTTGAGAATGACCCCAGAAGTACACTGAGGAACATATTAGTCGCATTATCCTTTTTCATAAAGAATCTTAAGACTTACCCTTTCAGCGCACCTCGTCCTCTTGCCCCAACGACCACGAGTGTAGGGTCCAGCCCATCAATCTAAAAACAAGCTGTTAGCGCGGAGAGATGGAGTACCGAAAGCCACTAGACTTACAGCTTCCGTAATCATATTCTTAGGACTCTTGCAGTGTATCACTTCGACAGCAACGCGAACTTGGAGTAATGTCTTCCTCAAAAGTCGGACACAGGTTTGCGAGATGAGTTGAACAGCATGGGCACGTTCAGCTTCCGCCTTGGACATTCTCCGCGCATCAACCGAGCCAGGCCTGCTATCTGTTCCAGAACCCAAACGATTGAAGAGGGCCCGAGGAAGGGTTGAAGAGTCATTTTGCGATTTTTGAACAGTTTCGGCCGTTTGAGACCCGACAACGGCGGCAACATCCTCAGTTGCCTTGTAACCCTCGCCGATTTGCGTGCCAGTCTCCTCGTGCATGGCAAAAACCGCAAACATGGTGTCACCATCTCGCAGGATCGTTCCGATTGTCCATTCAAGCGCATAGACTGACTCTTCGCTGAGATCTGTCGTGACTAGATACTTTCGCTGGCGTCGCCGGCCCCCCTCCGCATCTTCCTGCATGCTGGTATAGTCACCACGAATGATAGTCCTGATGGATCGGTTGCGAACCGAATTGTCAATACTTGACATTTGTATGCTGAGCTTCTGGGCACGTTTTATGTCAGAGAGTTCTGCTTCGTCATCGGAGCCGAAGGGCGTATTGAGCACCGAAGGAGGATCCAAGCTCGTTTGAAGCGGAACCTCTGGCGACTTCGGCATGGGGCCGAGTTTTGAGGAGTGAATCAGTTCCGGGCCCTTAGATTTGTTTTGCTCGCCGTCTGTACGGGTGGTCAGATAATAAACTCTAACGCCGCCCAAGGGACAATTCAAGCTAGGTGATAAGGGATAAGCTTATAGAAATCACATACCTGTTTCATCCGAAGCTGTCTTCGAATCTTCCGCTGAGGAACCTCGGTTGGGCGTCTTCTTCCGACCTCGTTTCACGTCTTCAGTACCAATCTCAGGGCTGGATTCGTCACCGCTCGAAGAGGAATCTTCCTCTTCTTCGCTGGATTCAGAGGCGTTGTTATCACTGTCGTACAGTCGTTCATCTCCAGACGCAGAGCCTCTAGCGTCCGTTTCAGTAGACCCGCGGCGAGATGCAGGAAGTTGAAGGAGCTTATCGTCGGTACCTTCGCTTTTGATTTCTTTCGTCTTATCAGCTGCGGGTTTATGAGAGCCGGATACCGGAGTGCGAAGGCTAGAGTTAGGCAGGCGACGCGCGGGAGAGCCTGATTGTGCTCTCCGGGCCGGGGAAGGAAGGTGCGAGTCTAAAGAAGTACCTCTCTTCGAAGCATTCCGGCTAGAGTCCCGACCTCTGCTAAAACTTGGTAGCCCGACCTTCAGATCAAATCCAGACATCACGGCCGCCATAGCATTTTTACCAGGAAGAGATCTGGGGGCCTTCTCCGGCGGACCGAATCGCCTCGAGCCACTGGCACTGGGCGGCATGTCGACGCCTGAGTCCCAACGAATGCTCGGCCTTCTTGTTTCAGGAGAATTCGTCTTCTTATCACCGTGCTTTCCCTTGTCCTTATCAGCCGGCGGATCCGGACGCTTGAGAGGAGGAGGGGCGGTCTTCAGGCTGGTGTAGGGGACCTTCGGAGTCGTTACTGGTGTGGATGATGGCGTCGAAGAGGTTGAAGAAGATGGTGTCTCAGCAGATTCATTCGGCATCGGGGGCGATGGCAGCGGCGACGAGGTTTGGGGAGATTGGGAATCCTGGTAGCCGCGTCCAGCGGGCGGAGTTACGCCAACACCGATGCCCGCAATGGAACCATGCCGTGGGGCAATGAACCCGGGAGAGGGACCAGTGGCGGTGTCGAGTATGCTTCGTCTTGGAGGTGCGTAGCTCGTCGTCGAGTTGCGATGCGTGGAGGAACTGCGGTGCTCGGAAGCAAGCTCTAGGCGCTCTTCTTCGAGGGCAGCGGCGAGCCCGCCGGGCCTGCGATTAGACGGCATTTTGGTGGGTGGCGCCGCCCGCGGCTGTTGAAGAGCTGTGGAGAACGGACCTTGCAGCGACACAGCGATAAAGCTGTGTCTTGTGGAGAGCTATCTCGATGTCGACTGTCAGTTCCACGAAAGCTAGAAATTCAGATGTAAGAGCTCGGACTTTTTTTTACCTAGCTATTTGGACGAATTATTGAAGCTAGGTGGGGGTATCAATTCTCATATATGCCCAATGCTGGGCAAGCAAGCTAGGCTGCAGCTAACAGACCGTAACTCAAGCTGAAAGAGGGTTTCGGGAATCTCCTCCACGTGCAAAAAAACTGGTGAATATCAAGGATCTAGACCCAGCGCAGGGACAGAATCCCGGTCACCGCGGGCACGCGATAGCCTCACAGCCTATCGGGCTTCCTTTATTCTGAGAGTTTCCTCGGGCTTGGCCTATCCTTGGCTCCCTACACCGCGGATGAAGAGTGGTTCGACGGAGCCGACGATTGGTGCTGCAAATCAAGCCGCGGCAAGATTCCTGCAAGATTCCCTGCCAATCACGGCGAATGATCTTTGTTGCGACTCGAACGTTGGGTGAGGAAGAGGGCGAAGACGATAAATTTCAAGAAAGGGCAGCAGGACCGTCGTAGGAGTGAAGACAGAAAGTGGAAGAGAGAGCGAGAAGCAAAACAGTCAGGCGGGATAGGTCAAGTTAAATCATCGCGGGGAATCTGAAGCTCGCATGGGGAAACAGAATGGATCGCCTTCGAGCTCGGCATGCGGGGTATAGAGCCAGGTAGGCCACCCTCATTCACCAACATTGTCCACACCTCCCCGTCTCCCTTGCATCTTTTCGTTAGCTTTAGCAGATCAGCTCTAGGGAGGCGGAGAAAAAGTGGCCTCAACTGTCGGACAAAAGGTGTCACTGCAGCTCCCTTCCTGGTCGATCAATAGTTGGAATGCATTAGGAATGACGCACAGCACCAATTCAGGCATCCATAATCACAGAGCTATGATCTACAGAGTCTTGAAATCACTGACAGCAAAGGGACTGACGGCACTTGCTGTCGTGTGATGTGGCTGAGACAAACCCAAAGTTGGGCGAGGGCAACTACTCCGTATTGAGGTATTTGTATCACCAGTAGAAAGATCGAAAACCTCATGAAGATCATGCATGACAAACCATGAATTAGCTACACTATTCCGGACAGTGCATATGCAGTGCGAACTCTCATGGCCAAAACGCCCAATACCCGCCAAATATGACAAACCATGACCCAACAATGCCTTATCCCGGCCCCTTTATGCCTTTGCCTTAGACCTCGTCTTCTTCGAGCTCCGTCGTGCAGCAGTGGCTTCGAAAGCCTCATCTGGAGGCTCATCCGTCGCCACTCGCTTCTTCCCTGAAGTATTGTACTTCGCTTCTAGTTGGTCGAAGAATGACTCGGCGCGCGACGCCTGACGCTGCTGGATCAAGGCTGCCAAATCATTAGTGTCCATCGCGCCGCCTTTGTTGCCCTTTCGTGCCCCCGCTTTTGCACTGCCCGCCTCCTTCTGCTTCTCCAGTTTCTTGGCTAACTTCTCTGCCTCTTTCGCCTCCTTCTGTGCACGCTTCAATCGCTGTTGCCGCTTTTTCTCCGGCTCATCGGTGTAGTTCTTGTATTCCACAACCTTCTCATCTTCAATAGCTTTGTCGATGATGGCACGGAAGCGATTGTCATCATCTAGAACATTGCTCAACATGACCGACTCGTACACCCGGTCTAGATCGCCCTCGTAGTTCTCATAGGCAGTGAGCACGTCGTTTATTTCCTCTTCAGATCCCTGGTATTCATTCTTAAACCTCGCGAGAACATTTGCGTCAATAGCGGTCGAGAACTGTTCCCGGTAAAAGTCCACCCAGTCAAAGTCATCATCCAAATCGACTGCTTCCGCAGTGCTACCGGTCAGATCGAACCGCTGTCGTTTACGGGTATCGGACAGAATCGCATAGGCAAACGCGATCTTCTGAAATTGTTGATTTGCCTCCTCCCTGGCATCTGCTGGAGCCTTGTCTTTTTCCTGTAAGCTGCCGAACACAAGGATCTAGCATCACTTCGCGGAATTTAGAGCATGACGTACCAGGGTGATGTTTCAAAGCTAGCTTTCTGTAAGCTGACTTGATCTGGTCTGGGGAGGCATCTTCCTTGACGCCCAGAATCTGGTACAGATCCGTCTCGGCGGGCGGCTCGTTAGGGACTTCGGTGATTTTATCGTATCGCGGAGCCATGGTCACAAGGTATGAGAGTATAAACTCAGCCGATTTAGGTGTGTTGAGATAGAGTGGAATGAATGAGGTCAGTTCTTCGCAAAACACGTCCAGACGCGACAAGCACTGGGCCGCGGCCGCGGCTGCGGCTAAGGCTGGGACCCTGGGGAAGCTCTTTGCTTTCCTAACACGGTTTAGACCAAAAGGCTACCTCTACTTCAGTCTTCATAACTATAAGACTGATCTTTTCAGCCCAGGGACTTTGTCTACTTTCCCTTTCAAGCTATTTTGATTACAACCGCATATCACTTGCTACCCCCTGTACGGAATAAATCATGGGGCAAACTTTTGACTTGCTGTAAAACACACAGCTGTGCCTCTCCGGCATCCGCACGACTCGAACCGATTTACGCACTCTCTTTTACACCTAATTGCCAAGATAATGGGGCTTGAACAAAGCTTGGAATAGCTAGCGGCTGATCGCACTTCTACCATGAGCCATTGCGGTCAGACAAATGCCGGCCTGGCCAAGCAGGGATTCTGGGGCGGGAGCGGTGCCCCCGATCGTCAAGCCCCCGGGGGGTACCCTGCAAATGCAATGAACCCACTGCTGCACAGGAGTGAGACTGCGCTTAGTGATACTGGGCGGCGCATCAATAGTCAGCGGAAAGACCAGAAGCAGGCACTGGGTGAGGTTACCCGCTATTTTTCACTGCAGATGAGACGTGGCAAAATAAGGCAAACCATCAAGGATGTCGAGGTTAGATCTCTTCAAATCAAAGACCTTCAAAGCTGTCAGCCGGTGATCTCGGAGCTTATCTATTATTTTGATTGCTACGTGTCTTCGCAAGCGCTGCTCGTGGATCCATAGTAGGTGCCAAAAGGTCGCCTGGCGGAGAAGACAGCTGATTAACAATGCTGCAGGTTCGAAGAGGCAAGTGCAACCAAGGAGGCCTTATGCAAATGCCGAAACCTTCTGCGTGGACTGTGTATCGTCAAAAGCTTCTCGGAAAGCTTCTAACCTGTTGGTGTACCTTGGCTGCCGCTGTCCAGATACTCCGACCACATGCACCCAGGATCCTCAGTGTTCCAACAGGGCTCAGTTTCCGTGAATCTACTCGCACCATTATCCATATGACTATTCTCTGTCGGCGCCTTACACCTTTAGGAATACATTAGCGTCAGTCGCTCATCTCAGGAGAGTTCCACAGAGCCGGATCGACTCGTCTTGTGCGACCTAGCTGATAGATGTTCGAAGCGCTCCCCCTCACCTGCTTACCTGCGATTCTTCCGCTCACCATCGTTCCAGATGGTCTCATTCCCTATAAACCGTTTCAAACACACCCAATATTTGGCGTCCGGCTTCAGGCTAGAGCCTAAGCGTCAGGCTCAATCCCAATCGGTTCGATTGGAAATGGCCATGGTCCACAAGAACCCTATGTATAAGTCTTGTCGCTGGTATCAATACATGACTAGGAATGAGTACATCTCATCACTTCTGCCTTGGGGTCACGGGCCTCTTGTCAGGTCAAACTTTATACGTGGTACACCAATAATGGTCCGCGAGGGCCGATTCGATGCCTTGAGAAAGCATCGTGTCACATTGGCAGTGCGGCGTAACTACTTTTCGTCTGTTTACTTTATGTCTTTCGACTCTTACTCCGCAAACTCTTCTTTATTTGTGGTTTGGTGATCTACTGCGATAGGCTCGCCGGAAATAGTGCGACAAGGGGAGTACAATTCTTGACTGATGGAGAAGATCTCAAGACAGCGTCAAATGAAGAATCAAACGTGAAGCACTGCGGCTCGTCGATCCCACAATTATATGGTTTTGCTGGTACGGGCAGCGCTGCATACGCATACGCATCCGCATCCATGAGACGCCCTGGCTCAAAGTCAAGGATGATACTGCCGAGCGCAATGTGATGATTGGCAGCAATAATATTAGTCCACCGATTCAATGTGCGCGCTACCCTGTGGATATCCCCTGTTCGTGGCTTGGTCCCGAGCAACATAACTCTCACCGTCGGAACCGGAGACCGTGGATGTCTACATTCGACATCCTCTAAGATGGGCCAGTAGTATGGCATAGTCATTGTAGCTTGCATACCGCTCTATCGGAAACCGGCAAGATGAGAACAAGTTCGACGGCTACTGGAGCAGACTGTATATCCGCCGTGGCTGACCTCTTTGAAGGAAATGTTGCGGTGCATATGTGTCTTTCAGCGCTTCTCGGAGCATATCCTCGGCTTATGATCATCAAGTCCTGCTCTGCTATTTAAAGTCTTCGAGTGATACGCTCCGCAAGCGCGTAGAGGCCATCTAGTCAGAAATATTGGCCTCCTTGTCGTATAGGCTTTTGTTTGACACGCTCATGACGAGGAGGAATTCATCCTTACCGCTAAGCAGTCATGATGCCTCTTATAGACAAGTATCGTATATTTATCCTTGCTGCTGTAAACCACTGATATCCGGAAAAGGGCAATAAGCTGCTCTATTATCTTATTATCTCATACTTGCTCGAAATCTACCTTTGAAGGATGGGCTGTTTGAAGACGCCATAAAGAGGATCGTTTCCCTCATATCCATACTAGGATCATAGATCGAAGATAATACACCCAAGTTCTGCTCCCAACTGCCTACAACAATCTTGCGTTATAGAGCCTGTATGCTGTACTATTGCGGGTGGGATTTACTTGTAGATCTTTTCATTCGTCAGATGCTGGTCCATGGCAGCAATTGATTTAAGATACTGTACGATACGGCTTACTCTTGAGGTAGGAGCGGGTGTCGGCCCCGGCACTCGGGCCAATCTGAATGCCCTGGGCCCCTGGCACCTCATCCTCCATCTCTCCTCATGGTCAAACGCTTATCGGTCCTATCTTCGCCAACCACTATTTGTTTTGCACAAGACTGTTCACATTTCTCAAGAGCTGAATTGCGAGGCCTCTAATCAACATTACCGAACTTACCCCGAGCTGTCGCCTCGACCACGTCCGAGTAAAGTTATCTGATCCGGATCACAGCGGAACCATCAACAATCAACCGGAAACCCACCAGCCTTGTGGTCCTCGTCGGCCCTGGTCACTGGTCGCCGATATCGCCTCAGAACTGCGGAACCTCCGTCTCGGACAACTCGAAATCTGGAGCCTGGAATTGAAGCCACCGTGGACCATATCCATCTTACTCGGGAACCCGCGGGCACGCGCTCATGTGCCAATCGAGGCACTTGCGGAGCACCGACACTACTACGTCGCGCGCCCGGAAGACTGGATGAGACAGGTGGGTATTTTCAGGTACGCATATGAATATCATCACAGTATTCAACAGAAGAGGAGCAAGCCGAGGCCCTGCATAGATTCCTTCCCTTGAAGAATCGGAATCCTTCGCAGCTCGCTTAACGTGGTGGGGGTATGACTGCTCGTATCTTATCTGATATGATTGATAGGAAGATTGTATGATACCGAGCTAGAAATTTGCAGAAAATAGCTTTCTAGTGTATACCAGCGTTTTACGAATACAGCCCGGCCGCACCTTCGGCAGACCCGCAACGGCGCAAAGGAGGATAATGTCTACCACTCATGTTGGTATATCCTGCCCCTCTTTATGGGTCTGCAGCAGACAGCTTCGTTCCGAAAACACAATACTTACATTCAAGGCATACAGTGTATTGAGTACGTACGGCGTAAGGCTAAGGCAAGCACCGAGACCGGATCGACATTCTAATGTTTACTTTGCAAGCAATTACAATTTAACGACTCAGCAGCTTTCTCAGGAAAGTCGAAGCTGACCTTCAGATGAGAAACAAGTGTGATTAGAGAGTCAAGACATCAGCCAACAATGCGCCTTGAAGGCATCTCACCGGCCGATAATGCCTGCTCGACTTGCCCAGTCTGCAGGTTAAGGTAGCCATGATGCCGATCGCAAACCCGAACGCAACCCAAGACAGCCGAACCACGGCCTGGGTCCCTGAAAATTTTATCTGATCATCTGATTAGACAGCGATCAGCTCCGTCAATATGGATGAGGAGATATAATTGGGCACGAATGTGCAAGCCGCTGACGAAAAAAAGCCACTTCTGCAGCTAAGCGAGGGAAAAGTTTTTTCACCCCACTCCGTCCCTAAGGCTGCAGGTTCCTACTGCGTGGTTGTTGGAAAATGTCTTTCTGAAATACACCAACGTGAGTGGTATCAGTCTAGAGGGGTATGTTCTGGCCCAGATACTCATTGCTCATGATTGAGACAGTGAGGAATCAAGCGGAAAATATCGGACGTGGTCGTGTTGAGAGGACACGATTTCTTCGACTGATTATCTGATTTGATTAGATTGATAAAAATTTCAGCTTTGACTCAAGCGGTCTTGGCGGATGGGGTATCTTCGTCACTGCGTGGGATCCGTCGCCCGTGGACAGTATATCCCTGCGTCTTGTCTCAGAATGACCCGCATCAATCTTCAGGTATTCAAATATTATTGATTGAACGATTGTGCATGTTTCGCGCCACAGCACTCGTGGATTTCTGGAGCTGCCAATTCGAGAATTTCGAAGACAGTTCGCAGCAGGCCAACCCACGAGCGCAGGGCGGGATATCTGCGGTGTCAGACTCCAGACCCACCACACCGTTACGACGTCGGGAGCAATCGGATTTCGATGCAGATCCAAAACTTTCGTCATTCTAAATCATCAACCGAGGTATATAGTTACAGGTAGTTTACAGCTTCGCATTCCACGCGGCGCGATCCGAACTCTCGAGCGGCCTCTCGCGCCCATCCCAGAAGAGCGGCGACAGCTGGAACCACTTTTCACGACTGCAAAAGACATGGACGGAGCGCTTGTGGCCCAGATCCACGTAGCCCTGGATTGTGAGTCCCTGCGCGTTCTCGTACGACAGGACAGTGCTGCCGGTCGCCTTCGGTTCGCCAACAACGCACTGCGTTCGCGGCTCATCAAGAAAGCAGTAGTGGATGCAGCTGGACCACCAGGCGTTAACGCGCTCGGCGCCACGGATGCTTGCTTCACCGACGAGGGAGTGTCGGCCGCGATCGTAGTCGCCGGCGTCGTAGTGTGCGCCATAGTGGTCTTCCTGTTAGAGCAAGGGTGTTAGAGACGTTTTGATCTATAAGGGAAGATGGAAAGGATAGTTGCGCACCTTGGCCCAATAAATCTCGTAGTAGGCGAACGCAAAGTCGTCGAATCGACCAAACAAGCACACAACGTGCTTGTCTTCGTGGAGACGACGCAAGTACTCGCGGTGCTCGTCGAGAGTACCGGTCTCATTCCACCCTTTAGCAACGCGCGGGTCGTTTTGCCATCGGTTGAATCGCCTGAGGTGCTCATCGTTCTGCCAGTCAACAACCATGAGCGAAAAGTGCTTATCCAGGTGCGGGATGTAGCGACTGTAGACAAGCGAGCCCGGGGTAGGCTTCACAGGGCGAACGGGGTGGCGCGCGTAGATTCGTTCTTGGGGGAACTTCATCGAGAACTCATAGTTCTTGGGCATAGCAGGATACTGGCTGATGGACTTGCGAGATGAGCCGTGTGTCCCTTGGTCAACCATCCAGATGGGCCGCGGGCCAAGAGGCGAGCCAGCGCCCTGCCAAAACGAGGAGCGCAGCAGGACGAGCGTGTCGACGCCCGAGGGCTTGCTCTCGTTGCCGAAGGGGACTCGTGGGGAGGGGTATGGGACCGCTAATCCTGTGCGAATACATTCCTCGCGGACGACCTCGCTGCCGGCGCCCTTGAGGTCCAGGCGGAGAACCTCGCGCTGGGGGTGTGTGAGGAAGATCGCATGGATAACGTTCCAGATCTGTGCGAACGAAGGTGTTTCTGCGCCGGTCCATTGGAACGTCGTTCCTGGGGCGCGCTGGCTGCGAGCCCAGGGGCTGTTATCGTTGTCTGGGATTTCTTTCGCGGACTCCTCGAAGGCGATGTCTGTGTATGTCAATGAGTCGTTGTGGAGCGGTTCTGGGAGTTCCTGTCCGGGAACCTGGGAATCGTGGAGGCGGAGTTGGAGAACGCGGGGTGTGGAATAGGTGACAATGTGGATTTTGTAGGTGGTGAGGTAGGGGTGAGGGAGTTTCACCCAGGGGTATGTTTGTGTAGCAGCCATTGTGAGATGTGAGATATGAGATTGAGGTGATTTGGAGAGATGAGGAGAGAAGGATGGGCTGGCGCAAATATATGGAGAGACCGAAAGTATGAGTGGAGAAGCAAGCGCCTGGGCCAAAGGATTAGGGACGACCGATGGCCGGACACACGTGGGACTCAGGTACTTTAATACTCTTGGGACCTTCAGACAATCGCCATTGATTCAATTGTCCAGAATACAGTTCAACATGCAGCACCCTCCAGTCCAAGGATGCCTCATCTCCTTCCCTACCCCCGAGATCCTGCTTCTCACCCTCAACAGGCCCGAGAAGCGGAACTCCATACCGCTGGCTATGAGCGCGAACATCATACAGCTATGGGAATGGTTTGACGCAGAGCCAGCACTACGAGTTGCCATCATCACCGGTACAGGCGAGTCGTTTTGCTCCGGGGCCGATCTGAAAGGTATTCCCCCTCGTCAAGATCTATACATACATCTACCTAACAATACGCCACCAGAATGGAACGAGCTCAACGCCCGCGGCACCGTCAACAAAATGACCGCGCCAGGCCTCGCAGGCCTCCCTCGTCGCCGCAGCACGAAGCCCATCATCGCCGCCGTAAACGGGTTCTGTCTGGGCGGCGGCTTCGAGATGGCCGTGAACTGCGACATCGTAATCGCGAGCGAGAAAGCCTCCTTCGGGCTGCCTGAGGTGCAGCGCGGGATCGCAGCCGTCGCGGGCGCTCTGCCTCGGCTGGTACGATTGCTCGGCAAGCAGCGCGCCGCCGAGACAGCGCTGACTGGGTTGCCGTTCCCTGCGTCGCAGCTGGAGCGCTGGGGGTTGGTTAATCGGGTGGTGGAGCACGAGCGGCTGCTAGCCAGTGCGGTGGAAACGGCGACCGCGATTGCAAGGAATAGCCCGGATAGCTTGAGGGTTACGTTGGAGGGATTGCATTACGGGTGGGAGAGGGCTAGTGTGGAAGAGGGCAGCCAGGCACTGGTTGATGAGTGGTATCCCAGGTTGATGGCTGGGGAGAACTTCCGAGAGGGCGTCAGGGCGTTTGTCGAGAAGAGGAAGCCAGTATGGAGGGCGAGCAATTTGTAGAGATAATAATTTGATAATTTAGCAGAACGCAGGAAACACAAGGATTACGAGCTGTATTACGCGATCTAAGATGTGTATTTGCATTACGCAGTCATCGACTCTATGCATTACGCGATATATTCAAGACATGGATGCTTTCTCGACTCTAACCGTTAACGCAGTGGGGGTTGCCCACATCATCCCACTTACCTCCTGCACGACCCGATCTCGGTCAATTGACTTGATTCAATCAATGGGTTGCATCTATCCCAGTGCCATAACTTGGCAGCTTGCTATATTACGCTCTCAACCCGATCTTCGCCCGTCCGCCGTATGCGAAACTTCACACATTAACGGGACCGACCAGAAACCTCGCTGGGCTCCGGCAAGATGGGGTCGATTCAGGTCGAGGAGCTCCTCGATCAAGACCAACCCAATGAAGTCATCTCCAAGTCTTTTGACATTCCCGACCTGCGGTCAGATAACACTGCCACTGGACTGAAGGAGGAGCTCATACTTTTATCATGGTTCATTGCGCTCCTGCGAACGAGAGAGGTCAGTCAGATTAGCTATGAGTGGGCGCTTGGAAGCGGGGATTCTCCGAAGTGTCTGGCAACGGAGGATTTGAAGGTTGGACTGCAGAGCAATGTTGGAGAGGCTGCGGCCGCCATTTCTGAGTATATTGCGACAGTAGCGACAGAAGCATCTGGTCCTACCTCGCTCAGGCTTAGCACCGACTCGTTGTCGCAATTAGCTGAAGCTAAAGACGAGGTGAGTTGTGCGGTTCTGCGTTGGTTAGCTCTTGACTAACGGGAAAGGGTGCGCTTCATCTGGAAATCCGCCTCGAAAATGAGCGTCTCGAGATCCGCCCAACGTGGTATACAGAGAATTTGCTGCCGTACACAATGACCCGATACATAGAGACACTCGTTGATGTCCTTAAACTATGCATTGCCGATCCCAGCGCGCTCATTCAGGACTTTTACCTGCGTCCAACCAACTTCGATCTAGAGAGCATCTGGAGCTGGAACCATGTGCTGCCCCCATCATATAAGTTTTGCATGCACGAGATGGTGTCAGAGCAAGCTCACAGATTCCCCAACAAGGAGGCTATTTGTTCTTGGGACGGCAGTTTGACATACGGCGAAGTTGATCGGTACTCTTCATTCGTTGCGGCCTCTCTAAAGGACTTGGGTGTTCGGTTGCACGACGTTCTTCCCGGGTGCTTTGAAAAGTCGAGATGGACGATTGTCGCGGTTCTGGGAATCATGAAATCAGGAGCGACGTTTGTGCTCATGGACCCGACGCTTCCGCTTGCGCGGTTACAGAACATCGCGCAGCAGGTGGGCGCGAAGATGATGCTGTCTTCCAGCAAGCAGCGGGAGCTTGCTACAACGATCATGCCAGAAAGTGAGCCTTATGTTGTGGGCGAAGAGACTTTCGCCAATCCCTCAAAGTTGCAGAATATTCCGGAACTAGCCCCAGTGCCTTCATCTGCGCTGATGTATATGATCTTTACTTCTGGCAGTACGGGAACTCCGAAAGGTGCGTCGATGTTTCAGAGCTGATATGAACCTAGTCCGTGTACTAATTCCATCCCTCTCTAGGAGTCAAACTCTCTCACGAAACATACACGAGCAGTGCCTTTCCGAGAGCCAAGGAGGTCGGGTACACAGAAGACTCAAGAGTCCTCGATTTCGCGTCCTACGCTTTCGACGTCAGCATTGACAGCATGCTTCTCACGCTCGGAAATGGCGGGTGTCTTTGCATTCCCTCGGACGAAGATCGAATGAATGACATCAACGGCGTGATCCGCAACATGCGAGTTAACTATGCAGGTCTCACTCCATCAGTGGCGCGAATTCTCGACACGGACGTTATCTCCTCCCTTGAGGGTCTCGGTCTTGGAGGAGAGGCTGTCTCAGCGAGAGACTGCACAGTCTGGGGTAAACTTGCCCGGATTATCATTGGATACGGTCCCTGCGAGTGTACGATTGGATGCACGGTCAACGGCAACGCTGCGACCGGCAGAGACTATATCTCCATTGGCAAGGGCAACGGAGCGGCTATGTGGATCACGGATCCCAACGACCACGAACTGCTAGTCCCAGTCGGTGCTGTTGGTGAATTGCTTGTCGAAGGCCCCATCGTCGGGCAAGGTTACTTGAACGATCCCGAGAAAACCGCGGCTGCGTTCATCGAGGATCCATCATGGCTCGTTGCAGGCCACAAAGCCTACACTGGTCGCCGCGGACGTCTTTACAAGACCGGAGATCTTGGAAAGTACGACCCTGACGGATCTGGAGGTATCGTCTTTGTCGGGCGGAAAGATACGCAAGTCAAATTGCGCGGACAGCGTGTTGAGCTCGGTGAGATTGAGAGCCAACTTAGGGCTAGACTCCCGTCAGATCTCAGCGTCATTGCCGAGGTCATTGTTTCCCACGGTCAGCCCACCCTGGTAGCATTTGTCTCAGCACAGTCCACGAAGAAGCAGGGCAATGTTGAGCTGCAATCGATAGAGCTCTCGGAGGAGTTACGCCAGATCATCTCCGAGGCCGATAAGGACGTGGCAACCGTCTTGCCGCGATACATGGTCCCAACTGCTTACATCCCGGTCAACTACATGCCTGTCTTGATCTCAGGCAAGACCGACCGCAAGCGACTAAGAGAGCTCGGCTCGAAGCTGGACTTGAGAGAGCTAGACCAAGGCTCAAGCAGCAGCAACCACACTGGGGAGTTGAGTGAGCTTGAGCAACGTCTGCGCCAGGCATGGGCCGAAACATTGAAGCGCGAGCCAGAATCCATCAGGCCAGACGACAATTTCTTTGCGCTGGGTGGTGACTCGGTGATGGCTATGAAACTTGTTACGATCTCTCGTACGCACGGCCTTGAGCTCACTGTTGGCAACACCTTTAACACCCCTGTATTGTCGGATATGGCAGCCGTCGTCAAGGTCTGCGGCTCGCAAGCACGGACAGAGACGCCGCCATTCTCATTAATAGCCCAGGCTGTCGAGAGGGCTACCCTCGAAGCGGCAGAAGCATGTGGAGCGGAGCCAGCAGCGGTCGAGGATATCTACCCTTGCACACCTACGCAGGAGTCATTGTTCACATTCTCGCTCAAGGCAGTCGTGGCGTACGTCGCCCAGAGGGTTGCAACAATCCCATCTGATATCGACGTCGACGCCTGGAAAAAGGCCTGGGAAGATGTTGTCGCGGCAAGCCCTATCCTGCGCACTCGCGTCGCTCAGATTTCCGAGCCAGGCCTGCAACAAGTTGTGCTCAAAGAAAACATCTCTTGGAAGCATGCAACCGATCTGGAGAAGTACCTTGCAAACGATAAAGACGAGAAGATGGAGCTCGGACAGAGCCTAGCCCGGTACGCCATCGTCGAAAACCCGGGCGGCAAGCGGTATATGGTCTGGACAATCCACCACGTCGTCTACGATGGTTGGTCGGAGCCGATCGTCCTGCAGCAAGTCAGCAACGCTCTCCGAAAGCAGCCCGTCGAGATCCAGTCCCAGATGCGAGAGTTCGTCAAGTACGTGCGTGACACGGACGAAACCGCCATGGAAGAATTCTGGCGACGTGAGCTGAGAGGTGCAGTGGGACCCCAATTCCCTCGTCTGCCATCTCGAGACTTCTTGCCTACTCCCAACGGCATGGTCGAGCGCCATATTAATCTTGAGATCGGTGCTGGTTCACCGTTTACGATGGCGACGCTGATCCGGGGTGCGTGGGCACTGGTTGCATCACAGTACACCGGGAGCGACGACGTCGTGTTTGGCGAGACCCTCATGGGTCGTGATATTGCTTTGCCTGGAATTGAGGGTATCATCGGTCCGCTAATTGCTACGGTCCCTGTCCGTGTGCATGTCCAACGCAAGACTTCCGTCGATGCTTTTTTGCAAAGCGTCCAGAAGGCCATGTTGTCGCGCACACCTTACCAGCACATGGGTATGCAGAACATCAGAAAGGTTAGCCAGGATGCTCAGCATGCGTGCGAGACCGGTACTGGTCTAGTCATTCAGCCAGACCCTGAGTACGTGGGGGGCGAATTAGGGTTCGAGGTGGGCGATGTCGTCCGCGAAGCACTGCATTTCAACCCGTACCCGGTTATGCTGGGATGTGGTATCCAAAAGGGCGGTTTCAGAATCTGTGCCAGCTTTGATGTCAGTTTGGTTGAGGTTGCCCAGATGGAACGCATTTTGTCGCAGGTTGAGACCTCGTGCTTGCAGTTGTTAAAGGACCCTTCAAGGAAAATCGGTGATATCTCCTGCGTCCCTGAGGCGGAGTTGAACAAGATCTGGCAGTGGAACCAGATAGCTCCGTTGTCCACGGACGAATCAACAGGCAAGCTTCGTGCAGATGCAGCCACCAAGCCAGGATCAGCGTATCCCCCCATCGCCGTGCCGTGGGTATGTGACCCCAGAAACCCAGCTCGACTTTCGCCCATTGGCTGTGTTGGTGAGCTCTGGATCGAAGGTGCCGTGCTCTCTGCTGAGGCTATTGAATCCCCTGCCTGGTTGATAGCCGGAAGCCCCGCCTTTGCTGGTCGCACAGGCAGGGTACAGCCCACAGGCGACATGGTCCAATTGCAGGAGGACGGGAGCTTGATCTTCGTTGGTCGAAAGGAGAATGTTGTAGGAGTTCAGGGACACGCAGTTGATATTGCGGACCTTGAGGCCCATATCAAGAAGCAGCTGCCGCCATCAGTCGCTGCTGCTGCCGCCGTATCCCAGGCACCATCAGAGGAACCCGAGCTGGTCATCCTTGTTGAGCAGCCTTCTGAAGAGACGACCGTCAACCTTCTATCAAAGCAGCACGTCATAACGTTCGATGCGGCAGACTCGCAGAGCTCCCCGATCATCAGCGCCGCCATCTCTGTCAACCTCGCCCTAGCCCTAAAGAAACTCGACAAATTCATCCGCGACAATTTGCCCGCATATATGGCCCCATCAACCTATATTGTTGTCAACAAGATCCCGACAAGTACAAAGACGGGCTTAATTGACCACAGCCTCCTCAACGATCTCGCGTCCGCAATCCCGCGCCAAATCCTCTCCCAGCTCCGCGAAGGCTTTGAGTCCGCCTGGAAGACTCTCAATGCGCAGGCTGACCTCACTGCCAGTGAGAGTATCTTACGGTCAGCCTGGGCGGCTATTTTGAGAATTGACAGTGAGCGCATCGATATCGATGACAACTTCTTCCGTTTGGGAGGCGACTCCGTGCTGGCTATGAAGCTTGTCTCAGGTCTCCGTGAGCAGGGACACATTTTGACGGTTGCCGATGTTTTCCAGCATATGCGTCTCGGGGATGCTGCTAAGCGGTTAAGAGTTGACCAAGGCCCGAAAGGAAAGAAGACGACAGCGCAGATATACAAGGCTTTTTCGACCCTGGGCGCCGTTCAAGATCTCGAGGACTTCTTGTCTCAAAATGTTCGTCCAAAGTTGTCGGACCCATCTTGGGTTATTCAGGATGTTTGCCCAGTCACAGACTCGCAGGCCCTCGATATTAAGGGAACGATCAATGCACCTCGCACTTCCATCCAGTACACGATGCTCATCTTTGATAGCGGTATCGATGGCGAGAAGTTGCTCCGTGCTTGCAATGAGCTAGTCAAGACTCACGATATCCTTCGCACGGTTTTTATCGAGAACAAGGCCTCCTTCCTCCAGGTTGTCCTGAACAGCCTCGAAGCAACCATCACCAAGCACCAGACAGACAAGGACCTCAAAGCCTACATCACAGACCTCTGTAGCGCTGATATCGAAGCCAACTTCGACCTGGGAACTCCCTTCCTGAACTTCTTCCACATTCAGGGCACTGAAGGCTCTCATGCCCTCGTCCTTCGCCTCTCCCACGCCCAGTATGACGGTGTTTCGCTCCCACGTCTCCTCCGCGACCTCGAAACCCTCTACACTGGGCAAGCCATCCCTGCCACCTCTGTCCAGCCCTTCCCCTCGTACATCTCCCAGATCAACAACAAGACCGCCGAATCAAAGGCAATCGCCTACTGGCGCACCCTGCTGCAAGATTCCACCCTCTCCACCCTTCCTGGCAAGTCCACACCAACCGGAACCGAAAAGGCAGTCTTCCTCCACAAACCCGCGAATACCCCATCGACCCAACCCCTCGAATCTCTCGGTTACACAACAGCAACCCTCCTAACCGCCGCTTGGGCTGTCCTTCTCTCCCGCACTACCAGGCAAAAAGACATCACGTTCGGCGGTGTGACATCCGGCCGGATCCTCGACGATTTCAGCAACACAGAGGACATCGTCGGCCCAACGTACCAGTTCGCGCCTGTTCGCGTGCCCTTCGGCAGCCGCGACTCTTGGACCCCAGCATCGCTATGCCAATTTATCCAGAGTCAGAGTGCGGAGTCATCAGCGTACGACTTCCTCGGATTTAGGCGCATCGCGAAGCACTGTGCCTCTTGGTCATCGTCGTTTTTCGACTCGCTGGTCCACCACCAGGACCACGAGGACTTCGATTCCATGCCGTTTGCGGGAAGCGAGTGTGCAGTCGACATTGCGAACCCGCATGGTGACTCGCCCGATCCAGTCAAGGTCGTTTCGTTCGTGAGAGACAACAGATTGAACTTTGGCGTTGTCGGGTGCGAGGCTGATAAGGAGGTTGTGGAGAGGACGTTGGATGAGCTGATTGGTGTTGTGGAAGAGTTGGTTGCACAACCTGAAGGGGTCATTGCGTTGGAGGTTTGATTGGATAGCAGGTTTTTGTTTGAGATGGATTTGTTTAGATGATTTGCCTGTTATCAGTTGGTATGTAGTAGATATGTTTTTTTAGCAAGCGAAGAACTTCCTGGTAATATCTCTATCCTTGTCTTTCTTTACGAAGATAGTTTGAAGTAGGCAGCTGGCGATGGGCGCTTTCCTGAAGCCGCGACATGGGTGTAGAGTGGGAGCCAGGAGCAGGACAGTAGTGCGTAATTCAGCAGGTAGACAGACCGGCAGCTGAGTGTCTTATATGATGGAGTGTAAGAGGAAGGAACGATTGGGGTGGTGTGTCGGAGGAAGGAGCGACCGACTATCTGTCTAAGGGAGAAGGCGAACAGGAGCCAAGACAGCCGCAAATTTCAATACGAAAAGATGATTCATATCAAACGCTATCAACAATTAATCTATGCTATATACTCTATAATTCTTTTGTCGCTGAAAGAACAGAAAACTAGGTGGCAACGGTCTGATGCATGACGTTGGCCCTGTAACTATCAGACCTAGCCAAGAGTTGATCATGCGAGCCGTGGTCGATACACCGACCAGCCTCGATCAAAAAGATAACATCGGCCTTCTTAATCGTGTGCAACCTATGCGCGATCGCAATGACCGTGATCCCCTTGGCAGCCTTCTCAAGGCCATCCTGCAGCAACTTTTCAGACTCCGCATCAAGTGCGCTAGTTGACTCGTCAAGGATAAGCAGCTTTGGTTTCCGGACCAAAGCTCGAGCAATGGAGAGACGCTGCTTCTGGCCTCCGGAGAACTGGCTTCCGTTGGGGCCGCAGAGGGTGCCGTATCCATCGGGAAGAGCGGCGATTGTATCGTGGATGTTTGCTAGTTTGCATGCTTCTTCAATATCGGCCTGCGAGACCTCGTGGCCTGGTCTAGCTCCAAGACTAATGTTGAACTTGATAGTACCCTCGAAGAGGACGCTCTCCTGCGGCACGAGAGCGATGGAGTCGCGGAAGGCGACGTCGCGGTGCTTTGTGATGTCGGTGCCGTCAATAATGACGGAGCCGGATTGAGGCGTGTAGAGGCGTTCGACTAAAGAAATGATTGTGGATTTGCCGGCACCACTGGGGCCAACAAGGGCGGCAAACTTTCCGGGTTTGATGTCAACGGTCAGACCGTTCATGACCTTGATGTCTGGTCGAGCTGGGTACGAGAAGTGGACGTCACGGAGCTGGACGCTGGAGGCTTTGTTGTCGGATGGGAGTTGCTTGGTTTCAACGGCTGCTTCTTCCTCTCCAAATGAAGCTGCAGTGGGAGAACGAGCAGGTACGTGTCCTTGCATCTTGTCAGAACCGATCTCAATAAGTCCCAGCAGCCGAGCCATAGCAGCCCGGGCAGCCGAAAGCTCAGGTGCAAGAGCAAACATTTGACTCCAGAGTAAGGCACTGACAAGCAGAGAGAATACCACAATCAGGAACTGGGTTTGGGTGTAGTTTCCAGCCAAGATTTGTTTGGCACCCCACCAATAGGCCAACGCGTTCACAAGGTTACCGAGGAAGTAAGTCATTGCTTGCCAGAGACTTGCTTGTAAGGTAACTGTGAGCGTTTCCTTACGGGGGCCCTTCAAAGACCGCTGGTAGGTTTTTAGTGTTTCTTCTTCAAGAGAAAGAGACGCGATCGTTTTGATGGATGTGATTGCTTCGACACCAATGTCAACAGATTTGGTATAAGCGTTCTCGTGACGTTCCTCGAACTTGCCGAGGACGTGAAGCTCCATCAGACCGGCACCGAGCAGAAGCGGGACCAGAGCCAGGCAAACCAGAGCAATCCTCCACGCGATGATGTGTGTCAAAATGATGGCCGCAATAAGGTTGACAGTGATTGAGAATAGTGTGCCGATAACAGAGCCGCTGAGCCCAGCCAGAGCGTTACCATCCCTCGTGATGTAGGAAAGTAGCAACGGCGGCGAGCGTCCCTTGGATTGATGCCATTGAAGGTCTTGCTCCATCAGTGACCGGAAGGATAGAACTCGAACGGTGTAAACCACTTTCTCCGAAACCCATCCGAATCCAGTCCAGCTGACCACGTTTGCAAAGAACTCGATGATAGCGAGCACGAAGAACATGAGTCCAAAGAAGTCACCCTTGGATCGAATGTAATCCGCGCTATTGCAGGGGTTCAGGCTTCCAACAGTATTTCCGAAGATCACGGCTTCACCTGAGAAGGCTCCGCCGACGATACTGGAACCAAGGAGGGCAAGGACAAGGAACACCAGATGCGGCCTCAAAGTAGGTGCATAGCCTTTGACAAGAGCCCATAGGGACTTTTTCGGCGTATCAGGCTCCTCAGAATCCTCTTGAGGCTCGGCAACTAGGGTTTCAGTCGTTTCGGGCTTCTTCTTCTCATCGTCTCCGAGTCCGTCAAGAGTGCTTGTATCGAGGTCGCCGTCTGAAGAAATCTGATCAGTCTTGCTAGCAGTATCAACACTGGCTGTGGAACTATTCTTGTCGGTCGTAGATAGGGTTTGCAGCTTAACCAGATCAGCATAGGCTCCGTCCTTTGCCATTAGGGTTGCATGGTCTCCTTGTTCAACAATGTGGCCCTTGTGCATAACAATGATATTGTCTGCGCTAGTAATTGTTGACAAACGGTGAGCAATCGTAATCATGGTTCTTCCGCTGGCAATGTTCGAGATAGCCCGTTGGATGCGCTGTTCACTCCGCGAATCCAGAGAAGCTGTGGCTTCATCCAGTATAAGTACGGCGGGATCTTTGACGAGGGCTCGGGCAAGAGAAATTCGTTGCTTCTGGCCACCACTGATTAGACGTCCACTGGATCCAACGACCGTGCCAAATCCATGTTTCAAGGCAACGATAAAGGCTTCTGCGTCCGCAAGTTGTGCAGCTTTCTGCACCAGACCGACGATTTCTACAAACTCCGGACCCTTCCTCTCTGCTGCTTGAAGCAAGTCTTTCCCTTCTCTGACTTCGCTAGCGATTTCTGCGAGATCGGAACTGAGAAGAGCGTTTCTCAGAGGCAAATGGCTGGGATTGCTTGAGTTGATCAAACCATGGGCGATGTTCTCCAGAAGAGACCGATCCAGGAGATTTGGTTCCTGCTGGACCAAACTGACGAAACTTCTCAAATCACGAGTGTTGACTTCACGAATATCATGGCCGTCAAACAAGATTTGCCCATCCGTGGGATCATACAGTCTTGTGACCAAGCCAGCGATAGTTGACTTGCCACTTCCCGAAAGACCGACAATCGCTGTATGCCTGTTGGCGGGTATGCTGAGAGAAACCTTGTCAAGCACCGTGACCTCAGGCCTCGATGGATAGCTGAACGAAACTTCGTTTATTTCGAAACCACCCTCTGCCTGGGTGATGCGATGGCCCGAAGAAGTAGTACCATCAATTTTAGGCTCGCGAGTAATGTCCGCATATAGCTTCTCGTATGAAGCAACTCCTGCTGTGAACAGGTGAAGGAATGGTGCAACCTGACTCAGGAGCAAGGTCGCTATATTGGTTAGTGCAAGCCATGTATGAAGACTGGTGAGTCTACTAACCTTCAACCAGAATAAAGATGACTGTAAATGTGGCGCCGACAGTAGCGCCGCCAGATTCGCCGTTCACGGTACGGGCAACCTGCCTGCTACCTTCCCAGAAAGCCAAACCATTCGCAGAATAGGCGACGAAGTACAGAACTCCTGATTGGATGCCAACCGCAGTGGCCTTTTTCAGTCCTTCCGTCTCTGAAGACTTGAGCGCCTTGGAGAATTTCTCCTCTAGTCGATCGTTTGCGCCAAAGGCCTGTACGACAGTGAAGTTCGAGAGCGCTTCTGAAGCAATTGAAGCGGCAGTGGCAGCATACTCCGACATCAGTCCCGAGTACTTCTCAATATAATGGCTTCCAACAAAGGACATAAGGAAGTAGGCCGGGATCAACGAAACAAGCATGCCTGCAAGCTTTGTATCCTTGATGAACGCGACAATATAGGCAGTAACAAAGAAGGAGAAACTCGCAAGACAGATTCCCACTTTCTCAGATGTGCCCGAACGTATAGTCTGGATGTCGCCATTGAGTCGAGAGGCTACCTCACCGGGGGGAAGGTCATCAAAGAATGAGGGCTCTTGTCGAAGTAGGTTCTGCAGGTAGGATTCTCGTAGTCGTTGCGCCAGCCGAGCACCGTTCAGAGTCCAGAAGGAAAGATGGATGTAGATCAAGACAAACTGAGCAATGGCGAGATACACGATGAGTAAGATCTTGTCGTTGATGCTTCCTTGGTCGCCGTCGCCGGAAGTATCGCCTGATTTACATGTCGCTGCGTTAAAATCGTCGAGAAGCTGGCCGAAGATGATACCGATGATTGGAAAAGGCACGCCGGACGCTATCGCACTCAGGATAGCGACCAGAAGCATGCCAAGGTCGGTTTTCGAAGGATTGCCGGCCAGCAGCAGGCGAGGGAAGCCCGCCAGGCTCTGAACAAGCTTCATACTGACTCGGTTTCTGCAGTATGACCTTGGCACAGTTATTGCTGCCAGTGATGGACGCCGCCAAGTGCTCGGCTCGAATTCAGAGGGATTCGCTCAATTTATTGAAGGCGATCTTGTCGACATGGCACTAAAGCATGGTCGCCTTGGACGGTCCACTACGAAAAAACCCCCCACCATCTCCTGATGAAACCCACCGGTCCTGGAGCCAAGCCACATCGAGTCGTCGAAGGCCATGGCAGATTATGGCATACCCTTACTACGGAGAAGGGGATGGCGTCTTTACGTAAATCAGTTATGGTCCTCGTGGCTGTCGATCCAGCGAGTGGATGGGGGTTCCTGAGCATCCTGATCCGAGATGGGCTGAGAGTTCTGCCGACATCGCAGTGGCCGTTGACGGGATTGGACTGGAGACGAGGCTGGCGGTGGGGGAATTTCCATCAGATAAAATAGATTACGCGGGGTGGGTCGCATTTATCAGATTATTACGCTAGTATTTGAAGTATTGTCAGTCATACCGCATCATACGAACCATCCAAACGCTCTCCTCAATTTTCTCCCATTCTCCGTACGCCTCCATGCCTGTCTGGCGATCGCTACCCGACGGTATCCGATGTCTCCTCCCTCACATCTCCGTCGCAACATCATTGACTCGGAAACTCCAACTGATAACGCGCGCATCTCCCTAGGACTGTAAGAATACAGTCAATGTCGCAATGTCGGCACTACACAGAACGCGGTCTTCGAGTACTGAGGACACCCCACTACTAGGGGGCATTCCGGGGCCAAAGATAACGCACGAGCTTCCTACAGAAGATCCGGAGGCAGCTCAGGATGGAGTGAAACAGGCCGAGGCCATCACTATGGTCTGGTCGAAGGAGTCATTAGTGACGGCATACATTCTGTGAGTCTGGCCCTGGCCCAATGAACCCAATTCGCTGGAGAGACAATGGCTGACCATGTACCGCAATAGAATGTTTCTCCTATACTTCGTGAATGCCTTCCAATCCTCCATCACCAGCAACCTCTCGGCCTTCGTGACCAGCGGCTTCGAATCGCATTCTCTGATCCCCGTCATCTACATCGTGTCCAGCGTCATGTCCTCGGCAACCTATATGCCTCTCGCAAAGATACTGAATGTTTGGGATCGGTCAATTGGATTCTTGATCATGATAGCATTCGCGACCCTAGGGCTGGTCCTGTCCGCGACATGCACCGATATCACGACGTACTGCATCTCACAAGTATGTCTCCCTCTGCGCTATACTGAGATGGAAGCTTACAGACATAGGTGTTCTACACTATCGGCTTCTCAGGTATGATCTTTAGTATCGATGTCATTACAGCCGATACATCGTCGCTACGTGACCGAGGCCTGGCGTACGCGTTCACCTCGTCACCCTATATCATCACCGCGTTTGCAGGTTCAGCCGCGTCCGAACGATTCTATGCTTATAACTGGCGGTGGGCGTACGGCAGTTTCGCTATCATCCTCCCCATCATTGCCTTGCCGATGTTCGGTCTACTGCAATACAACCGGTACAAAGCAAAGCGCAAGGGTCTTTTGCCGAAGAAAGAGCGCAGTGGCAGGACCTTTGCGCAGAGCATCGTCTTTTACGTGATAGAGCTGGACCTCCTCGGAGTCTTCCTCCTAGCAACTGGCCTGGTCCTCTTCCTCCTCCCATTCACAATTGCCGGCTCAACGGCAGGCGAATGGCAATCGGACTATATCATCATGATGCTTCTCACTGGCATCGGCTGCCTCGTCGCTTTTGTTCTGGCAGAGCGCTTTATCGCTCCGGTTCCTTTCCTCCCATGGGAACTACTAGCATCCAGAACAGTCCTCGGAGCGTGTCTTCTGGGGACCTCCTATCAGATTGCATACTACTGTTGGAACGAGTACTACACCTCTTACCTACAGGTGGTCTATGGAACATCCATCTCAACTGCGGGGTACATCAGCAGCATCTTCAACGTCATCTCCGGCATCTGGCTCTTGGCCGTGGGGTTCCTCATTAAAAAAACCTCCCGGTTCCGGTGGCTGCTATTCTGGGCCGTGCCTCTCTACATAGTTGGTGTCACGCTGATGATCTACTTCCGCAAACCCGGCTGGTCCGTCGGTTACCTGATCTTATGCCAAGTTCTGATCGCATTCGGTGGAAGCACAATGATTTGCTGCCAGCAGGTTGCTGTCTCAGCCGCGTCGGACCATAACAATATCGCCTCGGCCCTTGCGTTCCTCGGTGTCTTTGGGTCTATGGGCGGCGCCGTGGGGAGCAGCATCTCCGGCGCTATTTGGACTAATACTTTACCTGAGGCGCTGAAGAGGCTGCTTCCCGAATCTGCGAAGGCAGATTGGAGAGTTATCTATGAGTCACTCGAGATTCAATTGAGCTACCCCGTTGGCTCCCCTGTCAGGAATGCTATTGCCTATGCGTACGCCGAGACGCAGACGAAGATGCTGATTGCGGGTACAGGAATCATGACACTCTCGCTAATCTGGATGTTCCTGATCAAAGACATCAGGCTCAGCAAAGATGCGCAGAGCAAGGGGGTTGTGTTTTAGTTCTTTTGGGAGATATTGGAGGTATATACTTACGGCCGTGTTCATGTTTACGACTTTGTTACGATTTACGACTATATCTGCGATGCAATATTTTGGTTGTTAGATAGGTACTATTTACAGACTATTACACTACTGGACTAGACTAGAGACTAGAGACATAAAGAAAAGCTAGAGTCTATTTTCATTTCTATTTCTATGTACATATAGACTTCAAGCTTCAGTTCTCTACTCCTTTCAAATACTTCATGACCTTGTCAACAAGGAATATCCTCGGCTCCGCCTGGTCATCGTTACTCAACGCATGCGAAGCCCCCGGAATAAGCCCACTGCCCTCATGCCAGATTTCGCTCTCTCCCTCCTTCCTCTCACCATCAACAATGCCCTTCCACCTCTTCAGCAACCCCTCCTTGTCGACCCACCCAGGCATGGCCTGGTCATTCCCAGAGATCAGAACCATCAGCTTCGACGCCAGCAGCCCGCCCTCCCGGATCTTCCCGAACGTGTTCTTCAGCGACTCGTCACCTAGATCCGAACTGAACAGATCATCTTCACCAGGAGTCCCATTAGGCGTTCCGGGGGAGACAAGGCTAAGGAAGCGGCGCGCAGATAGAGGGACGTTGCCGGGATACCCAATGACGCCCGTCATATGGAGCGGGAGGAGAGCATCAAACTGAGGATCTGGGTTCTTCGCGATCTCGTCCTGCGCCAGCTTCTCAAGCTCCTTATAGATCTCCGTAACTTGGGACGATGTGCGCCCCATCCAACCGGTCGAGAGGACGTACTGGATCGCCTCGCGATCAGAAACGGGCGCTTGCATGATTGCGCCATCGAGGCGGGTGCGGAGAATATGTTGCAGGTCGGAGTCGAAGGCCTTTGCGGAGGTGTGTGGGTTTGGTTTCGAGAGGTAGTGCACGACGCACTGGCTGCCTGTTGAGTGGCCCATCAGGACGACTTTGCTGTTGTTGTGGCCTTTGAAGCCGCTGGCGTTCGCAAACTTCCCGCCCTTGTAGTCCCGGATGTAGTTGAGACATTGCGCAATTTCGTCGGTGTCGCGGTCGAGGTGGCCCAGGCCCCAGGCGGAGTAGGAGGATGTGAGGTTCAGTGTGAAGAGGGACCAGTCGGTGGGTTGGAGGGCTTTGGCGAGGTCCGCCATGTACGAGGTTGTTGCGAGGCCATCGCCAAGACCGCCGACGAAGAGAAGGGAGTGCTTCTTGGGGACTGCGGAGGTAGTGAATTCGAATGCTACCAGGGTTTCGGTCTGCGCGGGCACGACGTCAGAATTGGCTGCGGGTAAGTGATATAAACAGAGGAATTGGACGTACGAAGTGGTGGAGGATGCCGGGGAGGCCTCCTGCAGGCCAGAACTTGGAATACATGGTGTGAGTGAGCTCTGAGGTATTTTAATTGTTTGGAGGGGTAGTTGGAGGCGATGAAGGTGTTTGGTTTGTTTCTTATCGGCGCAAATCACGATTTCATCATGTGGCTCGGTGATTTCGCTGCTGCAGCGGGACAGCCGGATGGGTCCGTCTTGTCTTCAGTCCATTCCATTTCCAGGTTTCTGGTCAACAGTTCTGCAACTTGTTTCGCTTCGAGTGGCACCTGGATCCGTTCCTGTATCGACGTATTCTCAAATGACAGTTTTAATACGCTAGTAACGACGCTACCGGAAAGATTCAGGATCAGATAAGATCAAATTTTTGCTGCGTGTCTCGGCAGAAAGGCCTCGCTTCGGTTAGACGTCAGCCATGAGGACTAGATGGAGTCCGATAGTGGACATTCGATATATTGACCTTGGGAGGAAATGCTCGGCCTCGTCATCTCCCAGGCCGTCTTTGTGAATAGGAGGGCAAACCACACCGGCGTACGTACTGAGAGTCCGGGCATTCCCCTGGAAAAGTACTGTAGGTATACAAGCATACCGTAACTGATCTTATTGTTCACTATTGCTTCACTTTGAGACTTTAAGGGGGCTGCTGAGAGAGATAATTAAGCTAATTAAGCTATCTAGTGAGCTTGAAATAAGTCCAAAATCTCTTTCATTTTATCTGTCTTCCTGCAACTAAGTAACGCAGGGTTCGTCCATAAATATATATATCCGAACGATATCTTTGTACGCAGGACATCATGAACAACATATATACTAGATCAGCCTGATCCGGCTTCTGTATCAAGAACTCTACTCGTGCAATATCTATCGAGTATTCTGAGACCACCAAATGAATCCTTCACTGTGCCAATGAAGTTGCTGTATGGCAAACAAACCATAGTCACATGACACTATCACCAATCCTCAGCCAGACTGCGCGTATCGAATTCAGAACAAACGCGGCCTCCATCCATCAGAGGACTTATCAAAGAACAGCCACAATCCCAGAGACAGAAGCATACGCGACTTGAGATGCGAAAATGAGCCCGTTCCCCGACCACGACCTAATCTTATGGCATGGCAAACAATGACACCACCACCTGCTGGAACCGCAAGAACAAGGGCAAAAGCAGCAACCATGCGGCGAAGCACGCGCCAAATCTCCCCTTCTACCCGGCTTTTTGCTTCAATGCCTCGCCTACGCATTTCGCGTGGGTGAAGATGGGCGCTGCGGATGTGCATCGGTTGAAGAAACGAACGGAATATGGAGGTATGTCTTCCTCGCGGATCTTCTATTGCTTGAACGGAAGCTTGAAGATTAGCTATATCAATTGGAAGAAGAGCGTTCTGTACCCGCGCTAATATCAGAGTTTCCGCATAGAGCAAGGCCTCTTCTTCTACCAGAACCACCCGATCCGCTTCGTGAGCCTCGTCGGCATAATCGTCGCACGCACCGACGTCCCACGACGGACAATCCTAACCCTGGACGATAGCACCGGTGCAACGGTCGACGTCGTGGTCCTGAAAAGCGATCCTACCACATCTGTCCCCGCCGCAGCCACGGCCGAATCGAAAACGAAAGACGACGCCGACGCGGATGCGCCGCCGAAAGAAATGCACTTAACGTCTACAGCCCAGACTACCATAGACATAACGCCCCTACAGCCGGGAAAGCTGTTCCAAATAAAAGGCACGCTGTCGGTCTTCCGCTCTACAAACCAGGTTCAGCTAGAGCGGTTTTTCCCGGTGCCAGACACGAAGGCCGAGATGCGGTTCGTGGAGGCGCGGATGAGGTTCCTGGTGGAGGTGCTTTCCGTGCCGTGGGCTCTGGACGAAGAAGACATTGAGGGGTTGAGGGTACAGGCGGATGAGGAAGAAAGGAAGATTGAGGAGGAGCAGGAGAGGCATAAAAGAAGAGGGCGGAAACGAGCGGAGAGGGAGGAGAGGGAGAGGAGGAGAGCACAGAAACTCTGGGAGCAGGAGGAAATCATTCGGGATAAGGAGGGGGAGACCGCGAGAGAAGCAGGGCTGGAGTATATGATGGAGATTGAGAGACGGAGGGGATAAGGGACTACTGCCTAGCAAGAGAAAATTGTTTATAAGGTACAAGAGTATATTTCATTTGAACGCAAAGCTCGCATATATGGTATACAGTCAGCTAAAAAAAAAATAACAAATAAAGGGCAGCATATGGATATCAGTCGTTTCTCATAAGTCATCAAAAGCAAAACAACGCTATTGCATCCAAACCATATAGACAAGGCAAACCGAGATAAGGCAACGTGATAAATCGCAATTTGGTAAACGTACAAATAGCGAAGGCAAATCACCTGTAACGCTTATAGTCGTACATCGATGACCCACCGCCTTGTCCACCAAGTAGACCGCGATAGTCGTCGTCGTCGCCTGACCAGGTAGACCGGGAAGGAAGGCTCTCGTGGTATTTGCTCTTCTCGCGCTCTTTCTCACGCTCGCGGATTTGCTCATAGAGCCTGTGGTCTTCCGCGCTCCGATCGAGATCACGGTATTGGTCAAGAAGGTCGCTTGGGATGGTTGACGAAGTAGGTGGGTTGTAGTAGTAATCCCCGCTAGAAGTTGCTCCGGAGGTACGAGAACCATTCAGGAGATCGGTTTCAGAGTGCCTGTATTCATGGCCTGAACGGAATCGTGACTGACTCCGCGATCGCCCGGATGTCCCGGCTCTCGAGCGTGAATGCACTCTAGATCTGGTGTGATGAGGAGGCGAGTCGGGGACGCGGGTAGCAGAAGGTCGTGCCTCTCTGATACCGGAACTCGTAGAAAATGAGCTTGCATGCCGATGCTTTGGTGAGTCCGGCCCGTCATAGACCTTTCCTCCTCCCGGTTGCGCGGTATAGGGCTTTCTTTTTCGTTCAATAGCGGGAGGAGATTGCTCCTCGTCTTCGTCGTCGATCACTGCCGACGTAGGTGGGACGTATGGCTTCTTCTCCCGTTCAATCGTTGGTGGGTTTGACTCTTCGACAGCGACACCAGAGGTTGTAGATGATTTGGCACGTTGCGCAGCAGCCTTCCGGATCTCCTCATCCGTAATGTCAGGCAGGTCAATGCCGCAATGTAACTTGAGGGCTTCTTCAAGCTCCTTGCGCAGGCTCAGGTCGGGTGTCTCTGGGAACAGCCGCCGCGGTATTTCCTTAGGGAACCGCTCTTTCTTGTTGTCTGGATTACTGATCGGCATGTTTAGCACGGCCTTTTGCAGCCGTTCATACTCCTTGTCCGGATGTGCCTGGATCATCAACGTAGCAAAAAGCTCGAAGCCTTTGGGCGTAAGCGCAGGGACATCAGGCCGTTCATCCAACCTAAGCTGCACAAGGTGGTGTTCGACTCGGAAATCCCGGAATAATCTTGAGATTGAAGATGTACGGTCATCGAATATATCTGGAAACAAGGTTAGAAAGAAACAGTTTCGCGCAGCGCACTACTCACCTTGCCATGGATACGGGTCCGATGCGACGTTGGTATCCGCATAGAACTTCTGCAACTTATCAGGTACTACAACGAGCGTGTTACCAGGAGGATAATATTCGATCTAATCTGTTAGCACATAAACCATTTCCACACCGTGACCGCAACTTACTAGGTACATTGCGATCCCCCGCAGGAACTGTCCAAGTCTTTCAGTTGGCTTGCCATTATCGAAAAGCTTTCCCCATATCTTCTCTAGGGTCGTCGGAAACGTATCATTCCTCTCAAGTGCTTTCGGACGGGAATCCGCTTTCTGGCCGTTGTCACTATACTGACTAGCGGGAGACTCTCTTCTCTCCCTTTCCTGAGGGGGAGTTGGGCTTAGTCTAGATGGTAGATGCGGAGCACTAGGGTATTCGGGCTGTAGAGAAGGGGGAGGAGGCTGGAAGGCCATAGTAGGCGGAGGTGTGCCGTGCGGGATTATTGGGGTATGCGGAGCCGATGGCACTTGGTATGGCTGAGACGATGCCCATTGTGGTGGAGGTGGTTGGGAGGGCGGCTGGTGACTGACTGGACTGTTGATGCCTGCCGCCCCAAGCTGTTGGATCACATTTGCGGTTATCTGCGCGACAAGGTCGGGCGACACATAAGATGACGGGGCGCTGTTTCCAACGGCAGAGGTCACTGCCTCGTTTATTCGACCCGCTTGAGGGGGAGGTGGAGGAGGCCAGGAAGTTTGCTCGCGCGATGGTTCAGGATAGTAGCCCTGGGGAGGGGCTGAATGCGGTGGAGGGACTTGTGGTTGAGGCATCTTGAGATGATCAGACGCCGGCTGATACGGATACGGTGGCTCAAATGAGGAGGGACGTTTCTCTGAAGCGGTTATGGGATTGGTGTTGTCTGGCTGGCCATAAGGATTCAGGCCAGGCTGGTAGCCGTCGTACGCCATCAGGACGGGATGGTTCGCTTTTGATGGGAAACCATCCAACAGCGGCCTTTGTGGGAGCGGATGTGCGATAGCAAATATAATGGGACAATAATGAAGACACCAAACAGAAGTAAAGAGCTTTGTACCGGGGAAGACTCTGCGAGAAAAGGGTAGGTGGCGCACAAAGCAGTAAGGTAGTGAGGGGCAGTGCGGCTGATAGTGATCAAGCGTCGCGTGTGACAGTCTTCTTTCAGAAATTTCAGTCTACTTGGAGAATTCTTCAGACAAAGGACTTGAAAAGAGGATCCAAGATCAGCCCTTGCAGACAGGCAATAAAGAGGAGAAAATTGGAGCTGTCTTCAGTTTGTTCTTCAGCCGCGACCGTTGAGGTTATCGTGCATACGTCACAGCGCCCGACTGAAACCGCTAAGGCTTAGAGTGAGATCGGTGGCGGCGGGCGGGGATCGTCTATCGTCCTCTCGGAAGACACGGAGCGTCTTTTGATTTCTGAAGTTGTAGAATGATGCCCTTGAATTATTATTATTAACATTTGCCAATGCTCGTTGTTCTTTCTAAGTCTACCTAGGAGGGAAACCTCCAAACAAAAGAACCATGGTTCAACCTTCGTAGTTTTGTGACCTAAGCGAAACCAGCCAGCCTGTTCCCCAGACGTATCTCAAGTCCATGAGCAGAAAGGACAAAAGCACTAGAGCAAATGCATTTGTCGTCTAGAGATAGTCGGAGACATCTCCTTCGTCGTCTTCCTCGTCCGAGAAGTCTGCCTTTTTGCTGATCTGGCGAGCTCTGGCTGCGGCATTGACATTGCTAGACATTTCTTCCGGACGCCAGGCCTGTCCGAATCAGTAAGCCGTATCCAGTAGCTAAGACCTAGGTACTTACTTTCACCTTGGCGAACTTCCCATCTCCTCCATCCGAACGCACGCTGGCCGCAATTTCGGAACGTTGAACACCGTAAGATGCCCAGCCACTGTGGATTGAGTTCATCTCGTGTCTTTCGGGCTCGACCCAGACACCTCCACCAGAGGGCACGTTGTCGGTAGCTCCAGCGAAAGAAGAGCCATAGCCTGGGCCGTCACTTGTAACTCGCCGGGTGGAACCAGTGAAGATGCTGCCGGCGTTCTTTTATAGTCAGTACTCGAGTCGCTAGTACTAGGAATGGGAGTATGTACTGACCGTGATCGTACCCTGAGTAGCAGACAGATTGCCATCAGTGAGCAATCTGTTCTCGTCGATTGCAGGCTCGGCGTCTTTGTGTTCTTGGACGCAGACGAGGCAACGCTATTTTGGACAGATACTGTCAGTGAGGCACTAATATCGGAACCAAGTAAAAGTCATACCGCAAACTCGTGTTCTTTACGCTGATTGTTTGCAAACTCGCCAAGATCTTTCACTTCATCACAGACACAGCAGCGGAGTTCCATAACCTGACCACCAGTACAGCCACGGCAGGTAGCGTAACCTGCATCCTTCGCTCGCTGTCCATGAACAACCAACGCATTGCGGAAGATATCTAGCTGTCTCTTCGAATAGGCATTGAGGTTTCGGAACTTTTTGCAGGTTTTGCACTTCAGCCTATGTATCGTTAGAGAGGATAACACTGATCGTTGGACGGGATGAAAATCTCACTTCTCAGGAAGAGAGACGGTCTCGAGCCTACGTCAAACAAGATATCTTTAGTGTCTCTGTCTCTGATAGCTGAAAGTGTCAGGGGTTCGTGAACTTACTGTCGTCTGACTGACTCGGTGTAGCCGTTAGCATAGGCGCTTGGAACACCTCCAGTACGACGGCTTGCCATGCTGCCAATATGAAAAGAATCAAGAGGGATTGAGGTTGGATGCAGGGGGTATTGAATTCTGAAATGTGTTTCGCTTGTAAGGGGAGAAAGGGATATGAAGGAAAAGAGGAAGATGAGTTCAGATGAGTTCAGATTGGAAGAGAGAAATCCTCTTTCATAACACAGCAGACGCGGGTCCAATTGAAGTCACTATCCTTGTTTAGGTCAGCGCCGAGAGGTATTCTGGAGCCTGAGGTGAATGAGTATGTGAGGTGGTGAATATGAAGACCTGAATGCTTGGTGAGGGATGAATTGATGGCAAAGCAGACGCGGGCTCAATGGAAACAGCTCATCCCATTCAGAGCAATAGAGAAGGAGTGCCTGGCTAAAAAAAATAAATATCCAACTAGTGAGCTAGAAGCTTCTGCTGAACGCTTTGTTGATTGACGGTTGGGCTGGAAGCAAACGCAAGGCACACAGAGAGGGAGGTTGCAGAGCCAGGAACAAACAAACGAAGGGAAGCCACGAGAGGACATGACACCGGCCTTTTGTCGATGGAAAGCCGACAACGGCGCCCTTAAAGGTCTTAGAAGTCAGACATGAACCTTGGCCTCATTTGCCTGACTTTATGTCTCAGTGAGCGCTGGCAGCGGCTCCATTCAATACCCTTATCATCAACTTTCCCTCCTAATGCCAACTCCTGGTTGAACGATGCTGGCCCCATACGTGTTACCAGTAAAGCTTATCCATACGCATTACCAGTGAAACTTGACCATCCCGATATGAGCCCACTTCAGTTCGACAGACTGCCTTATAAAGCAAGATTACGCCTGAAGACACGCCTCATGTCCAAGTAGCTATGCGATATCGGTCAGACTGGATTATAACGGGAGTTTCCATTGGACTTACTACCTGCAATACTCTGAAAGCACCTCCTCTGAATCTCTAAAAGAATCATTGAGTACTTTGTTTGCATGTTCTTTGCGAGTATCATGGTTTAGTGACTCAATTCAGCCTCACCACCGCGACAGACTAGCTAGTTATGTTGAGGATCAGGAGTACATCAGTGACGCTGACGTTTCCCGCTCATGCCCAGTATGCCCACGTTTTCCCGGTTGTAGGCAGACCAAGCATACTTGGTTAGTGTATGTTGGAAAGAGCTGCCCATCCGAAACGGCCCCTCATACCACCGGGCAAATCAATGAATGCGAGTGGTCGAAAGGATGAGTTAGCCAGGCTTCAAAAGGGACTATCTTGTCTGAGTGCTTTCTTTGACCCGATGCAGAGCTGGCAGCAAGCGGTAGCAACTGAAGTTCTAACGGCAGCTGGGTTCGTGGCTTGGAAGCTGGACATTCCTTGTCAGCTGGATCGGACGAGCAGATGTCGTCATCATACTATAGTTTTGGTCAGACATCAATGCCCCAGTGGTGTATCACGGTACTTACCTTGGTGGACAGTCAATTAGTGGAGTCTCTTGCTGAAGTGACGACAGGTAGTGGTGATTATTGAGGGTATGAGTGGTCTCGCACAGAGGCCCCTGTAGCCGAGCCACTCTGCATAGATGGTAAAACACCAAAACCGGGGGCTTCGTATCCAATATGTCATGGGTATACCAGCCAACCTTGACAGCCCATTGATGGTGGCTTCACCATTGACTCTGATAGGTATATTGTGGTCCAGAGGCCCGTGTTACTGGGAGATCGCTGTCATATTCAATCCAATGACGTATGGTAAACACTGACAGGTCCGCTCGAAACTCACAGACCCTGACACAGACCGTCTGCTCAGATTTAGAGCTCAGACTCAAATGTCAGTCACAGCACTTGCCACTAGCAGGCTTGACATGATGTCAAACCGATGCAGATCTGACTTGCAGCTTGCCAGCCACCAGGCGGCGAACGGGACTGGACCTGGAGACCGGGGATGGTGCAGCTCCCCTAATCCTCGCGCTCCTGCAGGAAAGAATGCTCAATGGCGGAGCAATAGGATCACTTCCTAACGCCAAGCAAGGTTTAAGACAGATAATTCGAGCTGCTCGTCAAATGATTCGACGAGCCAGTTGGATTTTCTCAGTTGCCGTGGGAATATTGATCCCAGTCAGACGGAGATTAAGAGCGTTACAAGTTCTCAACCTGTAACCGACTATGGCAACTAACCTCCGGAAAAGCAATAACAGGGGCAATTATCAATCAGCGGCTTTCGTCCCACGCTTTGTTGCCGCTGTGCCGTTGCGAACTTGTGATGTGCATGAAATAATGGGCCATCGATCTCCGCTGATGTCAGGCAGACAGTCGATGCAACGGCCTGGTTGCTTCATCAACCTCGACTCTGGTCCGGGAGGAAGCGCCCTAGGATTCCAACGGCTGATTCCAATTCAATGGCCCTCATGATACATTCCGCTGGCAGCTCCTTTCCTTCTTTCCAGCGTATCTTGCGCAGATATTGTACCGGACAGTCTGGATACCCCTTTTTGAATGGGTCGTTCGTTATTCGATAATCGGAGGATTCCCAGCGCTCCGGTCCCCTAATTCCTTCTGGAAGGTCCACGGAATGCGACGGTTTCAAGCACTAGGCGCGCTATTTGGAGTCGGTCGCCCTTGGTGGAATTACGAAGCCCCCCTCAGCCCACTCAGGTGTTGTCTACGACTTGGCCCTGCGCTGTTTCCTAAGCGGGCAATGATCATAAAGGGCAGCGTGGACGGATTCGCGGAAGCACTAGACGGGGACGGGCCTCCGCCGAGCGGGTTCAATCCGCATTCCCCGAGCGACTCATCCTGCTTTCTGCCATCTCGCTCAGTCGAAAGACCTATGGATTAATCAGCTCGCGCAAAGGCAGGCTCGCGAAGTCGAAAATTCAAGTCCCAGAGGCGCGGAATCTCAAAAAGTGCCAAATGACCGATGGGCGGTGGGTCACGCAACACCCTCCGTTGCTCATTGAAGGTGGTGGAGGGGAAGTTGGGCCGACACATCAGGCAAAACTCGGTGATGGTTGCTGCTGCGCTGATGCCCGATAGCTGAGTCTGACCAGCGTCAACCCTCCAATCTCGTTTGAATACGACACAATTCAAAGCCTGGTGTTTTGGTTGATGAATCTCATTTGAAATCGTGGTTGGCGTTGCTGTTGCTGTCGCTTGTCCCCGTGGGAACGCCCAGTCAACCAATTTTTCTGGCCCAGTTCTCTTCAGGGACACCCGACGCTAAACTCAAAGGAGGGCAGCGCCGCTCACTCCCGTCTGGAAGTTTGGAACAGGGGAACATCACCCGGCAATAATAAACATGGATGGATATGATAATATGATTCTATCGCTTCCAACTCACCAGCTCAGCGCCAATAATGGCTTTCTCGAGAGAGCAACGGCGACAACAGGAGAGCCTTGGAAGGGGCGGAAGCACGGCATCCGCTCCGTATCCCTCTTAGCAAATGGCCTTAGTTTTGCTTTTTCCGAGATGAAATATGTACCGTCGATCATCAGATTGCCGGCTTTGCCCCAGGAACGGGGACCAAGATCACCGGGACAGATAATCCGTGATTATCGCAAATCATACTGACGATACCCAGGCTCGGTAATGATGCGGTTTCTGCGTTCCAATGTGGCTGGACCACTGAAGGAGGGGGGGGGGGGGGGGAAACCTCCTTACTCCTCTTGCATCATGGTAGCAACCGTGGCCCGTATGTGATGGTTATGTCGACATCGTGACGGTCACATTATTGAAGGCCTGAATACCGAGCGCGGTGTCTTGTCAAGCCTTCAATCTCAGCACTCAAGTTAGCTGCTTGATGTAGCTGATTTCACTAACTGGACCAGTAAGCATGGGCTACGGATATCGACCAGGTTCCAACCACTACTCCGTATATCCCTACCCCCCTCCGTGGGTGTCTTATCGATATCGGATGCGGGCTCAATTGCTCACCGGAAATAATAAGGCAATAATGGCCTACAGTGCATGGACATCAACGGCGGGTGCATCGGTATAAACGACAATGGGGCGCTCTCAGCGTCTATCTCGACTGACAATTGCGTTTCAATGCTCAATATTGAATCTAAGACTTGACATAGCCAATACGATCTGCACTCCCCCAATGAGATGCGGTTTTGATGCAGAGTAGTGCATACGCGATACTGGATACTGGATACGGATACTGGATACAGATCACATTTCCCACAGTCAAAAGTACATCTTCCAATACGGAGTAGAGATCATGAGACTTTCTTTTCTTTTGTCGCTCAAGTTCTCAGCAAGGAAATGAACTGAGCCTCTTCGAATTGCCACATCTAGCGTTAGCCGACCAGCCACTCAGTAGTCGCAGATGATTTTCGTTGGTCAAGGCTCCAGTCTCCCTTACTCACACAACAGAAGCTAGCTGATTCACGGGCAGACTTGATGCAGGTAACATGCATGAACTGTACTGATCCACAGACTTTGCTATCAATCACAATTTTGGTTATCAAGATCTTGAATAAGAGGCAGCACAGGGACCACCTTGTTGCTGCACACATGTCATGCCGTCACTCTGGAACAATCGCGTTGACAAACTGTACCTTCAACCTTTGATGATTCGAGGCCCAGCCGGAGTGGACCTCACTAAACAGTGTTTGGCTTGAACTCTTGAAAGCCACGCCTTTTACAAGAATGGAATTATACTCGCAACCCCAGTCCGGAATGGTAGCCAGTCTAGCCACTCTCTCGGAGTTTGATCAATTGAGTTATTTTCTTGCGCTTCCCCTCATTCCTGTCGGTGTGCATACATCATGAATACAGTGCGGTGTATCTGCGGAGTATTTCCGGAAGTTATACTAGAGCCTAGAGAGCAAAAGACGGAGCTCGGTAGGCTTAGAGTGGGAAGAACAAAGCCAACGGCTAGATCGCTATCGAGAATCAGCACTACGTAACGGACAACGGTCGATGTGATGGAACTAAGCTCCAAAAACCTAGTAGTAAAACACGCGCTGTATCAGACATCATCAGCCCAAAGTACCTTTCGGTTAAGAATTGGGAACAAAGAAATCCTCCGGCTAAGTGGCAAAAGGGAAATTGCAATGTATCAATAGGTAGCATCACTACTATCCGTACTGCAATGATCCATCCTCCTCAATCATGCTATCCTGAAGGTGCCCTTTTGTTTACTCTAGATATCCGGATAGAAGGATTTCATTCGAGAACGGTATAACCGCGGTAGTCATAGGCTCATGACAAACTCCTTTTCCATCCATGGGCGGCGGTGGATCTCCGTGGCCTCGAATCCCCATCAGGGCTGACGAAGGTACGAGTATTTTTAGCTCTCCCCATGGAGGTTTCCCGCCCTCTGCGTCGCTATGGCCATTATTTACTCGTCATAATATTGCCATCAGCGATGCTCTCTGCTTCGGGCTATGCGTAGAGGAATGTAATGATCGAACGCGTCTCGAATGTCGTTTGCAGGCCGGCCAATTTCGGGAGATTTAGTAATTTGCATTTACGGGACCAACGGTGGCAGCGCTAACTCAGGGCCGTCGAATAACGTCTGGCTCTAGCAGACTAGTCGCTGTTAGTTCTCCTGGCAGCAGAACTTAGAGCAGTCCAGAGTCTGAGTCGTCTGAAGACACGAACGGACAACTGACTGGCGCTGTTTGATTCTTCCCCTTCGCGTTGTTCTCTCTGACCACTCTTCGCGCGTCCCTGTCGCTCCTTCAGAACAATCAATCAATCACCCTCGCAGTAATACAAACTGCTGCTGTCGCTCTCTTCGTTGCCCTCTGTTTTTCCTTCCCAGCTTTCTCTTGTTTTTCCACCTCTCTGTCGCTCTCTTTCTGCCCTGGCCTATACCTGGTTATTTATCCCATCCCACATCATCAGACTCGCCCCTCTGCAGGTGCTTTCCATGTCAGCAACAGCGTAGGGCCTCCCTCTTGTTTGTCCAGATTCCTGACATAATAAGAGAACCCCTCCGTTATCCACCTGCATTATTTCCAGCTGTCTGTTTTTTTGATTACCTGCTGTGATCTACAACACCGCTCTTCTTCATCTTTGTTCGACCGCCTCTTAGAGTCCCCACGCCCGCTCAGAGCTCGGGAAATAGCTGTCACCGCGTCAGGGGCTTCGCTCTCACTTCCCCCCCCAAAAGGCACTACTGCTACGGATACTCCAGCTCAATTAAGCCGGAACCCCCTTGGTATAGTGGTTCCCACTTGGACGGGGCCCGCTCCTCTCTTTACATCGATCACTTCCACTGTTTTGGGTCTTCCATCTGCCTTCCAGACATCCTTCCCCTTCTCCTCGGCTTCTGTTCCTCGAACTACATGACTACCCCCTTCCCCCTCCTTTCGTCTCCATCTTCCTCTACCTCAATCCTCCGCCGGACCTAATTAACTACCCTACTTCGACTCTCTCCATCGATGGGCAGCGGCTCCTGTCATACTCCGCAGGCCTGATATTGCTCGATCCCGGATGATGAAAACAGCCTTCTATTAATCGATTCCACTATCCATCGGAAGAGTTATTAATCCCTCAAATATACATACTAATAGGGTAAGTACCTGGTGGTGATGGCATCAATTGCCCAAGCTAACCGGTATCCCAGTCCTCGAAACTCTTTGGTTTCATCTGCTGGCAGAGAAGATAAAGGAGACAAGATGACTGTCTGCTACGAACACCCCTCGCGGGGTCTTACTCCTACCTCAATGGCGACGCTTGCAGATCGATTCGAAATGATGAAGGAGGTTGGTGATGGGAGTTTTGGTAGCGTTGCGGTAGCACGTGTACGAACGGCCGGTTCCAACGTCGCTCGAAGGGGGACACTGGTAGGGACAACCACCTTATCTGATGACTAAGGAGCACTATACTGATCTGAACTGCAGGTTGCCATCAAAACAATGAAGAAGACCTTCGATTCATTGGCTCCGTGTTTGGAATTGCGAGAAGTCATCTTCTTACGAACCCTGCCCCCTCACCCTCACCTTGTCCCCGCCCTTGACATCTTCCTCGACCCGCTCTCCCGCAAGCTGCACATCGCCATGGAGTACATGGACGGCAACCTCTACCAACTACTGAAGGCGCGGGACCACAAACCCCTGGAGGGAAAGCACGTCAAGAGTATCCTCTACCAGATCCTGTGCGGCCTCGACCACATCCACGCCCACCACTTCTTCCACCGTGATATCAAGCCAGAGAACATCCTGGTATCCACATCAGCTCCCAACGACTCTACTTTCAGCCGATACTCCAACCTCGTCACTCCTCCTTCGACACCCCCAACTTATACGGTCAAGATCGCCGACTTTGGTCTTGCCCGTGAGACACATTCCAAGCTACCTTACACAACATACGTATCGACAAGATGGTACCGGGCCCCCGAGGTTCTTTTGCGAGCAGGTGAATACTCCGCGCCCGTGGATATGTGGGCTGTTGGTGCTATGGCAGTGGAGATTGCGAATCTCAAGCCCCTTTTCCCCGGTGGCAACGAAGTTGACCAAGTCTGGCGCGTCTGCGAGATTATGGGCAGCCCTGGGAACTGGTACAGCAAGTCGGGCGCCAAGCTCGGCGGTGGTGAATGGAAGGACGGCTCTCGCCTGGCGCAAAAGCTAGGTTTTACATTCCCCAAAGTATGTTCCAATCGAGCTTAGATTCGGTGATATGACTGACACCTTTTAGATGGCACCCCACGCCATGGAGAGCATACTGCCAGGCCCGCAATGGCCGGCGACTCTCAGTAACTTTGTGACCTGGTGTCTGATGTGGGATCCCAAAAATCGCCCTACCTCTACTCAGGCTATGCAGCACGAATACTTCGTTGATGCAGTGGACCCCTTGAACTTGAGGCCGAGGTCCTCCACTGCCCGACTACTCGGGCGCAAGGTGTCGGAAAAGAGCGTCAAATCCCCCACCAAAGAAACATACGATTCTCCGACTCTTTCATCCAAGTCGTCATGGTTCAGAAGGTCCTTGATTGGGAAGTCAGAGAGCCCTGCTCTTATTGATCCCGAGCAGTTTTCCAAGCCAACACTTGCTGCACATGACTCGAGTGTGGAGTCGCAGGCTCTGAAGCCAAAACACTCGACAAGCAAACGTGCTACTTGGGCTCATGGAGCCCCGATGCCTATTCTCCCGTCGATCCGTCCTGTCTCTCCTCTTTCCAACGCTGTTACCGCCCAAGCCAACCCCCCAGCTCAAGACACGAACAGCAACGCGGCCAAGGCAAACAAGAAGATCGGTCGCCAACTTTCAGTCAACTCTCACGGCAATCACTATGGCGATGTTCACCGACAAGAAGCGGAGCGAGCATTGAACGGCCTTGGGAACAACAGCACCAGCACTATTAGTCAGAAGGAGAGTTTCTTCTCCCACCTTCGAAAACGCGCCCGCCGGCTATCCGGTCGAAACCAGAACGTGATGAACGATGATATTGAGGCCAACGCTGGCTGCATGCCGTGGTCAAACCGTTCCTCACTGGCCCTCGACTCCGTCAACGCTAGTGATGTGAAACAGAACTCAGACCTGTCAGAGTTGGACAAAGCCCTTCAGAGCGTGAAGTACTCCATGGATGCGGCGGCCTTGGGAAACGTTCCGGTTAGCATCACCTCTCCCGTTGAGTCTACCAAACGCCAGTCAATGCCCCAAGGTTCCATTCGCTCAATGGGAGATAGCCCGGCCTCAACAAGTGGTAACGGTGGCCCAGTATCGAGCCGAACTCGACGTGCGATGCAGATGACCAGCCACCCTGTCCACCGTTATGAGACTCCTGAAGAAGAGGATGAGCTTTTGGACGAAGTCCTACACTCCGCCAGCAGCGCTGCCTTGCGTCTTGCGCAAGCTCAGATGTCGGACACATCGTCAAACTACAGCCATCCTTTGGCCAACGAGCGCTCCCAGGCGTTGCCTAGTCCTTACCCCACGCCTTCACCGTCAGCCAAGTGTGATGGCGTGTCTTTCGGCAATACGGATGCTACTCCGAACCGACGTCTGGACGAAAAATCTGCTATTACCAGCGTTACCCGTCAGTGGCCTACACCGCCATACGACGATGGAGACTGGATGAACCCAGCCTCGACAAAATTTTTGACAGGCTCCACCTACAGATAGCGCATGTCCCCATCTGATATCGGATATCTCGGGAATATGTCGCGCATCTCATCTTGACATTTTACCTGCAATGTCGTGTATACATAATCAAAAGGGAAGTTTTGTGGTTGTTATGCTGATACAGGCGCATGGGATATGGTGTCGGCTATTGCTTTTTACATTTCCCCCCCTTCCTCATCTATATTCCCCTTCCTACTCTCATTCTCATACTTTGTTGCTCTTTCTTCGGTTTATAGGGCTCGGATAGCCCAGGGTTTTTCTCATTTGTCGGCATTTTGTCTTCATACCCCAAAGGCCTCTTATAGATACAGTCGGCCTCGCTGTTGCCTTTCCTTTCCTGCATACACTTACATTGTTTCGACCCCGACCGCGCCGGTCGTGGTTTTTCACCCATCATTCATTTTACCTATATACCTACCTACTTACCTATATATTTACATACCCTCTCACCATACATCCTGATCTCTCCCTCGAGCGTCGTATATACACCTTTCTTTTGTCTGTCATTACTCGCTATCGCTTCCTGCCTACACGCGTTCATTCCTAGTGGCCCTCATCCATGGGAGAAAGTGTGCGACCCTCCAAAATACCTTTCCACCTTGTACACTTTTCACTATCTACGATGACCACGGGTAGCTCGCTTCACTCCACAATCTTGTAATATACTGCACCTATTTCGGGCGGAGAAACCGTCTTGTACATCAGTGAATACATAAAACCATTATATACACACCAACAGCCCTCCTTATAATAGCCTAAATAGTTTAACTGAGCATTCCCCGAGTGCAAACGGATTACTGCGTAGAGCATCACCTTGGCTGTCGAGTTCATGAGCTGGAACGGAAAGGAAGAACGATTGTCCGAGTGTGCAGAATTTCCGAATCAAGTACTGGCATCGCAGCATGAACAATCCACTTCGACATAGATCATTATACCTCGTATTTCCAGCATGGATCGCTTTTAAACGTGACTATCGCAAATCCACTCAGCTACCAGTACCCGAAACCTCTCAGCGCGGCGTACACAACACCGAGTGCTAGCTCGCAGCTAGCCCGCATCTACAAAATTTCGCATCTATAATTTAATCCGCAATGGCCTCGCAACGACAAGCCTCCTCTGCCTCGCAGACCCCTCACATCTCCCCCGCGGAGCTCTCCTACCTCTACACATCGCTCTCCCTCCCCGGTACGCCGATTCGACCGGACGGCCGATCACCAACACAATTCCGACCCCTCTCGGCAGAAACGGATGTCCTGCCGGGCACGAATGGTAGCGCGCGGGTCGGATTTGCAGACGGTACACAGGCTATTGTGGGTGTGAAGGCGGAGGTTGAGAAGACTGCTCTAGGTGTACAGGCGCATCAACTGGACGGCGCGGGCGGGAATGGCGAGGCTGGCGCAGATGGCGAGGGTGGTGTAGCGACCTCCGGACAGGGCTCGTGGGTTCAGATGGCGATTGAGATCCCGGGGTTTAGGGACGATGACGCCCTGCCTGTTTTCCTTTCTGAGATGATGAGGGAGCCCCTGGTGGAATCCGTTTCAAGCGGGGTGAAGGGCGACGGGGAGATGGTTGGTGGATTGAAGGGACGCCTTGTTATCAATCGCCGGTGGCATTGGAGGTTATATATTGATGTAAGTTTTTCCTCAAGCTGTTGAAGTGGGCGTGTGCTGATATGCGGTCTTTCTATAGGTCTTACTCCTCTCACAACCGCTATCATACCCCCTCCCCCTCCTGTCCCTCACAACACACCTCGCTCTTCTCGCAACAAAGCTGCCGAAACTCAAGTCAAAAGGCGAAGAGGATCCCTTCTTTGATGACGACTGGAACGCTGCCGAATACTTATACCCACGAATCAAACCCGCAAATAGCATCATTCTCGGCTCAATATCCGTGCATAAAGTCCGTCCTCCCGTGACGTTGCTGGTCGTTTCCGTGGCGGATAATGTTATCTTCGACCCAAGCCGTGAAGAAATTGCCGTGGCGGACGCCGTGCTTGCTATCTCAGTGACACACGACACCGACTCGGGCCGGCTGAAGCTGCTCTCCATCCGCACGATCGACCCGCCATCTCGGCTTACACAACCAGGTATTCCGAACTCGGAGAATTTGGCTACCGTCGGGTCTACAGCTGCGGCGGAGGAATCTGCTATTGTCAATCCTTCCACTGGAGAGGAGGAAGTGCCCGGTGTCTGGAAGCCGAGACGGGGTGGTGTAAAGAGGGCAACGATTTCCAAGATGGTCAAGATGGTGCTGGAGCAGGGCGGTGTTGGAGAAGAAGTCCTTGAGGGCTTGGAGGGAGTTGAGGTTGGATGAGCTTGACAGGCACGAATCAAGGCCTTACTTCTCGGTAAAAATGCTACCGGGCATCTGAAACGCCACCCGCCTGCGTCTGCGATGCAATACTCCTATCCGCATACACAGATCGCGGATCTGTGTTAGAGCATTATCACATCTTGTTGGAGCAGTGATCGCGACGAGTCCGCCAAGCTAGAGTACCAATGATAACCAACATGTATATGGACATAATACATGAGATGGGAAAGACTATCATCCTCTATACTTGTACTATACATGAATTCTCAAGGCTCGCATTCAAGTGGGAGCAAACCAATCCCATGAGCGAACCGCGCCCAACCGTATTCCAGGTCAAGCACGAGCATCATTCCACCTCCTACCTCCACCTACCAAATGCCCAACCACTTCTTAACAGGCCTCTTCTTCCCCTCCCAATCCACGTATTCCCCAGCACCGGCAGCCTGGGCCTGACCCTCAATCGCAACAGGCGACTGGTCATCCACCTGCTCAGCCAGCTTCCCCTCCTTCGCAAGCTCCTCCTCAGTAGGCTCCTCCAGCCCATGCGCAACCCGGAACTGTCTCCTCTTCTCCGCATCATCCACGCGCCTCTTCCGCTTCTCCCTCGTCTCCATAGAAGTATGCTGCACATGCATTCTGAACACCGAGAGCGCCTGGGAAACCGTATCGATGGGGTGACTAAATAGCGCGGACCACGGCGGCAGCAGATGCGCAAAGGGACTCGTTGCTTTGAAATTCGTCGTGAATGTAAACGTCGCCAAGCTCGTCAATACACTCTGGAATACATATCAGCCCAATCCCAGAGACCATAACAACCCGCGCCGAATGTAAGCGGAGAAAGCAGGAACGTACCATTGCAATCCAAATATGAATCCACCGACTCGTTAGGAACCGGAACATCACTGTGCCCTCGGGCGGAAACATATTCGGGTACTGCTTCTTCGCCCGCTCCGCCTCTTCTTCCTTGGAGAGCTTGGGGCCAGGGTAGTTGAGGACCTTTCCATTGCGGGTGTTGACGACGCGGCGCGCGGGGTGAGAAGGTGGTCGAAATTTGTCCGGTTGGGCGAGGACGCGCGGTTTCACGCTGGTGTCATTGGAATTGGCCTTGGACTTGTTTGATGCACAGCGGTGGGTTCTTGAAGGTCCGGTAGTACGCGCAGACCGGGAGAGGGAGAGGAAGGCTTGTCTGGAGGGGATCCCTCGGGGAAGAAGAAAGGGAGGGATCGGCGCGGGAGGCATCTTGATTGATCCGCAAGCTTGCGATTGTTGCTCTGTATGCTATGCGGGCCATCCAATGGAACTTTTTCTTGGTGGTGAGCGTAGGTCATGTGACTAGTTAGGCTTCCCCGGCTCTTCAGGCTCCAAGGCACGAATTCTCGGCTGCTCAGGCATCAGGCCACCTCGGACCAAGGCCGGGGAGTGCGGGAAAAACTCGCCATGGCTAAGCGAATGGCAGCAGCCAGATTTGTTATTACGGGGGTGGCTACTCCGGTTCCCGTAACCCGCTGCTATCCAGCTTCCAGATCCCGACAGCTCTATACTATGAGCATGAGCTGGAATGAGATCATACCATGACGGCATGAGCGATCAACGGCATCTCTAACAGCCTAGCAGGGTCCTAGCCAGATAAACATGCGATGAGTCGTCGGCATGCAGAGCCTCTAAGTAAACCCCATCTTAGACAGAATCTGGAGTAAATATAGACATCCTAATTAAAGCCCATCGAGCCTTTTGTTGACTGCGGTGACCGATTCCTGACCTCAGACCCGGCGGCGCCCGTTATGTCGCTGAATCATCGAAGCTCTGATTGGTCAATGCCCGGATCACGGGAGACGTCGGAGGCGCGACCAAGAATCCAGCTCTACAAATTCGCTCCAAGTTTTTTCTTCCGGCCAGTTTGCTAGACTTGAATTTCTCCATCTGCTACAACTTTCTGTACTATACACCTCTGTACATTTCCATCTTCTTCCTCTTTACTTTATCCTTATAAATCACAATGGCTAAGGGCGGTGACTCCTACTCTCCCGGTAAGTTGCTGTGGCTGTCTCTTTGTTTCTTTGGGCGCGCTGCTGCTGGGGAAGGCATTTCGCTGCACTGCGCGAATTAAGCAGGATGAGTGAGTAGGTGAGACATGGGCTTGATGTGAATGATGTGTTCAACCTGGCGTGAGGGAATTGTCAGCTCTCAACACAAGCAGATGAATCTCAAGTCTCTGTTTGTTTCTGGCAACACCGTCATCAGCAAGACTCCCATCTTTGCCTTCGCTTCAATCGCGCAGCTGAACACTTGACCGCTATCGCGATTACTTGAACATCTACCATCATGACGAGCTTCGACGCCTACTGTTTCACCACCACCCTCAGCATGCGCGAGGCCGAACTGGAGGAAATGGAGAAGAAGGCGCAACAGAACGCTAATCAGCCATTCTCTCCAGGCGACTCTGCCAAGGGTGCTAAGCTCTTCGAGACCCGCTGCAAGCAGTGCCACACCGTCGAGGCTGACGGCGGCCACAAGGTCGGCCCCAACCTCCACGGTCTCTTCGGCCGTAAGACCGGTGAGGCTGCTGGTTACGCCTACACCGACGCCAACAAGCAGGCTGGCGTTACCTGGGACGAGAACTCTCTGGTTTGTTTTAATGCAATCCCTACAGCTTTAGATCAACTACTAACGTGCTTTCGCCGAACAGTTCAAGTACCTCGAGAACCCCAAGAAGTTCATCCCCGGTACCAAGATGGCCTTCGGTGGTCTTAAGAAGGGCAAGGAGAGGAACGACCTCATCACGTATGTTGCGCCTCGCACCTCCGACAGCGGCACAAGGCTAACAGGATACACAGCTACCTCAAGGAGTCCACCGCTTAAATGTTTCGCGATTAGACGACGACATAAAACAAAATGTCCACCTGGGGGATCGCCGGGCCTCTGGCTAGGTGACAGGCGGGCACTGTAACATTACACCTTCTAGACCTGGTTTTGAAGCGTCGGGACATTGTGGATATCATAGAGTCTTGTTTCCTTCGCCGTCCTTGTCTATTTTCCATATTCCCTCGGTTTCTTTACGGTTATGTTTCTTCTTCAGCTTCTGTGTATCATGGTACCATAATGAATAAAGAGTCTCCTCTCATGACATTCTATTCATCCCTTCTCCTTTCTCCTTTCTGCTGGTCTGCTAATGTTACCTAAAGTTTACTGCAGTTTCGTCATCACACGTGACACGGGCTATACCATGTGGGCCCGCCGGGCTGACTCTGCTGACCCTCATGATAAGACGGCTTATCGGTCTACCTACATGCTTTCGATCTACAGACTGCAGAGACGAAAAGGTGCAACCATCAAACTGACGACAGCAACTTTACTGCTTTGGGTCTTTGCTTGCTGCCCAATAGTATGCTCTGCGCTTGACGATCTGCTCCAAGAATGCCATAGTAGCACCTGGGATGATTGGCTGGGAAGCCTGGGATGAAGGGAGTTCCCAAGGCGTGAGTCTTGCCGACTCCAGGAAACGGCCTAAGACCACCTCGAGGCCGTTGATTCGTGCATCTGACATAGTTGGGGACCTCGACAGCCATCGACAGCACCCGGAGCAGACCGGCTCGATGGACTTGGAGAGGTTGAGGCCAGCACATGACCGCTCGTGCATCGCGTTATTGGCCCAGCCTCCCTCTCCTGCGCCCCCTCATAAATTCCCCAGCACCTCGACTTGCTGAACCCGGTCGAGAGGCAAAGTCAAGCAAGACAGAAGAATACCGATTCAGGGCGCATGCGAGGGGCTAGCAAGCAAAAGCATCGCTCGCATTTCGTTTTCCCTCGGACCTCGTCGATTATTCTTACATTTGGATATCGGATGAAACATATAGGCATCCAGGCTGGAAGTATCGGTGCCTTTCCTGCACCACTAACGTGGTCTACAGTCTTGAAACACTTCCGATGAGAAGGATTCCCAGTTTCTATCTATATACCGTTCAATGCAAAAAAGTTTGTAACTCCTCTCCCTTCCGGTATTCGTGCGCCGTGACTTGTCAGCCCTGCTTGCTAGTCCTCAGGCATCAATCAAGGTGTCTCCCGCCAGTCGCATTATTCTTCAACATTTGCGTTGTCTTTGCAGCTACTTCTATCAAGCCTGCTATTGTGTTCTTTCTCCTTATCGCTTCCCCGCTGCTTTGTCCTGGTGGACTCGACTCTGCTGCACCTCCCCCACCTCCATTTGCTAGTACAGCAATCTATACGTTAGCGCCCTTGCGAACATCCTCCCCCTCCCTTCTTGAACCACCACTCCCGGCGGTTTATTGAAGACGTCCGGGGCACTATAGCATCGAGAGTGGCCCTACAACTTCAGGACTCCGTGCGCGCGACGCCGTCCATCATGGTGGACGAGCTAGATCACTTTTTCGATGACCATCCATCAATGGATGCGTCGCTCGAGGACTTTGAGAACACAAGCAATCGCCACCGCTCACCGATATTCGGTCTTCCATCACAGCACTCAGGTTTTAGGTCAGAGGAATCGGACTGCGAAGAGGATGATACAACACCCGTCGATGAACGCTGGTCTCCGCCCGGTTTAGGAAGAAGGTATGATGATGTCCCAAATAGTGGGTGGTATAGACACCAGCCCTACACGCGCAAGATTGACCACGAGCGGTTCGGGCTGAAACCAACCGTGGGAGTTAGTCCAACCCAGTCGCGCGAAGCCAGTCCACAGTATGAAGATGCGCCAGAGGCTCCCATGGCAAACCGCCGCGCCTTTTCCACCGAGAACGTGGACGCCATTGTCGCCGCCAAGGTACCGTTACCTCCAGAGGCAGATTCGCCAATGAAGGGCCGGTCGCCCAGTCCAGTGCGAATGCCTATGCGATCCATGATACCTGATGTTGAAACCGTGGACTTCAAAACCGATGATACCATCAATAACTGTAGGTTATCCGTGGTTTGACGACCCTGTCCAGCTTGCTGGCGCGGGATATACTAACACCTGGATCTCCATCAAAGATATCAGGTTCGCCGTGCGCGCCGAAGTCCAACATCGAGAACCGTTCGTCGCATTCTTTACTTACTTGCGATCCAAGCTCGATCGCATCACTAGCTCCAAGTCCAACACCACCCTGTCTGTCCTGATAGCCCTAATATCCATCGCAGTCTTGCGCACGCTGTTCATGCCGAGTATCCCATCGGCAATCCCAGACCTGGTGAAGCTGTCAGGCTTTGCGCGCTCATTCGAGCCGCTCATATACTACTCCGAGAATGGCGTGCAGCAGATCGGAACGTTGCAAGAAACTGGTGTGGCCGTCTGGGACCTCAGCGAGTCGGTGCGCGGGACAAATATGACCAGCGCACCCATCATCGTACGCCAACTCGACGAGTTGTCGGAGTCGCTCAAGTCGCTCTCCTTAGAGCTGACGCGCTTCTTTGCCAACGTCGATTCGGACGTCGACTCGATACTTCTAGTCATGGACTGGGCGAAGCGCGAGCTGGAGACCTTATCGTCGCAGCCACCCAGTAGTTTACCGTCCATTGTCTTGGATAACATGCAAGACATGCTGTCACGACTCGGCACACTCGAAAGAGTCGCAAGGTCAAACGGGGATGGCACCACCGAGCTTACCACAACGCCAACGACATTCGGCACCATCGTGACTGCCATATTTGGACAAACTTCAGCCCAGCGTACCCGCGCGACACTCACGCGCACCTTTACAGAGTTTCTTGCTGTCCTTGAAGAGTCAATAAACAGCGAGTTGACGCATTCAACTGCGCTATTTGCGCTGTTCGAGTCTATCGACCGGCAGTTCCTCAATCTTCAGCGCACGGTTGTCCGCGAATCCGATGCCCAAGAGCGCGCCGAGGGCGAAATGCTCAGTTCTCTCTGGACCCGTGTCCTCGGGCCAGATGCCGCGGTGGTGAGGAAGTATGAGAAGAACAAGCGGCTACTGGCGAATGTGCGCAGCCGCACCGTCGCAAATAAGCACCTCCTGATGGATCACCGCGGCCGTCTTTTGACACTGAAAGTAAACCTGGAGACACTGCGGCGGAAACTCGTCAGCCCGCTCGTAAGGCGGAACGACTCTGTTAGTTTCGCTGGCGCTGTGGACTCGGGGGGCAGTGGTGGTCGCACCCTTGGCCCTGTTGAAGCTGTGATAGATGGTCAGATCAAGGGCCTGGAGGGGACCTACGATTATCTTCGCTCCGTGAGGGAGAAACAGAAGGCGAAACTCATGGAGATGGTATATGGGGCCGGCCGCAAGCTACCGTCTTCTGGTACGCTGCTTGCCGATGGATCGGATGATGGAGATGCGATAGATGGGGCATGATATCTTTCCCTCCCTTACAAACTCTTCCCTATATTCCTCGAACTCACCCTCCATTCTCTCTTTTCATTACTCCCATCTCCGTCACTATCCTTCTGCATCTGCATGCATCGGTGCCCGGCGTTATCAGTGGTCTTTATCTGGCGTCTGCGACTAGCACATGGTTGGGTGGACAGCGTTCAGTTCTTGGCCAGCGTTCGACTCCTTACATACGCACTACCGTCCGGACATATCTCCACCCGGGTACATACACCATCCATCACCCTGTCCGCAGGCTGCCACTGGCTGGCCCGTTCAGCCGCGCAGCCTGCTGACAGTGCGTGGATAACTCTCATCCATCTATCCCGTCATCGCTTTCTTTTCACCCTTTCTCTCTCTTATCATTTTGGTCGGTCTAATCATACGGCGAACAAGGCGAGAAGGCAGGTAAAAGCGAGCGATAGACTACGGCAACGGTTTCAGGACTCTTTTATCCCGTCTCATATTTCTCATCGATCTCCCTTCTACCCCGTCATTTCCTCCCGTCTACTTTTGTCTCGTTCATCTATGATCACTATAAACTTAATGTTTCTGCTGCGGAGTGTTGCTTGGAGTACATCTGGGATGATCTCAGTCAACCCAGTCCCTGTACTTGGTTGCCCGGAATGAGCTGAGTCCAGAGATGTACCCTGCCAGTGGCCATCCCCAAACCCCGTTTCTCGTCCATTTGCTTTGTTTCCTTTCCGTGATTCTTTGGCTCCTGCTTTCTGTCTTCCCTGCATATAGGCTTGGTTTGTTTCGGTGTTGGTATGGTGTCCGGTGACTTGCGGAGGGCTATTCAAGGCTAGTATAGTGCCAGGTCAGGCGAGGCATGGCTTATATGTCATATCTTATGGAATTTATAACGTATGGCTCTCAAGTTTTTTATGCTGATGCTGGTTCGTTCCTGGCTGTTTGTGTAACGGAGGCAGTGATGATTAGGCGTTAGATGATGCTTCGTATCTCTATCTGTATTCTGGCGGGCAAGCCATACGAGACTGGGTTCGGTCTCTGGGACAAAAGCATATAGAAGACCCGGGGAAGTTACCTACCTACCTAGTCGAGACCATGTAGACCTAGAAAGATTGACTCCGCTCCGCTCCAAAAGCTAGAAAAACCATACATATCATGGGTCAGGCACTGGTCCGAATCTCAACGTAAACTTACCGTTGTTGGGCGAATAGAACCCCGGATCCAGTAATTGGTGCGAATCATGGAGCTAGGAGATATTGTCATGATTACCCCTTGCGCTTATCCAACGTCACTTGACTATCAGCATCGTTGTGAGTTCGACACACTGATGTCCTCACCAAATACGGAATGTCATTACGCAGGCATAGTGTAGACCGACAATATAGGACTGTACGATGAAGCGAGGCCGATAGAAACAAATAAGATCTCATATAACTCATTATACTCAATTGACCTAGATGAGACAGATGTAGTTGACGCCGGCCAAACAATCAAAGACATGGGAAGTAGATAGAGCGAAACATGAGCATTTTTTTGCCATAGCCAACCATGCTGCTGAGGATACCCAACAGATTTTGCGAAATAAAAGAGGAAGATGAAGATGAAAAAAGAAAGACATAGACGGATCCAGTCTTCAGTCAAAAATTAGAGGTAGTATACATGAGGTGGGAGGTGAGAGTAAGACATGACGCCGTGATGAGGAATCTAGATGGGAAAAAATGACATCGAGAGGGAGACAGTCCAGACGCCCCCAATCGTACAAAAAGGTGTATCATACATATGCGTTCATAGACAGAATAGAAGACCATCCAGGGAGCATAAAAAGTTAATGTTTGAGTTTGGGGTCCGAACGCCGTGAATGCAATAGGGCAAGACCAGAGCTTTCATGGCGCGTGGGCGTGTTTTATATAGTGTACAGAGGAAGTAGGTAAGAGCGAGCGTGGCGTAGAGCTTAGTCGTTCTTGACGACACCGACCTTGGCAGCCTAAAAAGTAATTAATTAGTTTCCGAACGATCCTGATCAATAGGCGAAGAACTCACTCGAAGAACACGGCCATTCAGCGTAAAACCCTTGCTCTGGGTGTACATGATCTCGCCGTTCTCCTTGCCCTCGACCTTGGTCATGAAGGTAGCCTCGTGGACCTTGGGGTCGAACTTCTGAGGCTTGCCATCCTCGGTGGGTTGGTCGGGGTCGAATCGTTGCAGGCCGTGCTTCTGGAGGGTATTCAGAAGGATGTTCTGGGTCATCTTCAAACCATCGACGAGATCCAGGAGGTCCTTGTTCTCCTCAGTCTTGGCGGCGCTAAGCTTGTCCTTGGGAACGGCCAGAAGGGCGCGATCGAAGTTGTCGATACTCTCCAGGAGGTCGACGGCGAACTTCTGGATGGCGAAGTTGCGGGCGTTCTCCATGTCTCGCTTGGTGCGCTCCTGGAGGTTGAGGAAGTCTGCAACGGATCGGACGTATTTGTCCTTGGAACAGTTAGCTCGAGTTCTTGAAGCAATCAAGTAGAGCATGAAGCGGTTGAAGTGTGAATCACCTTGAGCTCAACGACCTCTTTCTTCTTCTCTTCTAGCTCTTTGGTGCAGGGGTCCTCGGTAGCTTCCGATGACTCGGCACCGTTCTCCTTCTTTTCACCATTCTCTGTCTTATTCTCTGTGGAGTAGCACCGAGCGGTAGGAAGACGAGTGAATGGGCGGAGAAGCTGTGGCTGGAGCTGTGATGGCTGGCGGACGGCCAGAGGTGCTGTGGAGGCGGAGCGGACAGAGAGCAGAGCCCGGGAGGCCTGAGCTTGTCTGAGGAGGGTTCGCTTGAACATTGTGAAGTTTGAATGAGGATTAGAGGATATAAATCGACTGAAGATGAAGGCGAGGATGTGATGCTGAAGAGACACTCGGCATCATCGCAGAAAATCTGAAAGCTCCGACGTCACCTGACCGGGCCGAGGAAAAACATCCCACCGAACTATAAGCAATGTACAGAACAAAATGGGCTCAATGAAGATACCACAGGGTGCTCATTGACTATAATCTATAATAAGACGCAGGTTGAACAGAGTTCTACTTCTACTACCAGTAGTGAGACGCAAGAGTCAGCCCGTTGGCGCATGTTCGTGATCTCGGTTCTGCGAGATGCCCACGTGAGAATTTAGCAATGTTGAACCATGCTCCATCGTTAACTAATTTGAGGAAAATAAAGAGCAGAGATGGATCTCAGAGATGGCCCGTTACACGCAGTTGAGTCGGGCTGAATCATATGGCGGTGATTCACGTATATGAGGCAAGTAAGAGCAATGCAAGAATCAGGTACGCCTATCAAAAATTACAGCACTTCCGAAGGATAAGACTCCAGGATCCCATAAGGCTGCGTAGACATCATCTGGAGAGATATTGCTGCGCCGAAGATCCTGTTGTCAACCTTGGGAAGAGAGCCGCAGCACGGCCGGAAGGGCAAGAACCCGGTCATCGGGTGATAGACCATACTCTGTACCTATGTGGTAAACCTGGAGATAAGCTCAGCCCAGAGAAGCGGCTGACCAGTTGGTCCGCCTAGTCACAGAGTTCGGCAAAGCCATCAAATCCGTACCGAGCTACGGATAGACGAGGCAGCTTCTCCCATAAAAAGAAGGTTTCTTGCGCCTTATTCGTATTCCCTGGCTTCGTCTACCGCGGGCGCAACCGCACAATACGATGCTTGCACATGGCGCAAGTTGGAGCCTATAAGCTTAGAGCACGCAGTCGTAAGCGCGAACTGGATGTGCCTAAGGCTTACCCCAGGATCCGATGCGGATGTAAGCCGCGCGAATATGGACCCTGAGGCGGTTTCCCCGAGCCCTCCGCCCCAGCCTGAATGATTTGAAATGCATAGGAAGGCATGGGCATCAGGTTACGCGGAGGGTGCTCCGCGAACGTGCGGAGTGGCTATGTCAAGACCCGCGGGACTGGAGACTAGGCGAGGCCGAATTGAGCCAAGGCCGCCTTTTCGATAGTGTTGCATGGCATTGAGGAATGACAAGGCCGAGTGACGAGGTCTCAATTGGAGCTTTGCCTTGGGTATGATTCACGTTGTGTAGCAATGAGTGGAAAGGTTGGTGGTGGTGGAGTGGCGCCGAGAGAGGCATTGGCGATCCCGTGACCTGTAGAGACACCGTACTGGTGGCAACCGGCACTCATCAGACGGACTGCCGTCCGCATGCAGGGATGAAAAGTCTATAGAAGCTTGGCGATTAATAAGTCCAAGCTTAGCCACAAGGAATTAAGCAGCCTGATGAGTGATGCTAGTGAAGCTGGTAGCGTTGTCTCAACAATTCGATGGCAGGGCATCAGCCACACTTTGCGGATCGCCTACGCGCGTTTGCGCAGGCGGATGGATCTTGCGGAGCACGTCGTCAGCAAGGGTAGCTGTGAAGCTGTGTCAGGATTCGGATAGAGGCTTAGGAACATAAAATAGTATCCGTTATGATGCTGCCTATGCTATACGTGTACGGCTGCCGGCTTTGCGGCTGTCTGCGAATCTTATGCCGAGCATGTATACAGAAGCAGGCTGGGTAGAGTCAGCCAGCCAGCTAAGCAGCTAGGCATGCCGCATATGTCAATATCCAGCCAATATGTCTAAGACCTGAGAGAGGCGTTGGCTTCACTGCCATTATTTTTTGAGACACATGATTTATCCGATGATAGACCGCGGAGGGAAGTAATTGTTGAGTCTGGCTCTATAGAGTGGCAATCGGCAAACCCGTGGCGAAAGATACAGAGCGGCCAGACTGGATCTTCAGGAACCACATACGACGTGGAAAAGACCGTGGATCAACGAGGTAGAATCCAGAATCTACCACGGGCCAAGCAGAGAGGGCAGTGCAAGAGGTGGGAGATAATCCACCCGCGCGCGTGCTGCTGCGCCTCCGACGAACACGGAAGGACAGCGATCAATGAATCCGGATTCTACTTATAAGAAGCGTCCATTTAATTCATCTGGTTCAATTAATTAAATCTCCAATCTCCGGTCAAAGGCCTCTTATCCTAAAGCCACTTCTATCGCCTTTTGCTCGTGGCGACTACCACTATCTCCCTACTTAACCTTCTCCGCTCTCCATCTCCATCTCCATCTTCCTACAACCTCACCGCAACCTCATCTCCTAAACTACCTCTCTTCTATTCCAAAACCAACACAACCACAGTCACAATGACAGGCACACTATCTCCGCAATCAGCGCCCTCGTCGCCCTCCATCTCAGCGCGCCGCGCCTCGCGCTCCTCCACACACAAGCCCTCATTGTCAATCGACCTCTCCAACCTCCCAGCACTCACCCAACCCTCTCCGCCAACAAACACCATCCTAATCACGGACCTCAACGACCTCCACCTCTTCCAACCATCCGCCCTCGCCGCCATCCGCGAACTCATCGAATCCATCGCACCCCTGAACTCCTTCTCTCCGCTCCCCTCCTTCCGCCGCATCGTAGCCTCCTTCCAAAACGAAAACGACGCCATCCGCGTCCGCAAGCAACTCGACCGCGAAAGCCTGCTGAACCGCGCCGTCATGAAGATCTACTTCGGCGAGCCCACGCCACTCCTGGAAATCAACGAATCCGGCGGAATCAAGCACAAGCTCCTCGAGGCGCCGCAGGTTGATAAGCTCTTCTTTATCAGCCCGCCGCCGTCCCCGCCTCACGGGTGGGTGATGCGCACGGAGGATCCCCCGAACAAGGAGGTTCACGCCAGTGATCTTGCCCAGGCGCTCGCGAAGCTGCAGACGGAGGGTTCGGGGTCGACGGCCTTTGGCAATGTCTCCGCTACCGCTTCCGCGCCAGTCCAGCAGATGCAGACAGACCCGGATACGCCGATGTCTCTTTCGTCCGACAAGAGGCAAGGGAGCTGGCCCTTGTCTCAGCAGCGCAGCAGGAGCAGTACGCTGATCTACAACCCTGAGGAACACGGCGGCAGCCCCAATCTCCCTGCTGTCATGGTGGAAGATACGAGCGCCGATCCGGATGACATGGATATTGAGATGAGCCCGATTGATATGTCCATGAAGCAGACGCCGCCATTCAAGACTGCTCGGCCGCCTGTTGAGCTAATGGCATGAACGTTTTGCCTTAGCTGATTCGTTGCCTCTTTCCTTCATGCCTGGTAACTGCATCTTAGCGCTTGGGTTCGGAGTTTGCTTTTCATCTACATCGTGTTTGTGTATCGCTGTTTCTGGCTTCGGTTCCGTTCTATTTTCTCCTTCTTCTAATAGCTCATTGCGAGGCGTTTGGCTGTGAAGATTTATTGGCAAACCGGTCGATGGCGACGGAAATAATGTGCTGCATTTGTGACTGTTCAAATTAGTACTAGACATATTATGCATAAATCAATATTTGACTTAATATTCTAATATCATTACATATTCTATACGTTGGTGCAATATGATCTCTTTTATATGCTGGTCATAAAGATGATGCTGTATACCTGTGTGTATGGACAGCTTTGACTCAGTCAAACAACACCACCGCGCTATCCTTGACGACAGCAGGTCCCAAGGTGGCGGCCAGTTCGGCGACGATTCCTTTAATAGACTGCGGTTCGTCGATAGGCATCGTTTCCCACCCTACCAAGTCCTGTTCGCCTTCGTCAGCGCATGCACATATGGGATAAGCAGGCACTATTAACACAACAAGAAGGAATAGGATAAGGAATACTCACACTCATATGTACAAACGATCCATGAACGAGCAATAGCCAGCTCCCCAGGTTCAACTTCTTGACTTCGTCGATTGTAAGGACTCCCGGCATTTTCAACGCAAACAGAGAGACTTCTTCGTCATTGATCTCGGCTTCGGCTTCGGCTTCGGCCTCTGCGTCAGCGGCTTCGCTTGCTTCAGTTCTGGGTTCGCTGTTGCTGGCGCGGTCTCGCGAAAGAGAGATGTAAGGTCGGGTGTTGAGCTTTGTGGCTAGTTCGCCGTCAAGAGGGTCCCAGGTATGAGATTCGGGGTCTGTTGGCGTTAATTTCATACTAAATAGGGGTATACTGCGTGCGTTTGCAAGAACGCACCGAGAATGTATTGGGGTCGGAAAGTGCCCTTGTAACGCATCTTTTGGCATGAGTGGATGTAGTAACCTGATAGGCTTGTTAGCAAAGGGAATGGGCATTGAGTCCATTATTCGAGCGAGTATAGCTTACCCATATAGTAGTATTTATAGCCTTCTTCGATTGCAAGGGCTATCTCCCGCATCGCACTCAGTTTACCAATTTCCCAATGCTCATAGTCCGGGTCGTAGCTTTTATCGGTTAGCTGTTGATAGTTCGTTTTCGCATTGATGAAGCTCACAAGATGTAGACTGAGCTGACCCCAGTGGGCATCAGATCCAAGACAGCGACGGCGATTAGCTTCCCATCGAGCCGGTAGCACTGATGCCATGATCCTAGTCTGCGCTGCGCGTCTCGTTCATTGGGTTCGCTCCGCTTCAGTCCCGAACAGAGGAAACGCTTGAAATCTTTGGTTTGCCACTTGGAGAGATCCTCCTTGTGTACTTTAGTTTGGTACTTGCGGAATAGATCGAATCTGGATGTTGTAAGTATACGACTGGATGATTCAAGGGTCTCTCGTACTTCGCTTGGGAAACAGTGTCGCCTTCTATGTTGATTTCGAAACGATGCGCCGGTTCCAATGGCCTCTTCGTCTTCGGGTCAATCGGCCGCTTGACGTTGCTATATTCAACCTCGTGGATGGTATTCACAACATCAAAGGTGCTTTTGCGACGCTTCTTCTCGCTACCAAGCTTGTGAGCGTAAAGTACAAAGATTTGAGGGCGACTGCTCACTCTCTCGTTTTCGGGCAGAGGTACGCAGCTCTGCGAATGTACTCCGGACCCAGAACAAACTTGCTCCAGCGATTGATTGCCTTTTTTTGGTCTCTCCTTGGCTTGTAAGCCGATGCCTCCAGCCTGGATCAATCAGCATCTTCGGGAAAGACTGGCATGGCAGCAGACACGCACCTCATGGTGTAGTGAGGACAGCATGACCGCTGCAGGTTCTGCTTGTAGTACAGGGTGCCGGATCTAGACGAAGGTCAAAAGATTGCATGTTTGCCACGGGATGCTGCCTGACCTTCTCCATCCCCTGTTAACGAGCTCCTCATAGTGTCCTGGACGCACCGAGACGGAGCTAGCGTAGTAAGAAGCACCTACGAGGGGATGCGTTTTAGCAATCGAGTCCGCAGCTGTCAGGTGGGGCTACGGCGACTGACTTCCATTATCTGATTTACAGTATCCGCACGAGTTGCGTTGGTAACCTGATGTGATGAATTGGTCAGAGCGATGCGGGTGACGACGGTGATCACGGCGGATCCATCATCTTTGTCACGACGAGTAGTCAATGATTTGACAAGATGAGCTAGATTGGGCAGGGAGGCGAAGATAGAAACCAACGGATAGATCAAGAAGAAAACGACCAGGATAATCAGGCGTCGCGCAGTGTCAGAATGATCACTGACAGGATCATGGAGGGGCATGCCCCATACATCATGAAGCGCAGATGAAGCTGAGGCGATTGGGATAACAGCAGGAGGAAAGAAACAAGAACCAATGGCCATTGCACGGGGAAGGGCAGACTGTTGTGACTGGCTACTCACCGAGGGGTCGAAACAGCGACAACTGCCTTGCTCGTTCGGCGTCAACCTGCTCCATGGCGTGGTGGTTGCGTGAGGCTGTATGACGGAACGCGAGTTGCAGACTGGGGACTGGGGACAGTAGTATAATCCAGCGCTCGAGGCGGGAAAGATGAAAAGACCGCGTTGACGATGAGGGTTGATCGAGATGGAGAACAGCAGAAGTGGACGAGGCCGTGACGATGCGGTGGATGGCAGTTTAAAGTCCTCGACCCTCAGATTAGACTAGACTCGATGACTTGGTGCCGCTGTCTTGGACAGCCAGCACTGTTGATATAGTAGAAGTTAGAGAGTAACAGGTAATAAATGGCCGTTATCGCTTCACTTTTCCTAAAGTATATACGGAGTGCTACGGAGTACAATGATGCTTCTAGAAGACACTTGCCCGTCCCCTGTCGTTGTATGCATGACCGTTCCTTTCTGATCCAATCTACGCGTCGTCTACATATTCCTTCTTGCCACTGAAGCCCACGACGACCCCCAAGATTGACGATGCCAGCATTGACGTGCAGAATATATGGGGCAGCGTCTAACTATTGGCATCGCTATGTCCATCATTATTCCAGCGACTACTAACTGCGAACAGAGCACTAGTTTGGTGGTCTTTGGGCAATCCGTACCGTACTGTACTTACACAAACTGCCTGTGACAGAATTTTTCAAGGCACCGTCCCTTTGCTCCTCGCGGTCTACCAGCTCTGCTTCTTTAATTTATTTGGCGGGCTATATGTCGGGGATCTTTGTGCTCTTTGACCCGGACCCTGGGCTGATGATACATACCGTCGAGCTTTGACTTCCTAGGGGGAGATCTGTTAATCCAGCCGATCGCCTCCAGAAGTGATTCTCGCGTGAGCTAATCTATTCTTATCCTACCCTCGATGCGATGGGATTCATTTCCAGTTGAACCGCCTGCGTTACCAGGTACGAACCCATATCTTCCGGCGCATTTGCGGACCTCGTTCGGTTCCACAACAAGTGAGACTCCGAATGAATAATTATTCCACACACAAATGAAACGTGGATATCCGGTAACCCCAAGCGGTTTGGGGCTCAGCCATACCGACATCATTGGGTTAACCACAGCGAACCAGCACCGAATTCCCATCTATTCTCTTGTCCGAGGTTAGCTATGCCCGACAGTATTCCGAAATCATCTGGTACGCTGGGAATATAGGCCGTATTCATAAGCTGATCAAGGCGCGCAAGCGTTTGCTTTCCTGGATCTGGTCCACTGTCTGTATTGTACAGTAGGTTTCTACAAGGACCCTTCTTACTGCGTACCGACAATGCCAAGTCACAGACCGATTGCTGGGCTGTATCCGTAACCCTGTCAACGCGTGTCCTGCAGCAACGAAGCAGGAGCACAACTCCGAGGGTCGAGCTTCAAGTCACGAGTCACGACTCATGCTGCCAGGTATCAAACCTTAAATTCTCGAAAATCGCGGAGAAGCTGTCTCAACAAAGCATCCTCTTTTCTTTTTTCTGCAGGAGCTCCTCTGAAGTAATTTGGTTCCATGTCCGAGCGTACCCTGCATGCTCCATCTTACCAAAACCGATTCTCGGATCAGCTTTTCTCGGTGTCATCATTTGATGGCCGATCAACGCGGGGCAGAGGGCAAACCCAGAGCACACGATATTATTCAGGAAGAGAGCTTTCCGAATCCCGACTCAGCTGTCGCTTTCTTTTGTCTCAACGAGCGGACCGCGAATTATAACGCTACGTCAATATGGACTACCCTGTCCCATACTTCAAAACAAATCATGCAGGAAATGCTTGGGGCATGCTGCAGATGCTATAGGAAAATGTCCACGGCAACGAGGATAAGTGAACCATGGGGTCGATCAGAGCATTGGTATTGCTCAATCTATGCTGTCGCTAGCTGCAGACGGCTTGGGCTAGGGAAAGCAGGGGATGCGCATAAGATTAATTAGTGGCTCGAAAGTCGCAAAGGGCCTGGGGATGCTCCAGCCGCGATTGGGTCGGATCGCGACAACGCAGCAAAAGATCTGTAAACGTGCGAATCCAAGATCCCAGCTGTTTTTCGCCGTTGTTGTTAGTTGCTACTGTAAGTAGCGGACAGATGGACAGATGGACAGACTCCTGAGATGGACCATGGTCATGATGCTTTGTCTGCGTTCTGCGTATAAGATTCAGCACGTGATGTCATTAGAGGACTGACAGGAGATTGACAGCAAGTGTTAATTATAGAAGGAAGAAATCGCTCTCTGAAGCAAATGCCAAACCCACTAGAGAAGCTAGCATAATATCTTTTTCATCAAATCGGCAAACATGCTTGTTGAAATAATAGACATCATCCTGTATGACGGATACCGTATTACACATACCATACCGCACATAGGGACCGACTCCGAAGAGACCTGACTCCGGATCGCGCCGCCGCCCATTATCCCAAGCTGTCTCCGTCCTCTGGCCTCCCCTCCGTTCCTCTTCTCTTCTTCTATCCCCTCCCCTATTTCTATTCTATCTCCTCCAAGAACATGTCTACTTCCATCTCCAAGTCTTTTTCCAGGTTCCCGTCCGCCACGGGAGTGAACGGGTATACCTAGTTTTTCCCAAGTCGTTCCAGTCTTCCTCTTCCAAAAAAATTTCATTGCTTCTCGCCCGCCTTACTGTTCCTCACCAGGAGAAGAAAGAAACCCTGAACCCGCTGTCAGCCAGCTCCTATCCACCTCAGCTGGCCCCCTATTACTCCAGAACCCAGGAGTCTTGAAGCTTCCTTCTTTTGGAACCTCACTATACTATATATAGTGTCGTCATTCCTGTGAACATCACTTCTCTCTCCGTCTTTGCTTCGAAAATCCTCCATTCATTATATCTACCTTTGCGCGAAGTGCGGCAGAAGCTGTATATCTTCAACCACTTGATCCTTACGACATATAACTTTCTCTACGAGGTTCCTGTCAGTCGGAGTTCTGTATAATTTTCTCGCTGGTTCAACATGGTGGACCAGGTTCGTTCAATGGAGTCCCGCGTAGGACGAAAAAACCAACGTGAGTTGTCCATATTCCCCCGGGTTGTTGTTCCGACTTTGCACATGCGCCGTCCTTGTCTCCCTTATATACCGTCATAGAGCCGCGCTGACATGTCTGCTCCTTAGGGTACGGATCTAAAGGCGAACGGCTAGTGGCCGGCGTCGTCCCGTTATCAAAAGACAAGAGCCTGGTGATGATGATTCAGTCCGCTGGGCGAGGTGGTTGGGTACTACCGAAAGGTGGTTGGGAGACCGATGAAGCAAGTGCCCAACAAGCGGCTTGCAGGGAAGCCTGGGAAGAAGCCGGAGTAATATGCACCGTTCATCGCGATCTGGGGACGATAACGGACATGCGCCCATCAACAATGCTGACGTCCAACGCGCCGAGAGCGTCATACCAGTTCTTTGAGGTCACCGTGGATCGCGAGGAGGAACGGTGGCCTGAGATGCACAAGCGGAGGCGGCAGTGGGTAAATTATGCCCAGGCCGCCGCAGCTCTTGCGAGCCGCCCAGAGCTCCTAGAGGCGTTGAATCGAAGTTCCATGAAGAGATAGTCTGGCCCTACCTTTTCAATTAGGGCTGGACCTCGCATGGGCCTCTGGCCCTCCCTTTACGACTTGATATGATGCTCCATCTCAAAAGGATTCTTTGCATTACCTACCCCCACATCATATTTAATTTGCGACTTTTTCTTTTTCCTTCTTTCCCTTTTTAACTCTGGTCCGGTGTATTTTGGTGTTCGAGTGGTCCTATTGTCACAGCACAATAGGTTGGCGGCTTGATGGCCTTTTTTTTTTGCATGACATTGGATTGATGCGGTTAACTATAGATCGGCAATACCACGTCACCATAGAAGCTACGGGATGGTTGGCGGCATTGTTGCGGATTCTTGGAAAAGTTCTTGATGTCGCTCAATCTTGATTTTTGGGTCAGACTTTGGGATATTGGGATACACACGCGCTTCGCCCGAGGCCCCCAAGATTCGGCGGCATACTACTCGCTTGTCTGAGATGTTTCTCGTATTTGAGGATATGGCTCGCTGCTCGCTGATGAAGTAACAACTGTTTCATCGACTTATGGTCTGGTCTGGTCCGTATCCCTACTTAAGAAGGCTTTGCTTCTTCGGACTTTTGGATATTTCAATTCCCCTAGACATCTGGACTCGGAAGGGAAAACGAGATGAAATCTTCGTGAACCAGCTTAGATGAAGTGTAGTAACCCACCGATCAAGTAGGCTGTAGTCCGTACGAGGATAGATAAGACAGCAACTTATTCAGATTTTTAATGATAATACTTTGATACATGTTTCCTTCTTCCTTGAAGCCGCGAATACTGCGCAATTAAAATAGGCTAATGTTCTTATGGTACAAAAGTACAAATATTCTTTCTTGCTAGCCTAACCAGTCAACCCGTGGGCGATGATGCTAGTTACCTAATAGGGGAAAGCGTAGAATTTCTGAGGTTCATCCAGATCCATCAGACTTCCAACATCCAAAGCACAGCATCACCGCCTACTCTCTTTCATCTCAGTCAACCTACCCACGCAGTGTAACAACTCACCCCTCGTATACTCTCTGATCGTCTTTGGCTCTGGCTTATCACCCCTCTTGTTTATACAGAGGCCCAGCCTCATCACCAACATGGATTATGAAATGGACATCGAGCCCACCGGGCCCCAGGTCACAGTGCGCGAGGTGAGCACCGAACCTTACGTCTCCCCTATGCGTCTGATCTCTGCAATGAATCTCAAGGACCTAAGCTTACGCAATTCTACGACAGGCCGAGCCCTACCGCGTAGACTTCAAACTGAGCTCCGTCGACCTCGCATTCGCCAACTCCCTCCGCCGCGTTATGCTCGCCGAAATCCCAACAATGGCCATTGATATCATCGAAGTCGAAAAGAACTCGTCTGTCCTCCCCGATGAAATGCTTGCGCACAGACTTGGTTTAATCCCGCTGGACTCGAAGAACTGCGACCAGGATGTCGAGTACACGCGCGACTGTGAGTGCGAGGACCACTGCGCCCGGTGTAGTGTTACGCTCTCACTTCATGCGCGCTGCACGAGCGACGAGATCATGCGTGTTTATGCGCGGGACTTGGTCATTGCTGGGGAGCGCGCGAACGAGTGGGTTGGAAACCCGGTTATCACAGACCCGGAGGGAAATGGCCCGCTTATTTGCAAGTTGAGACGGGGGCAGGAGCTTAAGATGACTTGTATCGCGAAGAAGGGGATTGCCAAGGAGCACTCGAAGTGGGCGCCTACGGCGGCGATCGGGTTCGAGTATGATCCGCATAATAACCTCAGGCATGTGGATTACTGGTATGAGGAGGATCCGATCAAGGAATGGTACGTCGCCCTTCTACCTGCTGTGCTGACCCTGGATCTGTTGGCTGCCTGCTAACGCTATGCAGGCCCGTATCCCAAAATGCTGCTTGGGAACACGCAGCTCCTGCAGACCAGCCGTTTGACTATGATGCTCAACCTAACAACTTCTACATTGACGTTGAAAGCATTGGAAACCTCGACCCGGATATGATTATTCAGCAGGGAATCATCGTTTTGCAGCGCAAACTCGCCTCCGCCATCTCTGCTCTCTCTGGCAATGCTGATCAGAACGGCATGGCGGACGAAGATATGATGGGTATTCAAAGCCCAGACGCCTATGAGCCTCGCGAGGACGGCAGCTACACAGCCTATGCTAATGGCGGAAACGCAAGTGCTTGGGGTGGTGCTAATGCCACGACGCCTTACGGTGCTACTCCGTACGGCGGCGGCGGTTATGGGTTCTAATCTTCGAAGGCTCATCTTCATTTCATTTGTCTTTGCCGGACATTATTGGAAGGGCGTTGATTAACGCAAAAACCTACTTTGGCAAATTGATTTAGCATGGGACGGAGTTGGCGGTCTGAAGGGTTCATTTGCAGCTCTGGCGCGGTGTCTTCTCATTTCATTTCATCTTAACTACTGACTATCTACCGACTAAGTATCAGCAGGCTTCTCCTTCTTGTATTATTCTCTTTTGACTTGTTCATGAGGTTACTAGACTAGGATACGTAGCGAAATGACTCAAATAGACACACACCTTATGGGTGAGAAGGATTCTTCTCCGGCTCAAATGCAGCACATATAAGCCTACGGCTGACTCTTAGAATATACAAAATACAGCAACTCGCTGTCTAGTTGTCCTCTGTTGATGAGCGCACTTCGATATACTTCCTGCCGGCGGGTAGTTGATCCGTACCGAGGGAATATTTGTTTCGCATCAAGCCATCAACCGACATCTCCGTACCTTGCACGCCTCAATTGACGCCGGAAGACATGCGTTTGTTCGCTACGAGCAGGGCCTTGCGCCTTGAAAGCGGAAGGTGGTCAAGTGTCTCAGCCCGAAGCAGCATCCGCCTCCCACTGTCCCGTCTTCCAGATGCTCGTTCTCTCGGCCATAGAGAGTGGAGCTCTACAGCTATACGGAAGACACAGGATACACCGAACAAGCCCGAATCCACAGCACAAAGTCCTTCAGCTTTCCCGAAAAATCTGACAGTAGAAGGCAAATCCTACCCGACTGATGATTGGACGAACACCCCCGATATAATCCTTTCGCACGTCGACCGCCGCCTGTACCTCGATGAGAACCACCCGCTCGCAATCACGCGCAAGCTCATTGAGAGCCAATTCTCCGGGCCCATCTACGGCAACTACTCTGAAAAGAATCCTATTGTGACGACCGCCCAGAACTTTGATGTCCTCGGTTTCCCCGCGGACCATCCTGGTCGGAGTCGCACGGATACATACTACCTGAACAACAAGACAGTTCTACGGACGCATACGAGCGCTCACCAGCAGGCATACTTCCAAAAGATCAACCGCAATGAGGCGACGCGTCCGGAGGAGGTTGGGTACACCGTCGTCGCGGATGTCTACCGCAGAGATGCGATTGACCGCAGCCACTACCCTGTGTTCCACCAGATGGAGGGTGCTATGCTGTGGAAGCGCCCTACGGAAAAACCACTCGAGCACGCAAGTCAGACCGCCGCCGCGATTATGGAGGATGTCAGTAGGATTCCGGCCCATGACGTACCTGTTGAGGACCCCAACCCTACCATCCATGAGCAGCGCAACCCTCTCCAGATCGAGTTCCATAGCGAGAAGGAAGTCGAAGCCATTGCCGCACACCTCAAAAGATCGCTAGAGAGAATGGTTATTAAGGTCTTCACCGAGGCGCAAAAGGCTGCTGCGGCGTCGGAGGGTGTTGAAACAGAGCCTCTGAAGGTCCGATGGGTCGAGGCATATTTCCCCTTTACAAGTCCATCGTGGGAGCTGGAGGTGTTCTGGCAGGGTGACTGGCTCGAGATCTTGGGCTGTGGAGTGGTCAAGCAGGAGCTCTTGAACAACTCCGACGTGTCAAATCGCGTAGGATGGGCGTTTGGCCTGGGCCTGGAGCGCATCGCCATGCTTCTCTTCAACATACCCGACATCCGGCTGTTCTGGTCGAAAGACGAGCGGTTCCTCTCGCAATTCAAGGCTGGACAGATCACGCGCTTCCAGCCGTTCTCCAAGTACCCGGCTTGCTACAAGGATGTTGCGTTCTGGCTTCCTTCTGCGGCTGTCAGCGGCGGAAGCGCAGCTGGCGGCGCGGTGCCGGTCCATGAGAATGATATTATGGAGATTGTGCGCGGCGTAGGTGGTGACCTTGTTGAGGATGTGAAGATGATCGACGAGTTCACCCACCCCAAGACTAGCCGCAAGAGCTTGTGCTATCGGATCAACTACCGCAGCCTGGAGCGCACGTTGACAAACGAGGAGACCAACGATCTCCACGAAGAAGTACGTCAGAAGCTTGTCAGCCAACTGGGTGTTGAACTGCGATAGGTTTCCCACAAATCTATTTACCTCTGTATATATGTGTATAATATCGAACGAACTGTACAAAACCCCATCTCGGTTACTAATACGCTTTGGCTGGGCTGCTTGTCGCCGTTGGATAAATAACATCGCCGCAGCACAAGTAACCGACAGCAGCATTGCCATCGTCATAGCGAACCAGCCCATAAACTTCCAGAACCAGAGGAACCATATAACCGGCGCTCTACCGAAGAATTCCGCATCGCCGCCTCGCCGCCTCGCCGCAGGTGGAGTCTGCTGGCAAGCATAAACCGAGACGCTGATTGGCGGACCCCGCTGACGTCTCCGAGGCGGCAGAGTCTCGGAGCCTTGATCTATCTCCGTCCTGCACCTTAAAATTCTCAGCATTCTCCAACATTCTCTCCACTCCAACTCCACGATCCTTGCGCGCATGTCAACGTGCTGTTGTTGATCATGGCAAGTACCGCGAAGTTGGAGATCTCACATCCCCCGCAGCAGCAGCAGGTCGCCAAACCTGTCAAGAAGGTGCATTATCCCTTCTGGTTTGGTGGCTCTGCGTCATGCTTTGCGGCTGCGGTTACGCATCCGCTGGATCTTGGTGAGTTTTCTTTTTATGCCCCAGAACTTTACGCTGGTTTGTCGTGGGGACTGCTGCTAACATGTGGAATTCTAGTCAAGGTATACATCTCACTCTTTGTCGCATCATGCTTCGGGAACTAAGACTTGGATGTATAGGTCCGTCTACAGACACGGGCTCCTGGCGCGCCCTCGACGATGGTGGGCACATTCGCACATATCCTGCGGAATAATGGATTTTTTGGTTTATATAATGGCGTATGTTATCACTTGAAAAGAAAACCGTTAAAAAAAACTTCTGCGCTCACATCTATTTCTTTCGTCATAGCTCTCGGCAGCTCTTTTGCGCCAACTCACATATTCCACCACTCGCTTTGGAATCTACGAGGAACTCAAGTCTCGATTCACCTCGCCATCGGCACCGCCTAGCTTCTTCACCCTTCTTGGAATGGCGTGCACCTCCGGTATCCTCGGAGGTATCGCAGGAAACCCAGCCGACGTTCTAAACGTGCGTATGCAATCCGATGCCGCGCTTCCGCCCGCTCAACGGCGCAACTACCGCCATGCCTTTCACGGTCTCGTCCAGATGACCCGCACTGAAGGCTTCTCCAGTCTCTTCCGCGGCGTGTGGCCCAACTCCACACGCGCCGTCCTCATGACATCTTCCCAGCTTGTATCCTACGACCTCTTCAAGCGCGTATGCCTTGAGAAGTTCGACATGAAGGACAATGTCGGTACACACTTCACCGCGTCTTTTGCTGCAGGATTCGTTGCGACGACGGTGTGCAGCCCCGTCGACGTGATCAAGACGAGGGTCATGAGCGCTTCTCCCACCGAGACCCGCAACCACAACATTGTTGGTCTTTTACGCGAGATTACTCGCAAGGAGGGCTTCGCTTGGGCTTTCCGTGGCTGGGTGCCCAGCTTCATTCGCCTGGGCCCGCACACGATCGCGACATTTATTTTCCTGGAGGAGCACAAGAAGCTCTACCGTTACCTGAAGGGTATCTAAATCTGCCATTGACATATACTAAGGCCATATAGACGCCCGATTTGGTGCGCCACGTGCGCAGCTGAGGGCGACAAGATACTCTGATATTTCGAGTATTTTCGATCTTCTTACCATTTGGATTCACTACCTCATACGACACGATGTTTGACTTTCCCGCTTGGATACGTTTGTGCACATAGCATGCATAGAATATGGCTGCTTTTACCGCCGTTTGCGGATACCCTTAGCCATGTCCTTCACCTCCAGGCCCGTGATAACGGCGGTGCCTGGGCCACACGAGATACCCTCTCCATACCTACCCTGCCTCTTATCCTTTTGACGAACTTACTCAGCGCAGATAGATCTTGCATGCAATCATTTGCGCGAGTCGCCCGACAGCGCAGAATGCGCTGGTTGCATTTTCTAGTCTTCTTAGAAAGGCGGCGCTTTAGTTTTGTCATTTCTTGGTTTTTCAGTTTGGTGTATATATGGTGGTTTGTTGAGTTAGCTTTACTTGCTTGATAGATGAGCATAGATCAGATTAGACAGTGTTAGTCAGTCAAATAAAAAAGAGCTATTTTAGTAAAACCATTTTTATACAATGTTCAAGCACAGTGACCTCGATACTGCTATCATTTCTTCGGGTTTTCCGAGGCTACCCCGAGAGTATCATACGATGTTTATCTCAGGGCTACGATGACGACAAGCCAAGGCAAAGAGCTTGAGACATATTGCGCATAATTCCAAAAGCTACGGCCATTCTATATACAACCCTAGGAGACCAGGAAAGCAAGGAGACTGAAGCTTATATCATAATCCTCACGGATCGGGTTAGAGTACATGTTGACATAGGAACAGCCATTCAAGGTTTAAATCACCGCTGGAATTCTAGTACAATCTGGTCTTATTTACCGGTCCAGGCGGGCGGGGAAGTTACCGGCCTCTGTTATGGTTATCAATACATGTTCTGTTTGTGATATTGTGGAGAGTAAGGGTTGACGTACCGCGCTGCTCGTCCCATCGGTCAGTCCAGGGCTTGGGGCAGAGGGAGCGGAAGGCAAGGTAGAACTGCGATAGCTGTTAGAGGAGGTTCCCTGTGGAATTTGGATGTGTTGCGGGTTTTACCTGGCGGCATGGGCGGAAGTCTTCACCCTTGGCGGTGATGCACTTGTGGTAGTCGACGTAGTTTTGCCAGCAGTGCTTGGTTCTGGTATGCTGTTAACAAACTGATCGCGAGGAATAATTGGGTGCGAAACGTACTGGTTCTGCTGAGGGAAACGAGCGTCGTAACCTAGTGTGATGGGAACGCAATTGTCAGCTCCAGGTACCCCGGATACACGGCGGAAATCACTGAGAAGCGATTCAATGGGTCCGAATATCTGCGAAGAACATACCAGCTAGGAAACAGTTAGTAATTAAATCTTATCGAAGCGCAATTGAGCAAATTGAGCTCGGGATTTAGAAACTCACCAGTGACGAACTTGAAGGGCTTGGTCTCCATGGGCTCATCGGGATCGGCTTCAGGAATGGCACCCATTTTGGCGGTAGTGGTTCAATCAACGAAGCGAAGCTTGACTGAAGGGATTGGAGGGGGGATGTGGAGGGAGGGAGAGTCGTTGGCAGAGGAGGTGGTGGTGAGAGCGAGGGTGGAACGACCCGTGAAGTCCCATGCCGGGAGCGACCGCCTAGGTAAACGAGCCAGTCAGACGCCGAGATTTCCAACCCAGCACCTGCACCCGAAGCCGTCAAGTCGAGCTCCGTCACCACATCCGATTCTCGATCTCGACCTCATCCCACCCCAGTGCTGTTGTGTCTCGTACAGTTCCATCACCACTCTTCCGTCACCATGTACCCCTCCCCCATTCTGAGGATGCAGCCTACTCGGCCCTCTTTCGCTACTCCTGTGCGTATTTCTCTCGTCCTATCCCTGGTTGCATGATGTGAAAAAAAGGCTTGGCGGTTGCTAACTGGACATAACAGAAGGAAGGCCAGAGCGGTATGAGTCCCCATGGGGATCGCAATTGACGATTGCGATATGGGTATATTGGTGCAGCTGGACTAACGCCTTGCTAGCTCACACCATCTCTCAGCGTCTGCGTACTCTGAAGCGTATCCCTCCGGAGTTGCTCCCTCTCGGTATGTCATTGTTATCTACCATGCTTCGCGCCATTGAGTGTTGTGCTAATCATCTACAGGTGTCGTTCTCGGGTATGTTATTCTCTAATATATGGAGCCTATTACTTCACATGAAGACCCTCCGATCCCGTCACATCTGCTCGGTGTCGTCCCTTATCTCACTGACACCTTAATGCAGTGTCGCCGTTGGAGCTGCCATCTACTCCAGCACCAAGAAGCTCATGACCGACAAGACCCTCCGTCTTACCCCCAACCGTCCCGAGGACCGTGAGCACTAAAATGTACAATCACATTTTTGATTCCATGCAGTGGTCGATCTGAGCTTTCCTGTTCTTTTTGTGTGTCGATATGTATTATCCACGAGCAAGTTGATGTCACGAGAGGCGGCGGAGGGTTATATTCCGAGAATTCCCAGGCTCGGGGTTGGAGCGCCTGTATATAGTACGGCTTGAACAGAGGGTTGTGATGGGTAATATTACGCAATATTACTGTCGTATGGCTAGCCTCGGCTTTTTCCCATGTCGTAGCTGTAATCCTCAAACTCATTCAGGCTTCGGCCCCGCAACGTCTAACTCTTCCAACCGGCGCATTGGGTCTTGCGAAGGCTCGCCATCTTCCATGCTCGGCTCTCCGGCCGCCAGCTTATCTTCTTCGCTCACGGCGTATTTGGACAAGTAGCCCTCCTGTTCGCAGTAAGAATCACATTCAATCTGTAGGTTACGCGCAGACGTACCTGTTCCCAGATCGCCGTCTTGCTTCCGAGGCCTTCATTGGCATCTCTTTGCGGTTTTGCGGGGGCAACCTTTATTGCACGTCCGTATAGCTCGCTTCCGTCCATGTTGTCAATCGCTTCTTTCGCATCTTCAGGTAGATCAAACTCCACATATCCAAAGCCTCGATGATTGTCATTAGAGTTGGGCAGGTCGGGTTTCGGCAGCGTAATATCAACGACCTCTCCGAAAGGTACAAACGCCTCGGCCAGGGTTTGAACGGACACGGCTTGGTCGAGCCCGCCGACGTAGACCGTGCACTTCAAACGGGTTTTCTCGCTCATCGTGACTCTGGCTTGGGTGTTTGATCCGCGTATATAAGCGTCGCGGTGGAGCTCTTCTTGACTTCCAATCCCAAAGCCGAGCGGGCATTCTGATACCAATCACGTGCCAGTCTCTGTCTGGGCGTTTGGCGAGCTCCAAATCGGGCTTAGGCTGAAATTGGGCCCCCCGGAGGACACTTGGCTTGGATGAGCGGGAGCCAGACTGCACTACTGAGCCCCAGAACGACTCGACCGCTTCTCTACGTCCATGCCCCCCTCGTTTCTCGATTAGAGGGGAGAATCCTTGTTGGATAACTTGTTAGCTCACTCTACATACCGTTCCGTGTTATACTTCTGAGCATTCCGCGTGCACGACCTTCCACTCCCTATCTATACCCCCACACCAGCAGACACCTACTCTCAGTATGGTGCGTCTGAGGGAGATTCCCCGGACGGCCACCTTCGCCTGGTCCCCTGGGGCTGCATCGCCATTGATCGCTACCGGAACGCGGGCTGGCGCTGTTGATGCTGATTTTTCAAATGAGACATGTCTTGAGCTTTGGGATCTGGCCTTGAGCAATCAGGATGCTAGTGCGGAGCTGCAGCCAGTAGCTAAGATTGACACCGACTCGGGGTACGTTTGTGGATTATAGCTGCGGCTACCTTCTTGCAACTTTGAATACTAATTGGTGTTTGTTTAGCTTCAATGACCTCGCCTGGACTGATTCCGACGATAACTCGCGGGGAATAATTGCTGGTGGTCTCGAGAGCGGTTCCCTCGATTTATGGGACGCTGACAAGCTGCTGAGTAGTGCAAGGTTCGTGGCCGGTGAATTTCATGATAATAGCAATGCTGATGGGACAAGTGATGCGAGGTTATCGAGGAGCTCGAAACACTCCGGGGCCATCAAGGCCTTGCAGTTCAACCCTAGACACTCGAGCTTACTAGCTACAGGAGGTGCTAAGGGCGAGGTTAGTCTTAAGGATATCGGTCAGCTTTGTCGGTACTAACGCTGCATAGCTATACATTTCCGACCTCAACGATCTCGAGAACCCTTACCGACTCGGAAGCACCACCGCCCGCGCCGACGATATCGAATGTTTGGACTGGAACAAGAAGGTGGCACATATCCTTGTCACCGGTAGCAGTGCAGGGTTTGTTACCGTGTGGGATGTCAAGACAAGAAAAGAGAGTTTGACACTCAACAACTTGGGTCGGAAAGCTGTCAGTGCTGTTGCTTGGGATCCTGAGAAGCCTACCAAGCTCGTTACAGCGACACCGCTCGAATCAGAGCCGATCATTAATGTTTGGGATCTCAGAAACTCCCATGCGCCGGAGCGGGTAGGTGACGCAATTCTTCGGCACAATGTCTTCAATTCTAACAGGAAATAGACACTCCGCGGACACGAGGCCGGTGTCTTGTCGCTCTCTTGGTGTGCCCAAGACCCGGATCTGCTTCTGTCTTCCGGCAAAGACAACCGCACAATTTGCTGGAACCCTCAGACTGGTGTTTCCTACGGTGAATTCCCTGTCGTCACGAACTGGACCTTCCAAACCCGATGGAACCCTCGCAACCCTAACTTCTTCGCCACCGCTTCGTTTGACGGCCGGATCTCGATTCAGACTATCCAGAACACCAGCACGGAAACCGCCAAGGCCGTCGCCGATCAAAATCAGGCCCTTGATGGAGAGGACTTCTTTGCCAAGGCTCAAAGTCAGCCTCAGGTCTCGAGCTTTTCGTTGCCAAAGGCCCCTAAGTGGCTCGAGCGACCTGCCAGCGTAGCCTTTGGTTTCGGTGGCCGGGTGGTTTCAGTCAACCTTCTTGAGAAGGGTGGGCGTGCCTCCAAGATCAAGATCACTCCTTTCGAAGTCGATGAGGCGGTTGGAAAGTCCACAGAGACCTTTGAAACCGCGCTCAAGGAGGGTGACCTCAAGAGCATCTGCGAGAACAGGGTTTCTAGCGCTGCTACTGAGGAAGAAAAGGCCGACTGGAAGGTGATTGAGGCTTTGCTCTCTGGTAACCCCAGGAAGAGTCTGGTGGAGTATCTCGGCTTCAATGACCAGGCAGACGACGTTTCCGAGGGATTGGCCAAGCTTGGTTTGACTAAGGAGGATGAAACGAATGGCGAGTCGTCCCCTAAGGAGTCCCGCGGGCCGGGAGCCAAGAAGCACAAGCGCCTACAATCGATGTTCGACGCTAGCCCTGATGACAACTTCCTGTCTGACCTTGCCGCTTCCAAGGGAGCGAAGACCAACAACCCCTTTCAGATCTTCAATGGTGAGGAGTCCGAGGCCGATAAGAACATTACTCGGGCCTTGCTTTTGGGCGATTTTGAGAAAGCCCTTGACCACGCTCTCAAAGAGGACCGCATGTCGGATGCGTTCATGATCGCCATCGTTGGTGGTCAAAAGTGTATTCAAAAGGCACAGGAGCACTACTTCTCCAAGCAGACAGAGAGCCCTAACTACGTGCGCCTGCTTGCTTCAGTCGTTGGCAAGAACCTCTGGGATGTTGTTTACAATGCCGAGCTCTCCAACTGGAAGGAGATCATGGTAGCTCTTTGCACATTCGCGGAAGAGAAGGACTTTGCCGATCTCTGTGATGCCCTTGGTGACCGCCTTGAGGAGCAGATCCGAAACACTGGCGATAAGGCCGCTCGCAAGGATGCCTCTTTCTGCTACCTCGCCGGTTCGAAGTTGGAGAAGGTGGTTTCTATCTGGATTGAGGAACAGCGTGAGAGTGAGCAGACGGCTATCGAGACGGCTACCGACGATTCCAGTTTCTCTATCCACGTTCGTGCCCTCCAGTCACTGATTGAGAAGGTGACAATCTTCCGTCAAGTCACCAAGTTCGAGGACACGGAGCGTACCAAGGAGGCCGACTGGAAGCTCGGTGTGCTTTACGACAAGTACATTGAGTATGCTGATGTAGTCGCGACCCATGGACGTCTGCAAGTCGCGCAGAAGTACCTTGACCTGGTCCCGGAGAAGCACCCCGAAGCCGAGATCGCTAGGAACCGCATCAAGCTAGCGACGAGACAGCCTACTTCTACTACCAGGGCTCAGCCCGCCGCTGCTACCGCCAGGGCCACTCCCAACAAGCCCCTCCCCCAGCCGTCTGCGTACCAACCCGCGACAACTTTCTCTGCCGGGGCCCGAGCTGCCACCCCGACCTCCTACACTCCTCCTGCCCCCGCCACAAATCCCTACGCTCCTGCTGCTCCAGCTGCGACAAACACATATGCTCCTCCTGCCGCCCCCTCAAATCCTTATGCACCTCCCACCGCCGCTGCCAATCCTTACGCGCCATCGGCTGCGGCTCCTTCACAACCCACAAACCCCTATGCGCCAGCGGCTGGTAGCTACGCGCCCTCTGCAGGATATCAGCCCCGCCAACAATCTTTCGGTGCTCCTCCTCCGTCAGTAGGCGGCATTCCCCCTCCACCGCGCGCTTCCAGCCAGTCTCCTGCGACCATCACTACATACACCACCGCTAAGAATCTGCCCGCATGGAATGACTTGCCGGAGGGCTTTGCCAAGCAGCCTGTGTCGCGCAGGGGAACTCCTGCGTCTGGTGCGCCTATCGCCTCGCCGTTCCCCAACCAATCTTCTCCCGTCACGCAGGGTCCTCCTCCTGTAGGTGCTGGTCCCCAGAGGGCGCCGTCAGTCCCGCCTCCTCCCAAGGGCGTTGCTCCGCCTCCCCGCATGACTTCCCCGCTATCAGCAAGTCAAGTCCCGCCGAACTCGCTCTCCGCCGCTCCACCCCCACCCGCGAACCCCTACGCTGCTCTGCCTACATCGCCCCCAGTTGGCACTATGGCGCCACCAGCATCAATCCCTCGTGGGCCATCTCCTTACAACGCGCCGCCGACAATTCCCCCACCCACCAATCGGTATGCGCCGAGCCCGGCGGCTCAGGCGGCCAGCCCACAACTCCAGACGCGAGCTCCTGTTCCTCCCCCTCCGCAGGCAGCTGCTTCTCCCTACGCCCCTCCACCACCCGCACAGCCTCTGGCAGCCAACCCGTACGCTCCCAGCACACCGCCCCCCATGCAGCCGCCTGTGCAGCAAGCGCCGCCGCCTCAGGCTGTGGGATCTCGACCAGGCACAGCCTCTTCTATGAAGAAGGCTACCCCTGCGCCTCCCAAATATCGTAAGTCCACCACTTCCTTCTTAGGTCAAGTTTCTAACCTTGATAGCTCCCGGTGACCGCTCGCACATTCCCGCCGACGCACAGCCTATCTTTGAGATCCTCTCCGAAGACATGCAGCGCGTCAAGGCCCGCGCTCCCTCATCCTTCAAGGCACAAGTTGACGACGCCGAGAAGAGATTGAACTTCCTCTTCGACCATCTCAACAACGAAGACCTTCTCAAGCCCAACACCATCCAGGACATGGTGCAGCTCGCCCGCGCCATCCAAGCCCGCGACTACGAAACCGCTCGCACCATACACATTGATATCATGACGAACCGTAACGATGAATGCGGTAACTGGATGGTACGTCATTCCCCTGTTACTCTTCCTATATGCATTTTCTAACTGTATGTCCTCAGGTTGGTGTAAAGCGTCTCATCAGCATGAGTAAAGTGACCCCATAGATTAGTAGAGTATACCACTGGCAAATACCCATGTACAAAGGGAGCCCGCGATCGGTGGGATGACTGTCCGGGAATTTTAGTTTCTTATATGTTTACTTCAACTGTCAATGTTATATTGATGTTTTGTTTTTCGTCCCATTTATCTAGCACGCTTATAGGTATGAATGGAGGTAGGAAGCTTGTAAAGGGTGATGGGAAATTGTTTGTACGTAGGGGCTTGGCCATTGACTTGAGCAGGAAGTTGAGGCTTCCAAGGTCAACACCAAAGCCCGGGCAAAAGTACTTGGACAACACCACGCCCTCTTCTCACGGAAACTCCCATTGTTCAACTTCCAGGCGTCCCGAAGTCCATTAGTGCCAATAACTGCTCCTATTTCAGAAGCCCACATTGATCGACCTTGTGCAAAGGGAACAGGGGCAAAGCAGGCCACAGCAAGAGCTCTGCCATGTCCTTAGCTGCATATGCCAGTCGGCCGGAAAGCAAGTCAGTATGCTAGCCTCTTGATCACAGCCGAATATACCGACATGCAGTAAGCTGATGTAGTACACGCATGTCATTCGTCTATGCCAAACTCGCAAAAAAGTTAAGACCATGCTAAAGAACGCTAGTGATATATACGGGAGTATAGAAAGTCAAGACACAGAAGCAAGCACTATTTCATCCATAACCATGACCATGACCGTGCATGGATACGACTTCACCGCACATATGAAGATCTCAACCCGGCACTCCTCCCTGAGGGGAAGTTCCTCGCACTAAGCAAGGCCCCCTTGACGCCACGAATCTCAGCCTTGAAGCCTGCGATGGCGTCTTCCTCGGCCTTCCCGACACCTGTCGCCGCAGCACCAGTGTCAATCCCAGGCGTGCTGTAGCCGCCATAGCCCAGTCCGGCGTAGGGATACGAGTTTTTGGCGTACATGAGCCTGTCGAGGTAGTGGTGGAGATCGCTGATGCGGCTGCGGGTTGTGTCGTGGAGAGTGCTCGACTGCGACTGCGTGTCTTCGAGCTCGCGGAGGTGGGCACCGATTGTCTCGAGGCGTTTTTGATGTGTTGCCACAGCTGCTGTTGGGTCGTTTGATGTCGTTTCTGGTGCAGTCGATGTTGATGTGGTGGATGGGGTTTGTATGAGGTCCTGGGACGTTTGGGTGCCGATGTCGCGGTGGAAGAGCTCGGTGGGATCGGAGGTTATAGAATCAATGTCTTCTTCGGAATCACCAGCAGATGTGGTGACTTTTGCGGTTAGGCTGGGTGGCAGTTGGGAGACGTTCTGCTCTAGTTTTTCGTTGAGTTTCTTGAGGTTGTCCTCCGTTGTATGAGCGAGATCGAGGCGGGCGTCCGTGAGGGCTGAAATCATCGGCTTTACGAGATATTCGCTTGCGCCGTATGCAGCAGCACTAATACCAGCTGCGCCGTAAAGGGTATACAGGACGCTGCGGAGGGTGACTAGAGGCGGGGGTTTGGACTGGTGGAGGAGGAATTCGGGGTAGGTGATAATCGGAGGGACGTCGCGGGGCGCAGACTTGACCGGCCTCGTATTCGAAGCTGGCATAGGTGCGGTATCGTCGTGTTCGGGGGAAGCTTGGCTGGCTGCTTGTGTGCTTGAAGTAGGCGCGCTCTTGTCCTCCTCGGTTGAGCTATCGCTGCTGCTGGCCTCAGTGTTCCGCGACACACCCAATAGACTGTCAATCTCGGTAGCTGTGAGGCCCTTGGACTCCAAGAATGCAATCTTTCGGTCTGTTGGGGCGTCTCGAATGGAGTCGTCTTGAAGGAAGCTCGACGCTTGCTCTAGCAGTGTTGAGCGGTCGCCGCTATCGGCATCGTTGCCATCGGAGGTCGGCGGCGCAGAAGAAGCAGAGTGCTGTTGTTGCCATGACGGAATTGAGGGCTTTGAGTCGGAGTCAGACATTATAGGTACACGCGGGTATCGAGGAAAAGATGAACGGATTGCGGACAGTCAAGACGGCAGGTAACTTTGGAGTTATGAAAGTTGGAGAAGCGACTGACTGGGTTAAGGCTGGAGTTCATGTGAGGCTCGACTGGCACTCAACCTCGGCTCACCGTCGGCCCCGGCCAATCGCCCAGTCGTCCCGTGACCACAAACATTTACGGTTGTTTTCTACTCAGCCAGGCTTTCAATGCGATACAATGTTAAGACATTCGAGCCTGACTCGGGGAGCTTACACGCGATAAGCCTTCTGACTCCTGAGAATGCCATATTGGGATGTGCTTAGGCACTAAGCCCTACACTGACCCCACCTGAATCCGTCCAAAAAGCCCTATGTTGACGGAAACTATATGTACATGGCCGTGACCAGGAACTAATATACAAGAGAACTTGTCCCTCGGACCTCACCTACATTTCCAACATGGCAGATGTTACCCACTGCTGGTCGGCATGGACGTCACTAGTATCATGCAATGACGAATCCGAACATCAGAATCAACGGACAACATACTAAGTCGAGAAGTCAAGAGGGATGTAGTGTTTGCGACTTGAGAGCCGAGGCGTCGCAAGGCAGAAACAGCCTTCAGCTGAGCAATATCCCGAGCCTCGTGTTCTGAATCCTGACCAACGACAGGGCCCCGGCCCTGAAAACGAGCTCTAGCTTGACCGACCACGAGACGAAATTGAATCGGCCACCGAGATGATATAAAGCATCGAATTCCCTACAATGCACAAAATGTGCTTCTCCCTGACCACAACCTACCATTTACCGAGTATAAGGCTTAGATAGCGCCATATCGAGCACTCGATGCCACCGTCCAATGCATCAGAGGGCAACAAGCCGAACAAACACGAGAACCCCGTCCTCCATTACCATGAGAGGCAGTTCTCCTTAGCAGTTGGGATATGGATTCTCTCTATACTGGTTCTCGGACTTGCTGCTGCGGTGGTCGCAAAAGCTCCTGCTGGTCCTCTACGCTTCTCATCTATATACAACGTTGCGGTGGTACGTACCTATGTTGCATCACATTGAACCTCACCTCATAAATGCACTTGGAATACTAAGACCTGTCAGGCGTCTTTTCAATTCTTCCTCTTCTTCTTCGCAGGCTCAAAGCCAGTATCAGCGACTGATGCACGACCATCCAAATTGGGGACCATCACCCTGGCAGTATCCACGCTCATCTGGGGCGCCGCCTTTCCCATCATGTTCGTCTTTGCCAGTGCGGATGACCGCTATGTGGTAGTGGACTTTGACAAGCGTGCGTTGGTTCTGGATATCGGGCTGGGTGTTGTGAGTGGGTTGGAGAATATAACCATGGCTTGCGGGGCCTTTGGTGCTGCAGTCTTGTATGTCCTGACCTGTCCCGTGTATGACTGCTCCACCCTGAGCGATGTACTGACGCCCTGATTGTCTAGTCTGTGCATTCTGTTCCAGTGGTACTATACGATTCGGCTGTACCGGGGTAAATTCTCTCGGGAGCATGTCGAGGTAGCGTATAATCACAAGTAGGCGGGCGGGATAGCAGCTTGTCAGCAATCGATGCACTACGGGTATAGGGTAATTGATAACTCGTTAGCTTCATAGTGTGCAGTTGGTTTACTTTTCTGTTTCCTTGCCGATTGCCGTTACTGTTAGGAAATATATATATAACTTCTACCAAATATCCCGGGCAGTATAGAGCAAGTATAAGTAAAGACAGCACAGACAAAACCGATAATAAACCATACACTAAGAAGCCCTCGCTACTAAGTCCTATTGTTGGTTAAAACTTAGGCATAAGCAACCTAAATGCTTGAGCTATCGACTTCGCTAGACACTGCGCCTGTATTGAGAAACAGCGATAGCCACGACGTCTAATCAGGCCTAAGCTGGGCTTGGACCAAGAGAATGATTGAATTGAATCGTAACCAGGTTGCATTTGGGGTGGTTGTTGACTCGTTATTGTATAGGTAGTGTTTGGAAGGCGGGGCCCCAACGCGGGGAGGGCCGCGCCTGCCTTTTTAGGATGGAGGTTACACGAGCGTACCGTCCCGCACCGAAGCTTGACCAGCTTGGAGGCAAAACACTCAGCCAAAAAACTTCGTCAAGGTCGCCTGCGACAAGCTCTTACCAAGTGAGATGAAAATGTGAGTATTTCCATGTTACCTACCTACTAACGGAACCAGTTTCACCAAGCAGACGAGGTGATTGGCCGGTGGCACAGGCCTTGGCTTACTAATGCATCACGGGATCTGGCTGGCCTCCTTCATCTATACTCCATACTGCGGGTTTTTGACGGACCTGTCACATCGGGGCCAGATTGCAAACTTGAATAGATGCAGAGGAAACTTTAGAGGAAAGAGCATGGGGCTAGAAGTACCTGATGTGGAGATGAGTTACCACTTCAGCACCTAGCAGGCGTGCGGACCTTGGAGACTCACAGTACACCGCCTGGCAGAACACTGGGCTTATCGCCATCCGACAAAGACCAAAGTACATCTCAAGTAGCGCAGCCAACGTCTTGGATCTGGATAAAAGAGTTTATTTTCCGGTGTATTGATCGCTGGTGGCTCGGAGCCTCTCAAGTCACACTGCGTTTCCCGAGCTAAGCCGGGAATCCTGCTCAAACATCGCCTTGGTCTTGTCACCCGATCAGCAGTCAGCGCCTCTTTCCTGCGTGAGTACTTAAGACTCTGTTTCTCCCGTATTGTTTTGCTATAGACACCGTGGAACCTTGCCCTTCTCATTTCCCGTGGGATTATTTATTCCGAGAAACACTGCTATTTCCCCCCTTCCCGGGTCCGTTCAAACGGTCGTGGCTCCCGATTTGCCCGGTGCTGGCAGTAACCCAATCGCACCATCCTGGTGACTGCAGCAACGCTCTGTCCGTCCCTCACCATCTGGAGCTGCGTCTGGGCTAGAATGCTCCCATTGGCTCCATCGTCGATGTCGGTCTCAAGCGTCGCAGTGGTGCATGAACGATTCGATAGATAGGGGTTGATGCCCTGTGGCTTCCTAGATTGGATCCTCGACCCCCCAATGAAGAACTGGCGGGCGGTCTTGGGTTGATCGTGGAGGTGCATGCGTATTCACTATTCACCTCATTTGAGACCTCCGGGTGTCGTCCAATAGCGGCAATATAACTGGAGGCTTATTCCTGCCCACGAACTTTCCGTCTTCATCTACCCCGATCTACCACTTTGCTTCCCAGACCCCCTCCACACAATCTTTGTTTGTGCCCCCTAATATCGTTTGTTGCTGGCCTTGACATCCCACTTCCTCCACATAACACCCTTCTCCATCTTGGGCGACACAAAATTACCCGCTGCTTACCATGTCGTTGCGACGCTCGCTTCGTTCTCGCCCTGGGCGAGAAGACCCTCCAGTCATAGAGTCTAACACAAGTACCAGATCAACTCGACAATCCCGCTCTGCCAAGCAGCTGCCATCTGTGACTGTGGTGCGGGCTCCATCAGAGACTTCAGAGAGTACTCGAAAATCAATTCGTCTTACTGTCAGGATGCCATCAAACAAGCTTCGCGAAGCCACCAGTGGTAGCTCGCGAGGTGCTTCGACGAGGCGCTCGCACAACGTGTTTACTGAAAACCCTATTGTGACTGGCAAGCGCGCTAGTAGATCAAAGAAGACGTTCGTTGAGGTAAACACCAGCGACGAAGAAGAAGAGGAAGAAGACCTGGAAGACCAAGAAGAAGATGAAGTTGACGACGAAGATGCGCCTGGTGAAGATGAGGACGATGAAGACGCAGATGCAGACGGTGATGTGGACATGGACGATGCCCCACCTCAACCGCCAGTATCAAGAAGGGCAAAGGTCGCTATAACCTCTGCTTCCAGAGGAAAGCAGGCGAAACCCGTGGAGACGAAGGAGATGGAGCTTGAAGAAGACGAAGAAGATGAAGATGAAGAGGAGCTATCTGAGCCTGAGTCTGATGCTGACGGCGAGCCTGATGATCAAGATGAGGGAGTAACCCTCAATTTGGATGAGGCGGGCGAGCCGGACGAGGATGAAGAGGACGAAGAGCTGGACAGCGACGGTGAATTGCCAGATATGAGCAAGTTGACTAAGCGACAGCGAGGCTCTCTAGGAAATGACTTCTTGCAGCTGCCGATGGGTAAGTTTATCTGCTTAAAGTATAGTGCTATCGTATCTAACGTGCTACAGAGCCACAAATCAAGAAGCACCTGACGGCCGAAGAACGAGCAATGCGCCGTGCTGAAATGGCCCGTCGCCGGAAGAACCTGAGCGAGAAGCGCAACGAGGAAGAAAAGGTATTTACTATAGAAGCTAACCCTCCTAGCTCATATTAATGCTAACTCAATAATAGATGGACACCATCAACCGACTTCTACGAAAACAGGCGCCAAAGCGACGCGGCCGAATTCCCGCTGCTGAGGCGGCCGAGAACGCTGCTGCAGACCAGGAAGCAGCGGCGGAATTTGAGCCCGTGGACCCGACCATGGTCAGATGGCTCAGTGGCCGCGAAGGCAGTCGAGTTGCTGTGCCAGAAGAGTGGATTGGGACTCCCCCAGGGCGTATTTTCGGAGGAACCCCAAGGAAGCTTGTTGAGGAACTCTAGGCAATGATGACAGGAGCGAGATATGGGTGCACTCGAACTTCGGCTTCGGCGTATTGGTATTGGTATGCGGTATAAAGGGCATGTCTTTCGGTCATTTGCACTTGGAAAAGGAGTTTGGCTGGGGGCCGGTTATCAAGAATTCATCTATATTCAGGGCTTGCCTGTCCCAATTGTATAATGCATTATCTATCTACATCAAATATGTTACATGTGCTACTCTGCCTTGTCGTCCTGCCCCAGCCCGTCTACGAGCTCGTAGTGATCGTGTCCCAGGCTTGCCACATCTCGGTGGCTTGATAGGCGTCGCAGTACGCTACTCAGCATCCGGGCGCACTTCCCAGCTCCTCGGGAGCTCTCAATATCCCAAGGACATGTAGCAGTTGACGTTGCAGTCTGCGTTGAAGACCTCGGCCGAATTCTCCACGGTCAGACAACCCGCCTCAACCCAAAGGTATCTCGGCCTAGTTGACATGACAGCGTCTCATTTCCCACTGCCATTCTCTTTCGGGCTCGGCGTAGGTGTAGACGCGGCCGTAGACGCAGGCGCAGGAGTAGGCGTAGGCGTAGGCTTAGAGTCCGAGGTAGGCGTAGGTGTAGGAGCAGATTCCTGTTGCTCTTGCGCTTGCTGCGCTGTCGGAAGACTCTGGCTTCTTTTCATCTTCGTCAGTACGGAGATCGCGCATCCGTCTCGAAGTAGCCAACAAAGACATACCCAACCGGAGGTCCAGGAATAGTGCCCTTATTATGGTGGAGCTCCCTCAGCATAGGCTGGAACGTGTAGTACCCTGTAGATGCGGAGAGAAAGATGTCAGTGTCGTTCTATTCCGCTTGTTCGGACGATCCGAGATGACTTGGTTCGGGGAAGTTTGCGACGTACCGGTTCCGACGCCCATTACGATCGCTAGGACGACGGGGACGAAACCTCGACTCATGGTGTACTGTGCTTCGAAAGCTTCGGCGGAGTGCTGTTGGTAATCGCCGGAGTTCTTTTAAGTCAAGGTGGTCGCCGGGATCGCCTTACGTTGGCGGCGGAGCTAGCCCGGAGCGAAGCCCGGAGGTTCGCCAAATGGGCGCCCAGAGGTTTAATTGCTGGCGCGTCTTTCGCTCTCTCCACATTGCTCCCGACGCGTCTGGACGGCCGTTTGATCAATACATCTACGCTCAACGACGACGTCGATTCTATCTGCTATCGCTCTTAGACATCCTAATAAACTCGCCTCCGACCGCTGAAATCTCAAGAAAAAGAAGATAAATCCAAAGAATGGAGCTCTAGAGACATGGACTGTCGCGCCCGGGGGAACAAATGGAGTCATGGCGGGAACGAGGGTTTGTACCGGATTCGGACGACGAAGATGGATTCGAGAGCCAGGAGAAGGAGGTGACTCTGGACACCGCCACGACCAGTGGCAGTAATGTTGCTGTTGTTGTTAGCGCCTTGCGGAGGGAAGAATCTGTTCAATTGGCTGAAGATGAGGGGCATGAGAAAGATACCGTGAACAGCCAACGAACAGGCAACGCTCGCGATGACAGTCACGAGGACATGGAGGAAGGCCCTGACGCTGCTGGTGACAATGAGGATCCGCTTGTATCGGATGATGACGACGAGGTCGATCTGCTACCCTTACCTTTGCCGCACGAACGACCGCGGACACCGGATGACGAGAAGGAAGCGGGGGAACAGGATCGGGAAATCACTGTGGTGAAGGATAAGGGCTCTTGGACACCAACCGAATTGCCTACGGGCGCCGAGAACGATCTATCGTCGACGCCGCGGCCTAAGCAGCAACGGGACTTCTGGGATATTCCAAGCTCTTCCCAAGAGCAATTGCAGCTAGTCCGTCATCCCTGGCGCAAACAGACATCCCCAGCGAGTATACCTACACCCAAGGCTCAAGAGGCCAGCCAGCGGCGCCCTCAAGACGAGAATGTGCAAAGGGAGATAGATAGCTCTCCCTTGTCGTCCCTACTATCTTCCCCTCGCTCCTCCATACTGAACGAATTTGAAGAGCCCGAGCAACAACAGCGTACCGAAGCGCCAGAGCCGACTCTTGAGGAGCCACTGCCTCCCCTTGGAATACCTGAAGATATACAACAACAGTTGAATGCGTTGGACCAGCCGGCGAGAAGAGCATTCCGACAGCGAAACCCCATTCAACTGCACCCCTATGCTCTTGAAGATGCTAAATACCGAACGCTTATGAAAGCCAGAGGACTCAAGCCTGTGCCTATTCCACGTTATTCATCACCCCCTCGCGCTGCAGCCGATGAGAGTCAGGGACAAGATTTGGGAGATGACGCGGGTTCAACTTCAGACTCGCAAATGGCAGGGCTTCAGTATATTCCGTCATCTCCTCTAGATTCTCGAGAACTATCCGGACTAGCTCCGATAGAGGGCGTGCCCGAGAATAGGGATATGCAGGCTTCCCGGCAACAAAAACACTACGCAAGTCGTACTGGGTCGCGCTCGCCGAAAAGGCGCAGGGTATTAGGACCTGGAGATGAACGCCAACGGCATGGACTTCGTCCAGTTCCTCGCCCGGCTGCGCCGCAAGTTGTTATTGATAACTTATCATCTTCGATGCCGGATGCGTCCTCGATCTTCGATATTCCCAGCCCGCCTCGCTCCGGCAGTGTTTCATCTCCGTCTGTGCAGAAGAATACAGGGAATCGACTTCCCCTTTGTTCCCCGTCGCCCATCAATACGCCCAGGGCAGTAACAATGGAACGGACCAACAATCTCAACGAGACCGTTGTCGTAGACGAAGCCGAAAACAGACTTGGTGAAGAAACAGACGACGCCCGGACTGTTAGGTCAGTATCGCATAGTGACTCTGATCTGGATGGCGAGAATTACGAAGAGGATGGAGAAGACGCACAAGAGGCGATCGTGAGAAGATACCAAAGAAGGATGAAAGGCGTTCTTCCGGCTTCATGGTTACGACTGGACCAGCAGAAGCAGAATGGCGTTCCAAGTGCTACACAACGGAACAATGATAGGATAAACAGACTCGAGACAGAAGCTGCCAAAGGTGTCGCGAGGAAGATCACGAGAAAACCCAACCCCTCGGTGCCGTCCAGTGCAAGGGATCGACTATCATCTTTGAGACACCTTGCGGATGAGAGTGACCAAGAAGGCGACAATTCCGATAACCCAGACAGCATAGGAAACCCCGAACAGGACCTTGCCAGATGGTTTGGACTTGAAGACTCGGCACATGATCGAGATGCTGGGTCTGATGGTGACATACCTGAAGATAACCAGATAGACTATATGTTTCCGACGGCGTCCCGCAACCGTACTTCTGCAGGTCGAAAGCCTGTCAAAAAGCGCAGGAGGCCAGACGCTTATGGAACGCGACCTGGTGGTGTATCAAAGAAGCCACGCCTAAAACGGCAGGCAAGGCTCACAGACGCCATTTATGGACAGCATAGGAAGAAAAAGCCGTCTCAGAGCCTTCCCAGGCTAGGAATCCTGGATGCTCCGGACGTTGCGGCAAAGTCGCGACAAGAACAACCACAGTTTTTGAGAATTGCGGCGAGGAAAGCACGTTCTCGCCAGGATAGGGGAAGACGTAGTCCGTCTCGCAAGGTGATCCGGCTGAACTCTAGGTTGGATACGGAAGATGCCAATGCGTCGCTGCGCGAATGGCGCTCAGGGCGAATGCGACAGACGACCTTGCCCAGGGCGCAGAATCAGACCAGTCGAAGACAGCCCTTGAGAGATCTGTCTACCAACCCAAGACAGATCTTCAATGGGCTGAGCGCTAAAAGGACGATGGAGCGCAATGAGGGTAGGGCTCGACTAGTTTCTCCGAGGATAAACAATAATGCTGCGAGGGAGAATGCTTTTACTTCAATTGCCAACTCCACTGACAGCCAACAAATGGCCCTATCAGGAAATGACAACATTGTGGAAGAGACTGCCCCGATGGTCAACACGCCTCGAGACCCTAGATCAAGCGCTCAGGGTGCTGCGACGAGGCCCATGCAGCGACGGCAGGGCAATGCTTGGATCAATCAACGAAACTTTGCCATCTCATCCTTGAGCAGGAACAATTTCCGCCCTGCAGTGCCGGAAATCGAGTCTCATCACAGCATAGCAAGGCCGCTCTCGTCGCTGCAGAGGTCGCTTGCCTTGTTGGCCCGGGATGAAAGGTTGCCGTTGAACCGATATCTTTCTGGGAAAGAAAGGCCTTCGGACTCGTTGAGTCGAACACAAGGCCATCATTCTCTTGAGAATGACGCTCCAGTGATAAACGCAATTGAAAAATCGAACCATGCTCCCGATCCGGTTGCTGGCTCATCACGGCCTCGTCAATTGAAGAAGCGACAGCCGAGACGTGTTGATCTTACGCATATCGAAGACTTTTTCTCTCCAGAAGTGGAAATTGCGGAAAATCCCACGCAAAGCACGGTGAGATCGCCTGACGGCAGGAGCGTTGCGCAACTGAATCGCTTCCGAACAGCATATTCTGTCGATTTCAATGTCAGTCCTCTACAATCTGGGATATTCTTCCACGAGTCCACATTCATCGGAAGCGGAGAGCTCTCTCGATCCCTCGATGTTTCTTTACGAGATCTTGACAAGGGCACCGGCTTCCTCCACTTCCAACTTGGCGACGAGCGCATGCGATGGGGCGCTTGGGATGAATCGGTCTCGTCTCAGCTTGGCATCGCATTCGACAAGATCTTCGAGTACGCAGGAGTCAGCAAGCCTAGTGAAGATTCTGCGAACGTTTCGCGGGACATACCTGATGCTGCGCACGATACATACAGAGCTGTGATCAAATACGCGTCTGAAAATCTGTCTTTTGTAGACCCAATCGATCGAGCCGCCTTCGTGACAAGGGCGAATAGCCTGCTCACAAAACTCATAGAAGAATTGTCAATTATGGCTTCCGCCAGTGATTACGGTACGGAACAGCTAATGAAGGTTGCTTCGTACAACGTCGTGTTCGCAAACCAAGTTTGTCAGGTTGCCAGTCATAGTCTTGTGAATCAGTCTATCCAGGATGAGGCTCTCAACCTGGCAAAGTCGGCCTCGAGACAAGTCTTCGCTTTACTATCGACCCAGACTGGGCAAAAAAGTCTTCGAAGATTCCTCTCTGTGAGTAAGCAGCGGAAATTACAGGAAGAGGGAATCAAGGATGATCATTCGACAGTCGAGGCCTACGTCGTTGTTCGGCACGTATTGTCTAACGCTGACAGATTCAGAGGCTGCCTGGAAGACTTTGTTGCAAATGCTTGCTCATTGATAGAACCCGGAAGCCTTGAGAAAGACATTGATATCCTGGAAAATGGATGGCAACAGATCTTTACAACTCTTCCTCTGCAGGAGATCGATGTCCTTGGGATCTTCCGCGTTGGCTCCCGCTTCCAGGGGAGAAACGAAAACTGGGCAGCTGTCAAACAGCTACTGCGCCCCGCGCTGGAGAGCCACGAGGCAAACTCTGATTCCCGGCCAATCTCTTACTATCGTTACTGCCGCGTTCTGTTCCACAGGTGTTTCGTTCTCATCAATGACTGGGGTTGGCGCGATTGCAAGCCGATTCTCGACACCCTATATGACTTCTTCGCCAAGCGGACTCTGTATAATCTGGACTCGGAAGAGAACCACAAATCGCCTGCCTTCCTTGACGAGCTTGATGGTAATCCTTCTTTCCAGGTCTTACCAGATGATCCGTGCTTCCATATTCTGCTGAAGATACTTGCGAGCGGTCTCCGATTTCTCACGAAGACGTACGATACGAAGAAGATCCGGAACTATACTTGGCGACTGTTACCAAACCATGGCCGGGATTATCCCAAGGAACAACCTGTTCGCCAAGTAGACTTGGATGCCCTCAGAAACCACCACGACCTCCTTTGCACCTTGTACTCGTCGGTTCCTGATGGGTGCCGCCCTCGGCTGGGAACTATCAAGGAACTCATCCATCCTGCCACTTCCCACCGCGAGACTTGCAAAATAAGCCTGCGAACATGGGCACGGCTTGCCCGATTCAAGCTGTCCACAAAGGAGGATCTATCTGGGTTGGAACCCTTCGCTGAATGGCACGGTTACTTTGTGACCGAGTTCTTGAAGCAGCACAGCCTTGCTCGAAAAGAGATTGAGGCACAAAATGACGGCAGCAAGCAGTTTTCGCAACAGCTGATCGACCAAACGGTTGCCCAAAACCAGCGGCAGATTGAATCTCTTCTGAAGACCGCTTTACATGGTCTTCAGAGCGCGATCAAGTCTGCTCCTTCGTTGGAACATGCTCAAAGGATTGTCTCTCAGACGCCTATCAAGTTGATACTGGATCTTTTCGATAGCCGGACTGCTCGTTTAAACGCCACTGTATTAGAGGGACTGCAAGTCATCGCCATCTACCTCCAGAAGTGCAGCTCGCTTACAGAATCATCGGCTATGAGCATGGCGAACCCTGTGGTCTCAGCTGATGAAGACAGTCAAGACTATGGGGATTGGGCTGACATCGAGGCTGTGTACGGCTATGAGCCCGCGCCAACAAGCCCAGGGGTGGAGCATGTGCAAACTGTATTCCACCCTGCGGTATCACGCCTGGTTTCTAACTGTTTCGGCGACGACCGCTGTCCTGATGATGTTGTTCTTGAGGGTGTTGTGAACTGCTGGACCTCCATTGCACATGTCCTTGTGAAGCATAAATTGCGGCGCTGGGACAGCTATATCAGTCCGTACGAAGCTGACTCTTGGGTAGCGCTTCGCTGGACCACTCAGACGAGAAAGTTTACACCTCGATTTCTCGCAAAGAGCATCGAGAAGGACGGTGATGTTTTGTCGGAGTGTAAAGTTCAAATCCTCGGAATGTGGCTGTCAAGTTTGGTTGAACGGGTGTCGATGCTCAAGTTTCAACACTGCTTCACAGAGGCAATATTGAATCGGGATGCAGAGGATCCCTTACTGAGAAATCTTCCATTCTCTCGAGACCCGAAAGAGGAAAGATACCTGATAACCATTAGAGACTTGAGTGAGCGACGGCTTTCACTAATATCGTCTCTTCTGTCGAATATACGTGTCCACATCCAAGACCTCGACGATGCAAAATCTCGGGAGCTCTCAACCACACGGCAAGACTATAGGGAGATCATTCAGAAAATGATGTCGTCCATGAAGTCCAATTACCAGGAGTTGGGCAACGTTGAAACGGAGGCTAAAGGAGCGTACGTCGTTTTTGTTCAGAGAATAGTCGGCTTCCTGCAGCAGCACACAAGGGACATCTGCCCCATCGACCCTTTTTTCACAGATACGGCCACATTCCCGCTGCCATCCAGTGATCCACTATACATCGTTGCCAGGCTGAAGAGCTACGAGCCCAAGCTATCGTCCGCTAAAGTTAACAAAGCACTTCTTGTGTTTGTCCAAGGCGTTTCGGAACGTGCTGCCATTGACGGTGAGCAAACGTACCTCGTCGACCAGTTGAGCAAATCCTTGGAAAGTTCATATGAGACCGGAAGCTCGGACCAGCCTACTCTGCGCGCGACTTTACTGCAAAATGTCTTCCCTGCGTACCTGTCAATAGCCTTTAGCAACGGAGCTGCATGGATCCTCAGCCGCCCAATCATCAAGACCATCGCTCGAGTGTTCAATGGCCTGCTTCTCAATATGGACGCCACGGACTCAGACTGTGTCTCATCCATCATGAACAGCGCCAGTGCCACCTTCGAGTCATCGTACAAAGCTCTCCGTCCCATAATGACTGACACCAACATGCTCAATCAGCCGACCGTGCTATTAACCACTACCGCTTTTTTCGAAACGATAATATCCACCCTCCCAGTCATCGATTATATAGACCGTCTTGCCACAGACACGAATGCAACAAAACAAGTGATGGCCCAGATCCGTGCCTTCCAGATACTCGCCATGTTCATAGTCTCCCAACTCCGAACCCTACCCCAACAACCTGCACGGACAGCTCCCGATCTCACCACTCCAGAGGAAGTCCCTACCAACTCTACCAGTGACCTTGCCCTTTCCGCAACTCGCGAGCTCGAAATCTACCTCAGTGAAAGCTGGTCCTACCACCAGGGCAAGTATTACTTCACCAGGCGTGGAGCTCACGCGCCGCAAGAGGTTGAGATCGAGGCTCCAATATCCGCGAAGCTAGACAATCACCCTGAACAGGGGCTGATCAGTGCAGCAACGGCGTTCTTGGAAGCGCTGGGTCGCTTGGACATGTTCGGTGAAGATGAAGAGGCAGATATGGTTGATCACTGGCAGTCAGACCTGTCCTGGAGATGCAGTGACGAACTACTTGTTGTTTGATGTGCTGGTTACTACCTAAGATACCTACCTACCTATATAACGACGTTAATGAGTTACAAAGACCAATGACGTAGATCTTTTCACGGTTGTACTGTTCAGGTAGCCTCCATGCGAGGACGTAACCGACTCGTCTAGTAGTAATACTAAATAGCCACGACGTTACCGCGTAAAAGGGTTTATGAGGTCAGACCTCAATACACATCCATTTTACTTTATTCGGCCATGGTTGCAAACCGCAGGCTACTGAGATTACTCGAAAGGAAGGCACGGAAGTGGGTGTACCATGGTTGCGGGCCAGTCCTACACTATCCAATCACGTGATTTTGAAGCTATCCACGCCCCCACCAAAGAATCTTCACAGCCCCATACTTATCTAAATTTTAACCACTTGCCAACGAGATCCGATATGGTGTAATGGTTAACATCGCTGTCTCTCATATGACAGTGCACAGCAGCTCGGGGTTCGATTCCCCGTGTCGGAAGCAGTTCTCCTCCATCATAACTGTGATGGAATGTTTTTTTGTCAACCAGGACACCGCGCGAACGGGAACCTCGCAGGTGGGATGGGTAGCAGGAAGGGTCACAGAGGCGTTGATGTTGTGCTTGTCAACGTGAAAATAAGCGGTATGAAAAGGAAATCTCCATTGAAGGAAGTATAAAGAAGGGGTATGTAAAGAAAAGCTGAAGTCTAGGTCGGATAATATATGTCGAAAGAATGAGAAGTACCGCGTTTGCACCGCGGTCAGTATGAGATGCTGGCAGGATAGGCCTTCTGCCATTCTGTATCGATTTTCCAAAAAATTTTTTTTTTCCAAAGGGTTCAATCATGCGAGTCTATTATGCTCAAGCTTAGCATGCGCATGCGCACGCCGTCCGTCGCGCCAAATGCTCCACAAGCAGACAATGATTCCGCCAACTCCGGAGAAAAAGGTCATGTAGTATGCGGACTGGTAGCACGAGAGCCCGTCCGGGCAGTCTCGGTCTCCGTTGCGGTCAACAATAGAGTGGTGGTCGTAAACGGCTCCGTAAAACAAGTTGAATATGTTACCACTTAATACCGGAGCCATGGTCATCACACCAAAGTTCTGTGAAAGACCGTTGATGCCGAAAGTATGGGCAGTTAGGGATGGGAAAACGCCGAAAAGGAAACCATAAGCGATGCCAGTAAAGGCCGAAACGATAGCCAGCTGGTGCGGGTTGGAGATCGATGCGCCTGCTAGTTGGGTAAGAGTGAAGACCGCCGAGGATATGAAGAGGCACCAGAATCGCGACATGTTGAATTTCTTGACAAGGATATCGGAGCCAATGCCTATGACTGTCAGTCTCCGTCACTCGGCAATATGGGTATACTTACCACTGGAAAGACGACCAGCGAAGTTGCCGAAAGAGAGGATGGAAACGTGCATGATTTGTCGTTCTTGTATGAACTTTGGTGACGCACTGTCATCGTAGTGCTCCCAGAGCGATTTGGCCTAGGAGAGTCAATAAACGTACAGAGCAAGACGGAGCACCCTTACACTATTGCCAATGTTACTGGAAGATGTTAGTCAGATGCTAAATGAATTGAAAAAGAAACGTACTTAATAGTCATCAGACCAATGCCAGAAAGAAGTGCCATGGTCAGGAAAAGCTGCCAGAACTCGATCTTACGGAGCATTGCCATTCCTCTGATGTCTGGATGATGTGAGTCCGGAGTAACATCAGACAATCTATCGTCATCCTCCTCTGCGGGGCGCTCATGGAAGAACTCCTGGGACGATCTCGACGGTGTTTTGGAGACCAGAGATGACAGCTCATCGAAGTCTGGGCCGTTGCCGTTGGTGTGGGAGTGAGATGCGGCGGAGTGTGTTCTCGAATGAACCGCCGACTGAGAGAATATAGTAGTAGAATTATGCATACCTGCATCATCCGAGTCTCCAAAATCGGATTGTAGCTCAGTGGACTTGGGCCTGCGCAGCGGCCTCGATTCCACAGAGCGCGGCCGAGAAACCGAGATGTATGGCGCAGCAGGAGCGGGGGCTAAGAGCCGCATAAACGGGGTTGAGCAAAGGTTGATGAGTGAAGTCCCAAGAGCCAGCAAAAGAAGGAACCGGCCAGTATCACTGTGGAACAGAACAGCCGACGTTGTCGACCAGAAAAAAGCACTCAATCCGAACGCAGCGAGAGGAAAGGCCGTTGCCGTACCACGATGCTCAGGGAAGTTCGTAGCAGCTGTTGGTGTTTAGCTGCGCTCTGAGGTCAAGCACTATGAGAACGTACCGGTCTTGATCGAGGCTCCAAAGGCAGAGCAGCTCCCGAAACCAGTCAGGAAGGAAAAGACTGACAAGAAGAAAACACCCATGGATCCTTCGCCACCGTTATAAGCTTCAATATGTCAGCGATGTGTTCTTCCAAATCCAGCAAAGCCTAGGCGTGCCGTCGTACCTAGATGAAGGGGAAAGTATCCTAGCCCAAGAGCTACAGCTCCAATTAGAGTAGTGAGCCGGGGGCCGCGATTGTCCGTCAAAAGGCCCATTGGAACACCACATGCATACATTCCCAGATTACCTGAAGCTCCCTAGAAGATTGTGAATATGCGACCTTGTACAAGCGGGGTGTCCGCTTACTATTAAATTGCTTTGGGTGGATGAAAGCTTCATCTTCTGCGCAAATTGCGGCGCCCATGCTGAGTACGCATACTATTCAATCTTCAGTATCTTCCGCCTCGGATATTCAGGAACAGAGCCATACATTTGTACCGCAAGCAAGAGCTACCAGTGTCGCCGCGATAACGGAGACAATCCGCTTCGTTTTCTGTGCCGTATCCGTCATTTCGTCGGTTGGGTACCGTTACCCCGATGAGCTTCTACCGTTCAGTTTGGCATATATGGAAGGTTGCGATCGGTCGTGCAGAGGCTAAGGTTCCCCAAAAGATGTTCAAAGATTGTGTGACAGTTTGACAGCAGTTCGCGTGCGGAGGATGGAAAAGCCGCTATCGGGACGGATGTTGGAGAAGCAAGCACGCAATCAGCGAGCAACGTTGGGAACGACAGGGTTTGGCATAGGATTCAGAACAGTAATTGGCTGATAGGTATGAATTAGATAGCAAGTATCAAAATAATTGATGGAGCAGAGACGGAAGCGACAGACAGACTTGACGAAGCCAAGGGGTGATAAGGAAAGGCAAAGTGTCCGCACTCCGCAGATAAGTCGAGGCCGCGTTATCGCTGATGAAACCGATGAGATTGGACCCCGCCGAGGAGAGCTCGGGAGTTCCAGCTTTCCAGCCCTGCCAAGCCCCATTCTCCAGACTCCAGAGTCTCGTAGCAGCCTCGGCCGTCTGGTGATACCAGTCACGCAAACACCTCAGCTGCCTTTGGAAAGTTACTGGTCATCCGCTGTCCGTCTTCTACAAGTAAGACTATAAGTCCAAGATACCATGGAAGCTGTAATCATGTCTCCAAAGTCTAGAGCTGTTATCTGAGTCTCTGCGCAGCAAATTGTGCCACGTCAAGCGCGCTGTGCAACAGTCATCAGTTACCGTTACACAAGTTAGCAATGATAATGGCTTTAACCATCAGGAACGAAAAACAAATACTACAGAGATGATTGGTTGTAAGAACGCCGAGCTGCCGAGTCAAGGCGAAGTCAAAGCCCATGGTCACGTGGTCAACGCTATTACGGAACATGGCACATGACGAAGGCGGCGGCCTAATCGGTTGCATCACGGGCATCGGGGCGCAGGCTTCTGAATCTCGAAACAAGCGATCACGGTCACCCCTATACACTCCTGCTGGAAAGGACTGCAACATAGATTGATAAAAATGGGGGCTCTTTTGTCTTTGCCACTGCTGGCACTTCCAAGTGCTGGCACGGTATGTTGTGCTTTGAAATCGCTCCCCGTTATCGAGCACTGACCGGTTTCTAGGTACTGACGGCAGTTGGTTCCTGTTGCGGTGCTGCAACATGCTCGGCTGTATGCAGCGCGTGTGGCAAGTTCAATAACAGGTATGCAATTCCCTCGCAGATTGGACTATACGGCTAGGTTACTGACGGCGGCTGTTTAGTATGGCCACGAGAATCGCATACGCCTTTATCCTTCTAATCAACTCGATCGTTTCGTGGATAATGCTCACGCCATGGGCGTTGAAGAAGTTACAACACCTCACGCTGGACTACATGGAGATAAAATGTGACGGGAAGGAATGCTACGGCTGGGTTGCGGTACATCGGATCAACTTCGGTCTCGGGCTGTTCCATCTGGTCCTAGCCGTGTTCTTGCTCGGAGTAAGGTCGTCGAAGGACAACCGAGCGGCTCTGCAGAATGGCTTTTGGGGCCCGAAGATCGTGCTCTGGTTGCTATTTGTGGTCATGTCATTCTTTATTCCCGAGTCGTTCTTCTTCGTCTATGGGCACTATATTGCCTTCTTCTGCGCTATGCTCTTCTTGCTCTTGGGTCTCATTCTTCTTGTCGACCTGGCGCACACATGGGCAGAGCTGTGCTTGCAGAGAATTGAAGATCATGATTCGAGGATGTGGAGAGGGTTGCTTATTGGCTCTACGATGGGCATGTTCATTGCGTCTATTGCGATGACAGTCCTGATGTATGTCTTCTTTGCCAAGAGTGGATGTTCCATGAACCAGGCGGCTATCTCGGTATGTTGCTCCCTACTCGTCCTGTGGTCAAAGCTAATGAAACAGATCAACTTGGTTGTCTTTTTGATTGTTTCATTCATCTCGGTGCAGCCTGCAGTCCAGGAAAACAACCCCCGCGCTGGGTTGGCACAAGCTGCCATGGTAACGGCTTACTGTACCTACCTGACATTGTCGGCTGTCTCGATGGAACCCGACGATCGTCAATGCAACCCATTGATCCGCGCCCGGGGCACTCGGACTGCGACTATCGTTCTTGGAGCTATCGTCACTATGGCCACCATCGCTTACACCACCACCCGAGCCGCTACTCAAGGCTTTGCCCTGGGCTCCAAAGGCCACAACTACATTGAGCTTGGCGCTGACGACAACGAGCATGGTCTTGTGATCCAGCAACCTTCAACGCGCCGCGAGATGCGTGCTGAGGCTCTCCGCGCGGCAGTCGCTAGCGGCAGTCTCCCAGCCAGCGCTCTGGACGAAAGTGACGATGAGGATGAATACGACGTGAAGGATGACGAGAAGGGGTCTACTCAGTACAACTACTCTCTTTTCCACATCATTTTCTTCCTGGCCACGACCTGGGTCGCAACCCTTTTGACACAGAACTTAGATCCCGAGTCTGTTGACGATTTTGCCCCAGTGGGCCGGACCTACTGGGCTAGCTGGGTGAAGATTATCAGCGCGTGGGTGTGCTACGCTATATACTTGTGGACCCTGGTAGCTCCAATCCTTCTCCCCGACCGTTTCGATATGTACTAGATGCTGCCTCATACATTTGGGCGTTATGCGTTTATTATCTCTATTATTGGCGTTCATATTGCCGTTGGCATCGATTGCTGTATACGATACGTTTCTTTTGCTATGGAAGTTCAATCTAGATATCTGCCTGTTATATATATATATGCATCATTCCTGAGCGGACCCAGGTGGAGAGGCGTCTGCATGACAACGTTGAGGACGAATATATAAAGTAAATTGCAGTCGAAGATCCCACCATAGATCCCAGCTACCTTCTAGTAAAATTTTATTTTGTTATAAAGCCGACAGACAGCATCGCTACAGAGTATAATGCGTGATAAGAATTTCGGCATCGCAGAGGCTGGGGTGGCTTGAGGCTCGTATCTTATCTAAATTGGTTCTCCGCACGAACGCGCTGCGCGTCGACTCGATTTTGTTCTTCATCTTCACTCACAATGGAACAATGGCAACCATCAAGGCCATCGAGGCCCGCTCGGTAAATATTTCTTTACTTCAGATGCTTCTGTGGTCTAACAAGATTCTGCGCCGCAGGTCCACCAAATCCAATCCGGCCAAGTTATCGTCGACCTTAACTCGGTGATAAAGGAGCTTGTCGAGAACAGCCTCGATGCCAGCGCCACATCAATCGGTCAGTTTGAACACTAGCCATTCTTCTATCATCTTAATATCTGACATGCTATGTCTGAAGAGGTTCGCTTTCGCAACAACGGCCTTGATTTGATTGAGGTACAAGACAATGGGAGCGGGATTGCCCCGGAGAACTACGATAACGTGGGTATGGAGCTTGATACAATCCGCCTGGAAATCGCAGCTAACAGAACTTCACCTGCAGCCTTAAAACACTATACATCCAAGCTCTCCTCTTACGACGACCTCCTCCGCCTCCAGACATTTGGTTTCCGCGGCGAAGCCTTATCATCACTATGCGCGCTCTCGGAGTTCCGCATCACCACCGCCCAAGCCAACCAAGCCCCGCGCGCGACCCGTCTCGAGTTCGAACAGTCAGGGAAGTTGAAGAAGACACAGGTAGTCGCAGGGCAAAAAGGCACAACGGCTTCCGTCGAGGGTCTCTTCAAGAAGCTGCCCGTTCGGCGACGAGAATTAGAAAAGAACATTAAGCGGGAGTATGGGAAAGTCTTGAATCTGCTGCATGCATATGCCTGCATTAGCACAGGAGTGCGGTTCAGTGTCAAGAACACACAGGCTAAGAAGACCGCGGTGGTCTTTACGACGAACGGGAACCAGACGACGAAGGAGAATATCGCGAACGTCTACGGGGCAAAGACACTTCTTGCGCTGATACCGCTCGATCTAGAGTTAGAGTTTGAGCCGTCTAGACGGATGGTTGGCGTCAGCGATAAAGACATGAACAGGATTCAGGTGCGCGGACACATCTCGCGACCTGTTTTCGGAGAGGGACGACAGACGCCCGATCGGCAGATGTTTTTCGTCAATTCGCGCCCCTGTGCGTTGCCGCAGATTG